>NC_057807.1:211836044-212189243 GCF_018294505.1 Triticum aestivum | reverse complement strand
CAGTGCTAGAGTCAGTGCATTCTGGGAAAGTGCGGTGATCGATCCGATATTGAAGGTGGTACCGATGTGCAAGACAGCAGTGATCGTCTCTGGTCTGCTATGATTTCATACTTCAGCTTTCTAACTTCACTAGGCTCCGTGACCTTGATCCAGTCTTTTCCTTCAATTCTTTTAAACGCTAGAAGGACTAACTGTGGCGAGTTTGTTAAACCAGACTGCAGTTCATCATAGGGCTTCAGATTATACTCAGACAACAAACTGGTCCAATTGTGTCCAGTAATATAAGTGATGGATAGTGCCTACATTACTGACACGACATAAGAAGTGAAACCTGCAAAAATAACCATCATAGAGCAAACCAAATGGTTTATTTTGTAATGAAAGTGACACGGCAAAACCTGCATCGTAAAATTGCAGCAAAAGTAAGAAAACATGAAAGTAAATTAATAAGATTTAGTTGATGTGACATGAGTGAATCCTTACCAGGAAATCACTATGTTCAAGTTCTAAATTGAAGGTTGATCGTCCAATTACGGGTGGCATGCAGGGCCCCCGCTTACTCCCACAAGCAGGACAATCCAAAGGTCATGACAAATCATATGGACCGAACATCCATGGGACTGGAAATCCTGGTGGGTGCGATAAACCCTGCAATGCATACAGATATTGGAGTGTAACCATAATTGATAAACCGTCCTCACAAAAAAGATGATCTGGATACTTCAAAATATACAAACTGAGTTGAGTGGACAGACATTAACATAGACTGTTCTCTGGACTCACCACACAACAAAAGCGGCAGTACTATACAATACATGGTTCACACACACAAATCAAGTACTGAACAATAGTACTTACTAAAGACAAGCAATGTTGCACTAATTAAACTCTGCAGACTATTTCTTTACACCGACCTATGGGATGTACCCCACATAATTGACTAGGCCATGGACTTCGTGAGATATGTCTACCGGCACCATCGCCATATCGTCAACCTTGGAGAACCTAATAGAGTGGTACTTCCCCTCATAAACTTGACGACGAAGATAGTCCGCATTAGATTTTTCGGGAAGCTTTACAAGAACCACACCCTTCATAATCGAAGGCACATCTAGGAAATTGTTGTGGTGAACTACACCCTCGAGAACACGCCTGACAACAATGCTACAAGAAAACACTAGTTCACGACACGTGGCGACAAGGACACAACAACTGGATAGTTTAGTAGTAGAACTCATCCTCAGGTCTTCAAGTTCACATGGCATGACTTTGAGAATTTCATCTCCACCACGGACCTGGTTCTAATTCAAATAGAAACCAAATATTTTATTACTACCTCCGTTCAGAAATATAAGATGATTTTTGATATTTTACTCCATATAAGACTACATATACGCATAGAAATGAGGGAACAAAGACACTAGAACATGTCTTCAAAGGCATGAGAGCAGAGGGATTACTTGCAATATATATAACACAAGTTACTGAGGCTAATATACTCTGTTCAAAGGCATGAGAGCTAAAATGTTGCATTTCCTATAGCTAGCATTGTTGTTCATAAAAGTAATCTATAAGAAATCAGTGTTATGTGCAATAATCATATGTATGTCAACCTCTCGCATGTTTTTGTAAAAAGAGCAATTTAGAACCGTCATTTGGCACACAAAAATCACATGCCAGATCACCCACAAAGTTGTACTACTAGTACTGCGTGTTAGATGAAAAAACACAATCAAGATCGCCAAAAAGATCGTCAAGAAGAGATATTACCTGGACTTGATTAATGAGTGATCCCAAAGAGGGGGGCTTGGATAGGGCGATGGCCTTGAGCATGTCTGCGGTAGTCTCGACGGGGTGCTTGCGCTTCTTCGTACCCTAAGCCTCGATGGTTTTGGCCAGAGACATAGACATCACTTTGGCCTGTGCTCCAGGGTCCATCAAGAAACTGTCAAATAGAAATAAAATAAAAGAAACCATAATCACAAACCCAAAAGATGGACAGAGAGGGAGTTATAGGATCAGTCTCGGGGTTGCAAGACCGGGCCTTGGCCAGAATCAACACCATTGATGCGCGCACCTTTCCTTCTTTGGGTGAGAAGAACAATGGTAGAAGCTTGTTGGGGTTTTCTTGAAGAAATGAGGAACAAGATGAGGGAGAAGCGAGTAGGGGTTTTCTTCAAGAGAGGAAGTTGAGAGACAAGAGTGAAATGATGGCTGCTTCGTCCGTCCAACTTACTGCTGTAAAGGTGGGGGTTTTGTGATTTGACGGCTCATTGGGCATTACTGTGGTGCTTCGACCGGGGTAGTCTATTGTGCATTTGTGCACTCTAGTACGGAGTAATTTAGTGCATGGAAAGTGGACCCCGATGTTGGCTGTCCCACACGTCGGTGAAAAGTGAGTAGCAAGGTTCCCGACGACCGTCGAGGAGGATCTGCATGGTAGAGCGTGTCCACTACTTCTGAAGAAAAAATTTACAGCAAGTGTTTCCACTCTTACGACGGAGGAGTGCGAAACATGGCAGCCACATGAACTTACGCAGTACTCCTACTACTAGGCATGTGCAATGGTTCATATGCCAGTACTATATAATCTTGTTGCTAGTGTAGTAAGATATGACGATAACAAATGATGTTGTGCGCATGTCAACTATATGAACAGTAATGTAACATACCCCTTTTTTGACTGTCTGGTCGAGAATGAACAGTGAGATCAATGTTAACAGAACTAGGTGTCAGGGAAAATATATAGGGGTACCTGTTTTCCCCTGACTCATGTGCAGACGAACCAAGATCAGAACAAGGTGAACAAGAGACCAAGAGATTCAAAGCATCAACAAGCAGAGGGGAAGGATCCAAGGCCAAGTCAGAGGAGCCAGATACTATCAAGAGAGAAGCCTCCCTTGCCGAGAACATGAGGTCGGAAAGGGGCGAGGCCACCCCTAGAAGGAGATGACCAAGGCATCCTGACAAGGTCTGCCGGGACTCGCGGAGACCAGATTACCTCACCAACTACCCCACCTCGACCCACGCCATCGATCAGTGCGGTGTCAAGCCGTGGAGTGATTAAGTGGCACCCATTCGCCACATGGAGGCCACTTCCTACCAAGGAAACCCACAAAGGACACCTGTCCAGTGATGTGTCAAGAGAGCAGGCGTGGAGCTGGCAAGATAGCCCGGCAAGCTTTGCTGGGCAACCAACGACGTGACATGAAGCGGCGCATTAAATGCGCATTGTTAGCCTGCAGAGTTAGGTATGATATCACTATTCGCTATCATATCAGTGTCTAATGACTCAAATGCCACTTTGGTGACCCCTTAAACCTATAAAAGGAGGCCCATGGCAACCGTAGAGGGGGTTCGCGAGGTTGGAAAGTTAGACCACCCGCACCCCCATAAGCGCGTAGTCGCTGTCGTCCCTTGGCAACCCCTGCCGGGCAAGTGTACTACACACCACCACCACTTTCCCACCATCAATCCACCAAAGCAGGAGTAGGGTTTTACGCCTCACGGTGAGCCTGAACCTGAGTAAAAATGCCTGTGTGATCTCTGTTGTGCTGCCCCATGTTGGTCCGATCTTTGTGCAACGCGACTCCCCCTGCCGAACCAGCAAGGGGCCGTCCTGGTCCCATAGGTGGCCATGGTTTCCCGCGACATCTTTGGCACGCCAGGTAGGGGGATCGCTTGCGCGAACCTAAAGACGTAAGCAGCGCATCATCTTCATCACCATCTGTATCCTCGGCGACGCCATCGACCATGGCGCTTGCGAAGACATAGAAGCGGAGCGGGGCTATTCTCGCACCACATTGTTGGTCTCCACGCCTCGCAGTAGTCGCGACTATGGCGATGATCCCAACTAGAGGCAGGAGACCCGTCCCGGCGGCCCGCATGGTGCATCCACCATTCGGGCCTTGCTCGGAGAGAGGACACAAAACCTGCGGACGTGAGCTTCCTCCTCCCCGTGTCATACCTTCATCAGCAGTCAAATCGCTTTATCCCCAGCGACGTTGGTGTCGACGACTACCACATGATGCTCGGTCCAGAATTCACCCTACCTAGGGTAATCCGGAGCAAAACGCTGGTATGAGTCCGTCGGTTGACACCCCGGCAAATGTATTTCCGAAAGGCTGCCTGCATCGACACGACCCGTGCGCTGGCGGCCACTGAATAGCTAGAAATGAGAAGATAAAGAGGGAGGGAGACCAGAGAAGCTCGGCACTAAGCCCCAGTGTCCACTAGCCACGCAAAATTTATACTGGCCCCTGCCAAGGACGAAGAAACCACCTGATTGGCTCTTGCTCTGCCAGGTGCCGCGAGCGCAGCTAGCATGCATGGCTGGGCAGAGGAGAAGGAAGCTCGGAACAAAACCTAAGTTCATGTTATCATTTTCTTGATTGATGCTTTAGAATTCTTTGTAGTCGTTTATCCCTTGACCCTAGCGAGCGTTCGTATTGTGAAAATCCTCATGTGATGGAACCTCGGCTAGCTTCTTTGGTTGCTCCATCGTCCTGCCTAGAGCCATGCTCGCGGGACGAGAAGCTGCATCGAGAACTACCAGGGAAAAACCTGCCGGGACGCATCCACGCCAAGATAACTGTCAAGGGCCGGACCCTTGCGACAATCGTGGCAATATGATACCGACATGCATCCAAAACTTACATGGAAACAGATCATAGAATGCAAGCATACAGGGCTCAAAGGGATAAACGTGCAACTAAGATTCAGCCCAAAATATCTTTTACACGAACATTAGAGATAGGGGGACTAAACACAAAATATGTGACATGTTTCATTACAGGGTAGCGGCGGCCCAATACTTGGCTTGAAGACCAGGCGGAGCGATTCAGACCTGCAGGACCCTGTCGGCCCATGATGCAGCTTTCTCCTTGGCAGCTGCAATGTCGGCGTCTGCCGGGGGCTTCCTGAATCCATCTCGAGGTCAAGATCTGGGTGGCGTCAGACGATGTTTCTCAGGACCATGAAGAAGGCATTGCAAGCCAGCTTCCAGGACTCACTCGCGACAGACTGGGCCCTCCCTGCTTTGTGCGCCCCCAGCTTCTCAATCAGCTCACTGAAGAAGGCTCCCAATTTGGCGCTCGGAACCTCGTGCTGGTTGAGCAACAAAACTGGGTTGTCCATGCCCATTTCCATAGCTTAAGCACCAAGGCATTTGAGGGAGTCCTGGATTAAGGGGTCTTCGGGCAGCCGGACTATATACTTTGGCCGGACTGTTGGACTATGAAGATACAAGATTGAAGACTTCGTCCCGTGTCCGGATGGGACTCTCCTTTGCATTGAAGGCAAGCTTGGATATTCAGATATGTAGATTTCCTTCTCTGTAACTGACTCTGTGTAACCCTAGCCCCACCGGTGTCTATATTAACCAGGGGGTTTAGTCCGTAGGACGACAACAATCATAATCATAGGCTAGCCTCTAGGGTTTAGCCTCTACGATCTTGTGGTAGATCAACTCTTGTAATACTCATATCATCAAGATCAATCAAGCAGGAAGTAGGGTATTACCTCCATTGAGAGGGCCCGAACCTGGGTAAAACATCGTGTCCCCTACTTCCTGTTATCATTAGCCTTAGACGCACAGTTCGGGACCCCGTACCCGAGATCCGCCGGTTTTGCCATCGACATTGGTGCTTTCATTAAGAGTTCCACTGTGTCGTCGTTGTAAGGCTTGATGGCCCCTTCTATCATCTTCAATGATGCGTCTAGGAGGAGGTTTTCCTCCCTAGACAGATCTTCGTATTCGGCGGCTTCACACTGCGGGCCAACTCGCTTGGCCATCTGGAGCATATTGATAGCTATGCCCATGGCCATCAGGTCAGGTTTGGAAGCTTGAACTATACTGCCGACATCCACAGAGACTTGATCTTCGACGGATTAGAGCCCATGCCAAGTGCGCTGAACGGTCACGACGGGCATGACTTTGATCTGCCATCGGACAGTATTCGGGAGATCGTGCCTGCGGCGGCGTCGGGAATCAATCCGGAGCAGATAGTGCCTTCCGGGGTAGGTGGATGGAAGCCGCCACGGAGGCCACACACTCATCGGCATCGGAGCCGAACACTGATCCCACCTCCTGTGAGAGTGGTGTCATTGGACCCTCGGACTCGTCTCCGATTACAGGATCCGAACCGCACGCGTCCTTGCCCATCGAATCTGATTGGGCACCGATCATGGAGTTCACCACCGCGGATATTTTTCAGTACTCGCCCTTGGGTGATGTGCTAAACTCATTAAGGTCTCTTTCCTTGTCAGGAGATTCCTGGTGTCACATCCCTAGTCCTAGCCTGACCTATGTTTGCTTCCATGTGTGCATCATGTTTAAATTTTTGAAACTTGAACTGAGGAATTTTGGAAGCCTCAAAAACTTAAATAAAAGAGGGGCAAAGAACCCTGGAAAATGCATTCAATGTTTCCAAAATGGCCTTAAATAATGTTGGTTATATTTTGGCAAGGGTTTTGCACCAAACCAAAAATAATGAACATTTTGAGGAATATTTTGAGCACTGAATTTAAATCATTATTGTATTTGAATTTGGAATTATATTCATAATATATGGGATATATTTTCAAATAACTCTGAAATGCTTTATGTGCTGTTGGAAAAGTCCATCTAGCAACATAAATTATTCAGAGGATATCTGGCACTGTTTTGGATTTGTTTTAATTTGAAAAAAAACAGTGGCAAAGTATAAAACAGAAACAAAAAAACAATAAAAGAATAGAAACTTACCTGGACTTACCTGGCGCTCACCGAAGCCCACCTGGACGGCCCAACACCTCCGGCCCAGCCCATCTCCACCCCTCCCCTGTCGTCTTCCTCCCTGCCAGGAGGACGGGCACGCGCCCGGCGCGCGCGGCCACGCGCCTCGGCCACCTCCTCCCTCCCAGCCTGCTTGGCTCCTCCTCGATGCCCCGGTGACGCCACGCGGCCCCCTCGACCCTCTCCTACTCTCCCCGTGCCCCTCTCCTCTCTCTCCCCGGAACACTCTCCCCCTCCTCTGTTCTCCTCACCGAACGCGCCCGCCGCCGCCGACGAGAACCACCGTGGCCACCGGCCACCCCACGCCTCACCGACGCCCCAGGAAGCTCCGCCCCGACCCCCTCTTCCTCCCCACCGATCCACGGCCCTCCGGAAGCTCTGCAGCGTCGCCCTCAAGCTCGCCCCCAACCTTCGGCCGCCGGCGAACTTTCGAGGATTCGCAAGCTCCAGCCCCTCCCCGGCCTCGCCGTTGCCTCCACCAGATCCGCTGTGAGCTACTCTTCCATTCCCCCTCCTCCTCGCGCTCGTTCCCGTACTCTAGCCGCCCTTTTCACCGGAGCCGATTTGTCCTCGCCGCCGGCCATGGCGTGGCCGTGGCCACAGCCACCGCAGCTCGCTTCCGAGCCCACCGGCGTGCTCACCGCAACCTTAGGAACCCAAAGCAACTAACCACTCGTCCTCCCGTGCACCGCAGCGCCGGTCCCGCGAACCCCCGAGCTCCGGCCGCCGCCTCGGGCTCCACTCCGGCGAACCCCGGCCACCCCCGCACCTCCCGTTGGTTCCCCTAGATGCGCACGGGCACGGGCTACCTCCTGGTGCCCTTGGCGCGTCGATCCGTCGTCTCTGGCGCAACTCCGACGAGCCACCGCCGCTCTGGGTCGTCGTCGTCGTCCAACCGCCGGTGAATCCGACGTGGCTGGTCATTAGGGCCTAACCACCCCCGCTAACCCAGGCCTAGGGCCACTAACCGGTGGGCCCTACCGTTTAATTAACCCGGCTAACAATTTAGTTAAGTTAATTAAACTCTGTTAAATCACTGTGCAGCTGACATGTGGGTCCCGAACGTCAGGTTTGACCCGGACCAGCCCCTGTTGACCTGCTGACGTCACACTGACGTCAGGCTGACGCATTAATGAATTACTGGAATTATTAATATTCAGGAAATTTCAGAAAATGCCCTAAACTTCAATAAATCATAGAAATTCAACCGTAACTCCAAATTAAATAATTTATATATGAAAAATTATCAGAAAAATTCAAGGAATCCATCTGTACCATTTTCATGCATGTTAGAACAACTTATAGCTGCTGTTTAGCACAAATCAAATAAATGGCATTTAAACTCTCACATATGGAGTTTGAATTTGAATCTTGTATTCAAACCAACCCCATTTAACGTGTTGCTAGATGCATTAGCCCAAAACACATTCATATTGCCATGTCATAGCATGCATCATATTGTGCATTGCATTGATCGTGTTTCTTCTGTGTTTGCCGGTGTTGTTCTCCCTCGGTAGACGTTGTACCGATGATGTGATCGTTGACACTGATGAAGACTCAATGTTATCTTCAGAAGTGCCAGGCAAGCAAAACCCCCTTGTTCATTCCGATACAATCCTACTCTCTCGCCCTGCTCTCTTTTACTGCATTAAGACAACAATGATTCAACTGTTACTTGCTGCGGTAGCTGAACCCCTTTATCCTTTGCATGACCTGTCATGCCACAGTAAATAGATGAAACCCACTAGCATGAGTAGGAGTTGTTTGAGCCCTGTTGTGCCTACTCATTCATGCTTGTTTGTCATGCCTGCTACTGCTTAGAGTTGAGTCAGGTCTGATTCATCGGGGATGAATCAGAGGTGTGTGAACATGTCTTACTGTGTGTGAGCTAAGTGTGTGAATACGATTTGGTAAAGGTAGCGGTGAGAGGCCATGTAGGAGTACATGGTGGGTTGTCTCATTGCAGCCGTCCTCAGGAACTGAGTTCTGTGTTTGTGATCCATGATTCAGCTACTACCACGCATTGGGCCCGAAACCAATGGACCCTCTCGGCTTCTTGACCACCCTTGTCCTCTGTCCAGGAGTTGCAAGTAGTTTCTGGTGTTTGTAGTATGCTGGAGGCCGTGCGCAGCGCTGACCGTAGGGGTGGGCTGTGATGCGGTAGGCACATGGCTGGGTAAACCGGGCGCCCGTTTGGTGTCACGGAACCCTGTACACATCATTTGGGGATGTGAGCGAAACTCCGGCCGGATCTCCTCATGGATGGAACCCGAATAGGCGATAAACCTGGACTAGAGACTCGAGTGTTTAGGTGGGCCGTGGCCGACACCCACGTTGGGCTTCCGCTTGAAGGTTGCCGAGTACATGTCGTGTAAACGGCGGTAAGTGGTGAGAGCGTGTGTGAAGAAGTACACCCCTGCAGGGTTAACATCATCTATTCGAATAGCCGTGTCCGCGGAAAAGGACTTCTGGGTTGCTTATATCAGTTCATAGACAAGTGAAAGTGGATACTCTAAAATATGCAAGATAAGCATGAGTTCTATGGATGGCATTCTCGTAGGGAGATGGGAGCGGATCCATAGTGGTGTATTGATATGGTGAATATGTGGACTCGTGTGCGCCACCTCAAAAGAGTTACTCGCAGTCGTAGTTTAGGATAGCCACCGAGTCAAAGCTAGCTTGCTGCAGTTAAACCCCACCACCCCTTTCTTGATAATGATGCATATGTAGTTAGTTCTGATGTAAGTCTTGCTGGGTACATTTGTACTCATGTTTGCCTATTTTATGTTTTTGCAGAGAGACTTCGGTCTCGCTAGTAGTTCCGCGTGGACTTCGACGTTTAGCTTGTTACCTCAGCTACGATCTTGTGCCCTCGGCAGGATCTGATAGATAGTCAGGCTTCTCAGCCTTTTTCATTTATAGATGTCTGTACTCAGACATGATAGCTTCCGCTTGTGCTTTGACTTGTATGCTCTGAATGTTGGGTCGTGAGACCCCTGTTTGTAATATCTCGCTCCTCGGAGCCTATTGATTAAATACTTGAGTTGTAGAGTCATGTCGTGATGCCATGTTGTATTTGCACATATCGAGCATATTGTGTGTATGTTATTGAAATGCTTGGTATGTGTGGGATCTGGCTATCTAGTTGTTTATCCTTAGTAGCCTCTCTTACCGGGAAATGTCTCCTAGTGTTTCACTAAGCCATGGTAGCTTGCTACTGCTCCGGAACACTTAGGCTGGCCGGCATGTGTCCTTCGTTCATGTGTCTGTCCCTTCGGGGAAATGTCACGCGATGAATACCGGAGTCCTGTTAGCCGCTACAGCCCGGTTCACCGGAGTCCTGCTAGCCCAGTGCTACAGCCTGGATTCACTCGCTGATGACCGACACGTTCGATGATGGGTCATGGATGCCTGTCCCTGTAAGTCTGTGCCACTTTGTGTTTACGACTAGCCATGTCAGCCCGGGCTCCTTATCATATGGATGCTAGCGACACTATCATATACGTGTGCCAAAAGGCGCAAACGGTCCCGGGCAAAGGTAAGGCGACACCCGTGGGAATACCATGCGTGAGGCCGCAAAGTGATATGAGGTGTTACATGCTAGATCGATGTGGCATTGAGTCGGGGTCCTGACAGCGTTGGTATCAGATCTTGACTGCCTGTAGGATTACCAAGCCAAACTGGTCGAAGTTGAGTCTAGAAATTCTTTAGTTATATAAGGGAATTGATTGTGGGATGGAACGTAAGGCTCTTTTTACTCCTTATACCTCATGGCCTTCTGATCTGAGTCATCATCTTCTCTTCTACGGGGATTAAGAACTAGGCTATCTCTTCTTTCTATTAGGATCACGTGTTACTAATCAGTAGACTTATAAGATTGTTGGATTTAAGTCTCAGTTCAGTTCCTACTACTTCCGCATGTTAATTGTTGATCTCGGAACCTTGATATTGTGCTTCTGAGTGGTTATGCCACCATTTTGTAGTATGTCTCAAATCTTTTCTGAGCATTTACAGCCGTTATGCTGTCCGAGTCATCCCAGGTTTCTAAATAGTCTGATGCATTTGCAAAATCCTTTCCCTCTGGTTTCGATGTTCCTTTATGCCAGCTCAATCACACTAATTGTTGAGTTGAGGTATTCTATTGCCTTGGCATTTATGTTGGAATTATTATTATGACCCTAGGTGTCTCAGGGGATCATCTAGTGGTCTAGCCATGATTTGTGTCCTAGTGTGATGATTCTGGCCTTTATTCTCGAAAGCATTCCGTGATGCTACTTAGTAGTAGGTATTCTACTCCTGGGTTTTGAACCCGAGATTCACTCTACTTACCTCATGTTGATAGTGTTTGCTAGTTCCTTTAGGATATTAGTAACCTTTGCGATAGTTCTCGAGGTTCGTGGTACATCCTTCTTCCAATTACCATGAACCATTCTTGGCAGGAGTTCTTCTGAACCAAAAGATGACAACAAGAGTGCTCTCGATGAGTTCTCCATGCTATATTGTGACTCTGCCAGCTCAACCTTTCTGCATGGGTTATCCGGAAGAATTATGTTGAACTTGGTTCGACATACTAATCTATGCATCCACAACTCAGAAAGTTATATGTTCCTTTGAGTTGTCCCTCTTTAGTTGTCTACTGATCTTCGTCTATCAATTGATAGTCAAGAGTATGCGTGCGTTCGTTTATCGATGCCTATTACTCTTGTGGTCCGTCAAGCCATTCTATCGCGGAATGACTAGGAGAAACAAACTCCAGTACCTCTTCCCTATCCAGGATTGGGTCAAAGAAGTTGTGCTCCGCAGATCAAATTGCTAATCCAGCTTTTGTTCTGCTCTACCTTGGAGTATTACATATTTTATATCGAGATTGTTATAGGAATTGCACACCATCCTATGAACTCTTGGTACAGTGATACTTCTTGCCATCATTGTTCATTCCTCGGTTCCTGTGTTATTGTAACCGGAATGCCGACAAATGAATCATGGCGTGTGAAATCAATATTGCTAGCAACTCTGTTGCTTGGTAGTTAAATGGACGATAACCTCATTCTTAGCGTGTTGATTATTGAATCGTCACCCTAAGATTGATTGTGCTACCTAGTTGGTGCACTCCTCGGCCAATGAGTTAGGAATTATTTCAAGTCCTCACTCATTTGATCATGTCGTCTTGCCCTCAAAAGCAAGATTGTTCTCGAGCTTAGTAACATACCGGTGGTTCGTGACTTTCCAAATATCTTCTTGGAAGTGTTACCGGGTTGTTTCCTAACTGTTATGTTGAGCTCGTGATCAAGTTGGTTTCTGGAGAACCACCCTTTCTCCAAGAATCTGTGTTGGATATCCCTGAGCTAGTTGGTTAAGCTAGACAACAACTTGGAGAATTGGAAGATAAAAGCTTGCCTAACTTAGTTCGTTCCAAAGGGATATTCTTGTGTAGTGTGTGTTGAAGAAAGATGATATCTTCATCGATTGGTCCCTGTGATCAGTTGCTGGACCTATTGTCTTATCAATCCTTTGATTTGAGTGTGGGCTATCGTCAAATCAAATCAGTACCAACGATGCTCGTAATGTTGTCTTATTCGTGGTTGATCCCTCGAGCATACACCATTACATCTTTGGTCTGACCAATGCTATCACCATGTTCACTTAACTATGGAATTCCTTTTAAAAGGAAACCTAGATGAATTGTTGTTGAGCCCATTGACAACATCCTTATCTCCTCCATGATTTTGTTGAACATTAAGCTAGTGTTGGAAACTTTTGAAAGCATTTGTTCATGCTAGCTCATGAAGCATATGTTTGGATGAAGGTAGTGACTTCCTTTAATTCATGTGCATCTGATGCAAGTTGCCGCCGTGGATTCGAGAAAGTCAATGTTGCTTTCTTTGAAATCATTCCAAATCAGTCATGCACACGTGCGAAGAATGCTGTGGTTTGAAGACTTGCAACCTTCAATCTATATGTATCCCTAGCACACCAAGCCACTGATTGATTTGTTCAAGGAGAAGGAGTTCCTTCATAAGAGCTAATCCGGACTTATGTAAGGACTTCGATACCCTCGTTGATGGTTCCCCCTCCTGAACTCGGTAGTGTTTTATTATAAGACTACTATGTGGTCATGCTTGTCTGGGACAGCGTGTTCACATGTGTGTAGCAGAACCAGCTCATGTTTTGGAGCTCGCTATCATAGTCCATTTCTCGAGAATCTCGAATCGTCATCTCGTCGATTTGTGTTGCAAACTTTCATTTTTCTTCCTAGGCTTGATGAGTCTGGAATATCCTGACGCCAACCAGATCTGAATCTCAGGCAGATATGATGGTTTGGAACATTTCCCAAGAACTATAATATCGGTCCCTCGGAAACCGGTAAGGTGGATGTCGTGGCCAACACACCTAGCCGGAAGACCTGTTATTATAATATCTTGATTGAGGAAGTTGGCCACCTCCCCATAAGGATTTCGTAGGATTTACCTCCCTAGTTGTTCCTTATGGATTCTTGTGCTCCCGAAGTCCGACCTTTACTTGATGTTCTAGATATCAAACCATATCTATGAATGGGTTACACTAGCACATCAAGGAGAACATTAGAAGCGGAGTGATAAATGTCTCTCGGTCGATCATCCAGATTTTATTTCCTTGGCCTCGCTAAGATGAAATCTGAGAAGTGTTATCTTCCTTTGCATCTGCATCATCCATCATCATTCATCGTGGTAGCAAGTTGTGTTGCCAGGATCCTTGACACGGATATTGGTAAAACCCTGATGAATATGGAAATGCTCAAGTTCTTGAGAGCACGCACAAGCGCTAGGTGTTATCATCGACACTAACTGGAGTGCTCTCAGTTACCTCGGCAATGCTATAACCATTCCAATAGTGGAATAACTCTCTATTGTTGAGCCTCTCCCCAGTTACTAGAATCATTCCCATCATTTGCATTTTGTTCCCAGCTTGCACCGCCAATGTGCCATTCTACCATGGGTCCCTTCCATTTCCGGTGATAAGCAAATTCATCCATTACGTTGTCTTCAACAAGGTAATCCACATCATCCAAGTTCGGGTATGCCATTCTACCGAACCCCTCTAAATGATCGATTATGATTTGCCTTAAGCTGGTATAAAGAGTTTCAAGGATCTTTGAATCAAAGGTAATTCTTTTTGCCACTTAAGGGGATATTTCTACGAGTCACCTTCCCTAAGGTGCATCGTTATGGTATCATGGCAACTCAAACTCCTCGCTACGTTGACAATCATTTACCACCTTCTTAAGCGTGAAATTGTTGTCTACCTAGTGAACCTTTGTCATCTGCTTCACTCCATTCCTATGGATGTGTGCTTCGTCTCTCAGCTCGAGAGATGTTGCTATGTCTCAATCCGTGGGTTAATCCTGAGTTGTTCGACCTTCGAGAAGAACAATTCTTTTAGGGTCTTCCCTTTCCTCTCGCTGACATGATAGTTGGAGTTCTCAGAGGAAGACTTCGAGACAAAGATGGTGTTTGAATCAACGTTCATTTGAAGTGCAACCTGGATCGTGAAGATTGTGCTAGTTGCGTTCCCCCTTCACCTTACCCTACGCTTAAATCTCGGGACGAGATTTTTGTTTAGTGGGGGTGAGTTGTCACATCCCTAGTCCTGGCCTGACCTATGTTTGCTTCCATGTGTGCATCATGTTTAAATTTTTGAAACTTGAACTGAGGAATTTTGGAAGCCTCAAAAACTTAAATAAAAGAGGGGCAAAGAACCCTGGAAAATGCATTCAATGTTTCCAAAATGGCCTTAAATAATGTTGGTTATATTTTGGCAAGGGTTTTGCACCAAACCAAAAATAATGAACATTTTGAGGAATATTTTGAGCACTGAATTTAAATCATTATTGTATTTGAATTTGGAATTATATTCATAATATATGGGATATATTTTCAAATAACTCTGAAATGCTTTATGTGCTGTTGGAAAAGTCCATCTAGCAACATAAATTATTCAGAGGATATCTGGCACTGTTTTGGATTTGTTTTAATTTGAAAAAAAACAGTGGCAAAGTATAAAACAGAAACAGAAAAACAATAAAAGAACAAAACTTACCTGGACTTACCTGGCGCTCACCGAAGCCCACCTGGACGGCCCAACACCTCCGGCCCAGCCCATCTCCACCCCTCCCCTGTCGTCTTCCTCCCTGCCAGGAGGACGGGCACGCGCCCGGCGCGCGCGGCCACGCGCCCCGGCCACCTCCTCCCTCCCAGCCTGCTTGGCTCCTCCTCGACGCCCCGGTGACGCCACGCGGCCCCCTCGACCCTCTCCTACTCTCCCCGTGCCCCTCTCCTCTCTCTCCCCGGAACACTCTCCCCCTCCTCTGTTCTCCTCACCGAACGCGCCCGCCGCCGCCGACGAGAACCACCGTGGCCACCGGCCACCCCACGCCTCACCGACGCCCCAGGAAGCTCCGCCCCGACCCCCTCTTCCTCCCCACCGATCCACGGCCCTCCGGAAGCTCTGCAGCGTCGCCCTCAAGCTCGCCCCAACCTTCGGCCACCAGCGAACTTTCGAGGATTCGCGAGCTCCAGCCCCTCCCTGGACTCGCCGTTGCCTCCACCAGATCCGCTGTGAGCTACTCTTCCATTCCCCCTCCTCCTCGCGCTCGTTCCCGTACTCTAGCCGCCCTTTTCACCGGAGACGATTGCTCCTCGCCGCCGGCCATGGCGTGGCCGTGGCCACAGCCACCGTAGCTCGCTTCCGAGCCCACCGGCGTGCTCACCGCAACCTTAGGAACCCAAAGCACCTAACCACTCGTCCTCCCGTGCACCGCAGCGCCGGTCCCGCGAACCCCCGAGCTCCGGCCGCCGCCTCGGGCTCCACTCCGGCGAACCCCGGCCACCCCCGCACCTCCCGTTGGTTCCCCTAGATGCGCACGGGCACGGGCTACCTCCTGGTGCCCTTGGCGCGTCGATCCGTCGTCTCTGGCGCAACTCCGGCGAGCCACCGCCGCTCTGGGTCGTCGCCGTCGTCCAACCGCCGGCGAATCCGACGTGGCCGGTCATTAGGGCCTAACCACCCCCGCTAACCCAGGCCTAGGGCCACTGACCGGTGGGCCCTACCGTTTAATTAACCCGGCTAACAATTTAGTTAAGTTAATTAAACTCTGTTAAATCACTGTGCAGCTGACATGTGGGTCCCGAACGTCAGGTTTGACCCGGACCAGCCCCTGTTGACCTGCTGACGTCACACTGACGTCAGGCTGACGCATTAATGAATTACTGGAATTATTAATATTCAGGAAATTTCAGAAAATGCCCTAAACTTCAATAAATCATAGAAATTCAACCGTAACTCCAAATTAAATAATTTATATATGAAAAATTATCAGAAAAATTCAAGGAATCCATCTGTACCATTTTCATGCATGTTAGAACAACTTATAGCTGCTGTTTAGCACAAATCAAATAAATGGCATTTAAACTCTCACATATGGAGTTTGAATTTGAATCTTGTATTCAAACCAACCCCATTTAACGTGTTGCTAGATGCATTAGCCCAAAACACATTCATATTGCCATGTCATAGCATGCATCATATTGTGCATTGCATTGATCGTGTTTCTTCTGTGTTTGCCGGTGTTGTTCTCCCTCGGTAGACGTTGTACCGACGATGTGATCGTTGACACTGATGAAGACTCAATGTTATCTTCAGAAGTGCCAGGCAAGCAAAACCCCCTTGTTCATTCCGATACAATCCTACTCTCTCGCTCCTGCTCTCTTTTACTGCATTAGGACAACACGATTCATCTGTTACTTGCTGCGGTAGCTGAACCCCTTTATCCTTTGCATGACCTGTCATTGCCACAGTAAATAGATGAAACCCACTAGCATGAGTAGGAGTTGTTTGAGCCCTGTTGTGCCTACTCATTCATGCTTGTTTGTCATGCCTGCTACTGCTTAGAGTTGAGTCAGGTCTGATTCATCGGGGATGAATCAGAGGTGTGTGAACATGTCCTACTGTGTGTGAGCTAAGTGTGTGAATACGATTTGGTAAAGGTAGCGGTGAGAGGCCATGTAGGAGTACATGGTGGGTTGTCTCATTGCAGCCGTCCTCAGGAACTGAGTTCTGTGTTTGTGATCCATGATTCAGCTACTACCACGCATTGGGCCCGAAACCAATGGACCCTCTCGGCTTCTTGATCACCCTTGTCCTCTGTCCAGGAGTTGCAAGTAGTTTCTGGTGTTTGTAGTATGCTGGAGGCCGTGCGCAGCGCTGACCGTAGGGGTGGGCTGTGATGCGGTAGGCACGTGGCCGGGTAAACCGGGCGCCCGTTTGGTGTCACGGAACCCTGTACACATCGTTTGGGGCTGTGAGCGAAACTCCGGCCGGATCTCCTCATGGATGGAACCCGAATAGGCGATAAACCTGGACTAGAGACTCGAGTGTTTAGGTAGGCCGTGGCCGACACCCACGTTGGGCTTCCGCTTGAAGGTTGCCGAGTACATGTCGTGTAAACGGCGGTAAGTGGTGAGAGCGTGTGTGAAGAAGTACACCCCTGCAGGGTTAACATCATCTATTCGAATAGCCGTGTCCGCGGAAAAGGACTTCTGGGTTGCTTATATCAGTTCATAGACAAGTGAAAGTGGATACTCTAAAATACGCAAGATAAGCGTGAGTGCTATGGATGGCGTTCTCGTAGGGAGACGGGAGCGGATCCATAGTGGTGTATTGATATGGTGAATATGTGGACTCGTGTGCGCCACCTCAAAAGAGTTACTCGCAGTCGTAGTTTAGGATAGCCACCGAGTCAAAGCTGGCTTGCTGCAGTTAAACCCCACCACCCCTTTGTTGATAATGATGCATATGTAGTTAGTTCTGATGTAAGTCTTGCTGGGTACATTTGTACTCACGTTTGCCTATTTTATGTTTTTGCAGAGAGACTTCGGTCTCGCTAGTAGTTCCGCGTGGACTTCGACGTTTAGCTTGTTACCTCAGCTACGATCTTGTGCCCTCGGCAGGATCTGATAGATAGTCAGGCTTCTCAGCCTTTTTCATTTATAGATGTCTGTACTCAGACATGATAGCTTCCGCTTGTGCTTTGACTTGTATGCTCTGAATGTTGGGTCGTGAGACCCCTGTTTGTAATATCTCGCTCCTCGGAGCCTATTGATTAAATACTTGAGTTGTAGAGTCATGTCGTGATGCCATGTTGTATTTGCACATATCGAGCATATTGTGTGTATGTTATTGAAATGCTTGGTATGTGTGGGATCTGGCTATCTAGTTGTTTATCCTTAGTAGCCTCTCTTACCGGGAAATGTCTCCTAGTGTTTCACTGAGCCATGGTAGCTTGCTACTGCTCCGGAACACTTAGGCTGGCCGGCATGTGTCCTTCTTCGTTCCTGTGTCTGTCCCTTCGGGGAAATGTCACGCGATGAATACCGGAGTCCTGTTAGCCGCTACAGCACGGTTCACCGGAGTCCTGCTAGCCCAGTGCTACAGCCTGGATTCACTCGCTGATGACCAACACGTTCGATGATGGGTCATGGATGCCTGTCCCTGTAAGTCTGTGCCACTTTGGGTTTACGACTAGCCATGTCAGCCCGGGCTCCTTATCATATGGATGCTAGCGACACTATCATATACGTGTGCCAAAAGGCGCAAACGGTCCCGGGCAAAGGTAAGGCGACACCCGTGGGAATACCGTGCGTGAGGCCGCAAAGTGATATGAGGTGTTACATGCTAGATCGATGTGGCATTGAGTCGGGGTCCTGACACCTGGACAAACTATGTCCGACTCGAGTGGGGAGCGGACGAAGAAGAAATTCTTCCCCCACCCACCACCCACTTTATAGCCACTATCGATGACTTAACCAACGTGCTTGACTTCGACTCCGAAGACATCGACGGTATGGACGACAATGCTGGAGAAGAACAGCAACCACCGCCTATAGGGCGCTAGACAGCCACCTCATCATATGATATTTATATGGTGGACACCCCTAAAGAAAACAATGGCGATGAGGAAACGGAAGATAACCCCTTGGAGAAGCAATCTAGACACCGGCGTCATCGGCGCCGCTCCAAGCCCCGCCATAGCAAAAATAGTGATACCGGCACAAGAGATAACAATCCGGATGGTGCCGAAGACGAATACAATCCTGCCCAGCCAGGCTTCGAGCAGGCCGAGCAAGAGGATGGGAAAGCTAGCCCTAAAGAACAGGCAACTGATGGAGAATCAGAGGACGATAACTACATGCCTCTCTCCGAAGACGAAGTGAGGCTTGGCAATGAAGAATTCATCGTGCCTGAGGATCCTGTCGAGCAGGAGCGCTTCAAACGCCGGCTTATAGCCACTGCAAAAAGCCTGAAGAAAAAGCAGCAACAGCTTCAAGCTGATCAAGATCTGCTAACGGACAGATGGACCGAGGTCCTGGCTGCCGAGGAATACGGACTCGAGCGCCCTAGCAAAAGCTACCCAAAGCACAGGCTGCTACCTCAACTCGAGGAGGAGGCTTTAAAGCCCATGCTACCAGCGCATGATGCGGCTGACCGGCCACCCTGTGGCCAAGACAAAGTGGCGTACCAGCCCGAAGTCCAGACCGAACATGGTCGCCAATCAAATGATAATACTAACGCCCGAGGCTACACGAAGGTCCTGCGAGATGTATTGGAAAACAAAGCAGGACAGTCAAGATCAATTTACGGATCACGGGGGCGCGCCACAATACGTGACGATGACCGTCACACCAGATACAACAAACCAAAGTCCGGCCGGGCAGAATACAATAGAACGTATTCATTCGAACTATGCCAGGATGTAGCCCGGCATAGAGGCGCCGCACACCCCCTATGCTTCATTGATGAAGTTATGGATCACGAATTCCCCGAAGGGTTTGAACCTGTAAACATTGTATCATATGATGGCACAACAGACCCCACGGTATGGATCAAAGATTTTCTTCTCCACATTCACATGGCCCGCGGCGATGACTTACATGCCATAAAGTACCTACCACTTAAGCTCAAAGGACTGGCTCGGCATTGGCTGAATAGCCTGCCAGCAAGCTCCATCGGCAGTTGGGAGGATCTGGAAGACGCTTTCCTCGATAACTTCCAGGGCACATACGTGCGACCACCGGATGCTGACGACTTAAGTCACATAACCCAACAGCCCGTAGAGTCAGCCAGGAAATTCCGGACTCGGTTCCTAACCAAAAAGAACCAAATTGTCGACTCTTCGGATGCTGAAGCCTTAGCGGCCTTCAAGCACAACATCCGAGACGAAAGGCTCGCCCGACATCTCGGCCAAGAGAAGCCAAAGTCCATGGCAGCCCTCATGACACTTATGACCCGCTGCTGCGCGGGCGAAGACAGCTGGCTGGCTCGCAGCAACATCACACCCAAAAACTTAGGCTCAGACGCCAGAGATAGCAACGGCAAGCCACGACGAAATAGACACAAGCGTCGCAATAATGGCGACAACACCGAAGACACGACAGTCAATGCCAGATTCAGAGGCTTCAAATCTGGACAGCGAAAAAGCCATTCAAAAGAAACAGTCCGGGTTCGTCCAGCTTGGAACGCATTCTTGATCGCTCGTGTCAAATTCATGGCACCCCCGATATACCAGCCAACCAAACCAACAGGGAATGCTGGGTGTTTAAAAAGGCCGGAAAATTGAACGCCGAAAGTAAGGAAAAGGGACTGCATAGCAACAACGCGAGGAGCCCCGACCGCCGAACACGAGAGGACAGAAGAAATTCCCTCCCCAGGTGAAAACAGTAAATATGATATATGCAACCCATATTCCCAAGAGGGAACGGAAGCGTGCACTAAGGGACGTCTATGCGATGGAGGAAGTCACCCCAAAGTTCAACCCATGGTTCTCTTGTCCGATCAGCTTCGATCGCAGGGACCATCCTGCCAGTATCCGTCATGGTGGTTCGGCCGCATTGATCCTGGACCCCATCATTGACGAATTCCATCTCACACGAGTCCTCATGGACGGTGGCAGCAGCCTGAACCTGCTCTATCAGGATAAAGTGCGCAAAATGGGCATCGACCCATCAAGGATCAAGCCCACAAAAACCACCTTCAAGGGTGTCATACCCGGTATAGAGGCCTGTTGCATGGGCTCAATCACACTAGAAGTGGTCTTCGGATCTCCGGACAATTTCCGAAGCGAGGAGTTAATCTTTGACATCGTCCCCTTCCGCAGTGGCTATCATGCACTACTCGGACGAACCGCATTCGCCAAATTCAATGCGGTACCACATTATGCATACCTCAAGCTCAAAATGCCAGGACCTCGCGGGGTTATTACAGTTAATGGAAACACAGAGCGCTCACTTCGCACGGAGGAGCACACTGTGGCCCTCACGGCGGAAGTACAAAACAACCTTCTTAGGCAAACAGCCAATTCAGCGATAAAGAACCCGGAAAGCATCAAGCGAGTCTGGAGTACTCCACAACAGGATCATCCGGCATGTCCAGAGCTCGACTAGCAACCCGGCCTCTGCCCTAGTCCTAGTCAAACGGCGAAATTTGTGTCGCGCGTACATAACTACGCACTTAAAATACCCTGGGCATAGGCAGAGGCACGACCATGACACGGTCCACAATGTGGTTCGACCGCCCTGGGACACACGCATTTTTGCACCCCTTTTCTTTTAGGTCCCTATCTTCAGGAGGCTCTTCCGAAGGACCGGCTATCGGACATATAGCGGGACGAACACACCAGGAGGACAAGAAGCTTTGGCGTACAAAGGAACCCTCAGGTGGTCTCTGATAACGATCGTTATACTTGTTTTACATACCCGCATACCGCCCGCTACTGGTCAGGATGTGTGAAACAATCCTATTCTGCTTATTGCACTACTTGTATATGTACGCTTGGACGTATCATTCGAATAACAAGGGAAAATAGTATACAGCGTCATCTTGCTATTACGTTTAGTTACCCCTTTTTTCTTTACTGCTTATTTATTATACCCGTGCATTTTGGCACGACCAGTTTGCCAGGGGCTTCAGTACCCCATAATCTGGAAAGACAAGTCCGAACACTTTCGGCAGTGTGGCACCCCGAACTTATAGCAGTATATGCATCAGCTCCGAATCATGTCTTGTGTCAATAGTTGGGTTTGCCCTGCTCCCATGTTTTGGTACCTTACGTTCCGCTATATCAGCTAAGGTAGCGCAGGGAGAACTACTGTGACTGTGTCCCGGTTCTTCCGGGTGAGCACCGCAGTAGAGAAAGCCGAAAACTGACTGTCATGATAAGGCGAGAGCTGGTCGTTGTTTGAGAGGTCTCAAATCCTTAAATATTTTTTCCGCTTCAGGCGAGGAATCGGCCTCGTCCGATTTAGGCATGTGTAGCGCCCCGACTCCGGCTTTCTGGATACTAGGGGCTTCGCCAACATTTAAAATTGTAGACTTCTGTGGCTAAGTGAGGGAGATAAAGCCATATAGTCCAATTGCCTCGTTCGTGGCGCTAAACACCTCCTTCAAAGGACCAAAAACTTGGATAAAGAGTGTTTATACTTATCCCGAACACCCCAGTACTAGTTACATGGGGGTGGAAGCCGACGACTGGCCAACTCTCAAGATTTTTTAAACGGCCGCATAGAAGGTAATATTTTAAATTATCACGCGCTACATGGCGCACATGAATTGGTTTTCATAATACAGGATGACATGAGTACATTCATTCAAATATCACATCCTTAGTACATTCATCCGCCACAAGGCGGGCACCCTTAACGACATTTTCATAATACTGTTCGGGGTGGCGATGCTCCTTGCCCTTCAGTGGGCCCTCTGTCACCAGCTTCTCAGCGTCCATCTTCCCCCAGTGCACCTTCGCACGGGCCAAGGCCCGGCGTGCACCCTCAATACAGATGGATCGCTTAACGACTTCAAGCCGCGGACAGGCATTCACCATGCGCTTGACAAAGCCGAAATAGCCGTTGGGCAGGGGCTCGCCAGGCCACAGCCGGACTATGAAGTCCTTCATGGCCAGTTCGGCTGCCTTGTGAAGTTCGACCAGTTGCTTTAGCTAGTCGGTCAAGGACATTGGCTGTTCGGCCCTAATATATTGGGACCAAAACAACTTATCCGTCGAGCTCCCCTCCTCAGCCCGGTAGAACTCTGCGGCATCAGAGATGCTGCGTGGCAGATCTGCGAACGCTCCTGGAGAGATCAGAATTTGGGTAAGTAAAAGGAAAGTCTCTTTCACATGCTTGCTTTGCATAATGAAAGCCTTACCTGCAGCTATCTTCTTGGCCGCCTCAATTTCTTGGAGGGCCTTCTGGGCTTCGGCCTTGGCGTCTAGTATGCTCTGACGGGCCTTTGCAAGCTCCAACTCTTGCGTCTTGGAGTCATGTTCCAAGGACTCAAATTTTTTGACGAAGTCCTGAAGCTCTTGCTGGACCTCATCAACTCACGCCGCTTGTTTTTCGCGCTCGGTGCGCTCCTTGGCCGCTTTGTTTTCGGCCTCGGACAGTGCCTTCTTAAGGGCCGCCACTTCAGTCGTGGCCCCTAGTAAAATCCATCGTGCTTCTATAAGCGTCAACGATGTTTTCCTTTGTATACAACACTCAGACGGGGTATTGCTTACCTTTGTTCTCCTCGAGCTGCCTCTTCACGAGGCCGAGCTCTTCTTCGGCCCGCCCAAGGATCTGCCTCAGTCCGGAGACCTCCGCCGTGGCCGCGGCGATGGCCAGCAGCGACGCTTGCTTATTCACAAAGACATAATATGATTAGACTCCTAGGAAAAAATATTTGATCCTCTGTTCGGCCTTTTCTTCTCGAAGACCAAACAGAGCATCAGGGTCTACTGTCTGTACTGTGATACTTTCTCATAATTTAAAATACTTACCTCAAAGCCTGTCAGGAGGCTGGCGCAGGCTTCGGTCAATCTGCTTTTGCCGGACTGAACCTTCGCAATCACCGTACTCATAAGAGTACGGTGTCCTTCATCAAGGGAAGCACTCTGAAGCGCTTCCACCAAATTATCCGATGCCTCTGGATGGGCAGAGGTCATCGGCACAGACAGCTCGGCCCCCTTGACGGGTGGCTGCCTGCCTGAATCCGGAACCACTGGAGGTTCTGGCGCAGTATCCGGCTGGGGGCCAAGTCTGCTGTGGCCCCCCTCATCCGAATCCATGGGTATCTTACCCCCATGAGCCCGGCGTCAGGAGTCTCGCCTTGAGGCGTCTCTGGGACTACCTCCTCCTGGCCCGGTATCCTCTGAGATAACACCTTGGTGTCATCCGCGGGCCGGGGAATAGAAGCCATCGGGAGCGAATAGCTATTCATCTCCGACGAGCTCAAAGACCCATCTGAGGAGGACGAGTCGATGTGAGCTTTGGATGGACTGCACAAGCAAATCTTTACATAATAAGTAAAGCTAAAACCATGCAAGAAGTATTATGTTAATCTGAATACTTACGACTTCGCCAGGGGCTTGGCACTCGGTAGCCACTCCTCCTCGCTGTAGGTGGCGGTTGTGGAGTGGTCCGGAGGGAGGGTCCTTCCCTTCTTGGACCCTTCGGCCTCCCCGGAAGGGGAGGCCTTCCTTCCCCCCCCCCCCTCGGTTTGGGGAAGAGGGTTTTCCTCCTCCTCCTCCTCCTCATTGTCGTTGGAGGAGTACGCCTCGGTGTCTTTGGACGATGAGGCCGACACCACCTTGCGCCGGAGACTTTTCTTGGTCCCCGTGGTCTTCTTCTTGGCCTTCTTCTCCGGCACCTCATAGGGCGCCGGAACCAGCATCTTCGTCAGGAGAGCGGTTGCTGGATCTTCAGGCAACAGAGACGGACAGTCGATCTGCTCCGCTGTCGCCACATAGTCCTGTTAGATCAGTACGGTGGCTTAAGCTCCTCCCACGAACATACTGAGGAAAGACACATCTTGCGAAATGTAGAATGCTTACCGCATTGGCGTGGCGCTTGGCGCTGAGTCTGCGGTCCTCGGTGGTGGGAGGAGGAACTTCACTGGCCTTGAACAACACCTTCCAGACGTCTTTGTGCGTCATATCGAAGAGCTCTTGCACTGTCTGGTGTTGGGCCTCATCGAACTCCCACAGGCTGAATGCCCGTCTTTGACACGGGAGAATCCGGCAAAACAGCATGACCTGGACCATGTTGATAAGATTGATCTTCTTGGTTGTCCTGTTTTTGACACAGTTCTGGAGTCCGGTCAGCTCCGCGGACGCGCCCCAGGTTAGGCCCTTCTCCTTCCAGGAGGTGAGCCGCACGGGGATGCCGGATCGGAATTCGGGGGCCGCCGCCCAGTTGGCGTCGCACGGCTTAGTGATGTAGAACCACCCCGATTGCCACCCCTTCACGGTCTCCACGAAGGAGCCTTCCAGCCAGGTAACGGTAGGCATCTTGCCCACCATGGCGCCTCCACACTCCGCCTGCTGGCCGACCACAATCTTCGGCTTCACGTTGAAGATCTTTAGCCATAGGCCGAAGTGGGGCCTAATGCGGAGAAAGGCCTCGCACATGACGCTAAACGCCAAGATATTGAGGATGAAATTAGGGGCTAGATCATGAAAATCCAGCCCGTAATAGAACATGAGCCCGCGGAAAAATGGGTGGAGGGGGAATCCCAGTCTGCGGACGAAGTGGGCGAGGAACACGACCCTCTCGTGGGGTCCCGAAGTCGGAATGATCTGCCCTGCGTCCGGGGGCCGGTGCGCGATGTCTGCGGCCAAGTATCCGGTCGCCCGGAGCTTCGTAATGTCCTCCTCCTTAATAGAGGAGGCCATCCACTTGCCTCCCGCTCCGAACATGTTTGGCTGTGCGGAGAAGGTGAGAACTGGGGCGCTGGAGCTCGAGCATGCGAGAATGGATGAGCGAAGAAGGAAGGAGGCATGGGTGAAAGAGGAGAATCCTTATCTCTTTATAAAGGCGGTAGAAACTGTGCGCCTCCCCACTTGCCCATTAAAAATCGCTTATTTCCCAAGCGCCACGATTGATGGCGCGGTTGGGTTACCCATACCCGTATTGATGAGAATCCCTTGATAAGGGGACACGATCTCTGCTTCGACAAGATGTGTCAAGGAAACCGCCTCGCATTACATGTGGTGGCTGGTTGTGAAAAACGGTTTGAATAATGACCGGACCGTGGCATGACGTCACGCTATGAAAAGTTGTCATCGGATTAGATTTGTGGAAAATTATACTCTCTATGATGGTATGTGGAATTTGTTTTGCAGAGCCGGACACGATACTTGTGTTCTAAATCTTCTACGGAGTATTCGGAGAAGGAACCCGCCTTGCAATGCCGAAGACAATCTGCGCGCCAGACTCATCATCGTTGAAGCCTGGTTCAGGGGCTACTGAGGGAGTCCTGGATTAAGGGGTCATCGGATAGTCGGACTATATACTTTGGCCGGACTGTTGGACTATGAAGATACAAGATTGAAGATTTCGTCCCGTGTCCGGATGGGACTCTCCTTTGCGTGGAAGGCAAGCTTAGATACTCGGATATGTCGATTTCCTTCTCTGTAACCGACTCTGTGTAACCCTAGCCCCACCGGTGTCTATATAAACCGGAGGGTTTAGTCTGTAGGACAACAACAATCATAATCATAGGCTAGCCTCTAGGGTTTAGCCTCTATGATCTCGTGGTAGATCAACTCTTGTAATGCTCATATCATCAAGATCAATCAAGCAGGAAGTAGGGTATTACCTCCATCGAGAGGGCCCGAACCTGGGTAAAACATCGTGTCCCCTGCCTCCTGTTACCATTAGCCTTAGACGCACAGTTTGGGACCCCCTACCCGAGATCTGCTGGTTTTGACACCGACAGCGCTCACCTGTGTTGATCAGACTCTTGATCTAGAGGTTTCCCAGGTTGACATGGCTTTTCAGCTTGTCCTCAGCATCCTGCCGGAGACGCTTGGCGTTGTCCAAATCCTTGGACAGCAACTGTTGGCGGGACTCAAGTGACTCTGTTGAGCGCTCCAGTGAGCCAATCCTCTTCCTCAGGTCCGAGATGTTGCCGTTGGCAGCTTTGAGGCTCTGAGTCTTGGAAGAAAGCTATGATTCAGGCTTGGAAGAACTCCTTGGCGCTCCTGGCGAGATCTTCCGCCCGCTCAGACACCTGCCGGTCAAGATCAGTCTTGGCGGTGGACACATTAGCCATATCATCAGTGAGCTTCTTCAGTCGAGCAGCACAGTCAATGACAACAGCATTCAGAGCGCTTCATTCTTATCCTCCAAATCTTTGGTGCGCTGACAGACAAGAGCCTCCAATTCATCATCCTTAGCACAATGAGTGGCCTCAAGCTTCTCTCCCGAAGAGAAATCTCCCGCTCTCTGTCATCCAGGGAAGCTTTGTGGTCCACCAGACGCACCTCGCGGGCCATGACATCCTCCCGCATCACCTGGAGCGTCTCTTGCTACCTCAGGAGCACCTTGAAGTTCTTGGCATGCCACTCACGCAGCTCCAAGCCCTTATCCTTCAGCTTCTGGCTCATCTTGTTGACAGATTCAAGCTGCTCCTTGAGCTCCAACCAGTTCTGATTATGCTAGGCCTGCATCTAATTTATGCCCGCTGCCATGGATTCCATGATGGACAAGTCCATGTTAGCGATGATCGAATCATCAGCCTCCCCAGCTTCTTCATAAAGCGGAGCAAGGATACGTTGAAGTTCTTCGGCAAGCTCGGCGTCCATCGTCAAGGACATGCCGGGGGCTCCAGCTCCGGGCGGCGACACCACCATGGCCAGCGTGCTCGAGGAGGACGGTGGGATCTCGATGACAGACCCAGCGGCAGGGAGTTGGGCCATGGTCTGGAGAGGAATCTTCACCTCCACGGCCGCTCCCTGTGCCGGGACGATCTCCGGAGGATGCACCATCACCGTTAGGGACCCCTACATGTCCCGGGCAACAAGATCCTGTCCCTCCGTAGCGGCAATGTCCGCGGCCTCCTCCGTGGCGGCCTTGCCTATGTCAATCGCCACCTCCAATGGCTCTAGGTCTGTGGCTTGGCGGTCTGCAGGAAAGGGGGGACAGGAGACAACGAGGAAGAAAAAGTTAAAAAATAGAAAAAGAGAAGAGAAGAGAGAAGAAAGAAGCAAGGAAAGAGCAAGTATAGTACCTGGAGAAGTCTGTCGGGCAGGAACCTCAGTCTCCCCAACAAATGTTGTCGCCGGGCCCCAAGCTTCACCCTCTGCTGTGACAATCCCGATAGCCTCCAATGCGGCTTTGTCCACCAAGGGTCCCGCGGGGGTATCTCCAGCTCAAGTGGCGGGGGAGGTGTGCCCCTCGGGGAGGGACTCGCCTGCATCGCCTCATCTCCGGCACCCGTTGGGGCAGGAGGGCCGTCTCCGTTGCCTCCGGCAGGTGGAACCGGTTCCTCACTCCCAGACTAGTGTCTAGGCTGGGGGCTCGGCACGGGATCCTCTGCCTCGCTCCCCACCAAGGCCGGGCTCTCTATGCCCTCCGACGACCCGAGATGCCGGAGCTTCATCCGGGAGAGATGAATGAGGGTTTCGGTCTCCTCCTGCACCCCCCTACCGGCGACAAAATGCAAGAGGTCAGTCAGCAGAAATTCTTGGATATGCGTGAGATATTCACAAAAGAAAATCCTCCTTACTCTTCAGCGTTGAGCATGAAGTCCAAGTTGAACTCCATGGTAGGTGCAGAGTCCCGAGGAATCAGCCAAAGGTTTCCATTCTGGTGCAACGAGACCAAGACCGCCAGGACGACATGATGGAGGTCATCGCCGAGCCTACCGTAGTGTCACGACCAGAGGCTTTTGCAGGTGAAGACCACTTTAGTCAGGATAGGGTGTACTTATTGTCCCCCTTCAAATCTAGCCGTGGTGGGATCCCTTCCCGTCAACATTTCGGAAGAGGACCAAGGCCACCATAGAGGGGATCGTATCAGATGGGATCAGATCAATTCTCACTCGACCACCTCACCAGCTCTCTTGAGCTCAAGAATGCCTCACCTCCTGAGGCTTGTTCATTCACTGTACTAGTTCACCCTCAGCCCCTCGAGGCAATCCACCAAAAAGCTGGAGTAGGGTATTACACCGCAAGGTGTCCCGAACCAGGATAAACTGCTGTGTCTCTCTGTCCCTTTGAGCTTGATGCGCTAGGCTTTGAGGAATCGCGAGTAGGTAGGCTGGGTAGGTTGAGATCTCCGCACGCACCCCAGAGTTTGAACCTATCAAGGGTTTGCGGAACCCGACACTTGGCGCACCGGGTAGGGGTGCGTCGGAGATCCATTGCTCCGTCCGCCACATCCCGCCGCCGGATTCGATGGCAGGTGTTCCTTCGTTGACTCGGCCGTCGCGCGCCTTTGAGGGAGCCGAGGGCCTCTGCGCTTTCACCCCCGCCTTGCGACGGGTGGAGTGGCCACCCAAGTTCAGACCAGAGATGTCGCCACGCTACGACGGCGTGGCAGACCTGGCCGGCTTCCTCCATGCGTACGAGGACGCAGTTTGGGCGGCCGGCGGAGACGACGAGGTGAAGGCCAACTGGCTCCCCATGGTCCTCGTAGGTGCACTGTGCGCCTGGTTGCTCAACCTGCCGGAGTCCTCTGTTGCTTCCTGGGAGGAGCTGTGCAGCCTCTTCATCGCACAATTCATGGTGCCGTCGCCCCCCATCGTCGCAGCTCTTCTAGGTGGCTCGCAGACACCACCCTCCGACCGCCACATCAAGCAGTTCTACTGAAAATTAAGTGCCGCCGAGGTGGGCTCGGGGGCTCCCCCGAGCTGGGCGGCGCCTAAGGCCAACCTTACCTTCGGCCCTGAGGATCATCCAGCCACCACGGCAGGAGCAGGCGCGCTCCCGATGCTCTGCACCCCCACCATCTACAACATGGCGGTCACCAAGACCCTCATCGACTATGGAGCCGACCTCAACGTGCTCTCCGTGGAGACATTCGGCCTGCTGCACGTGCCCCTCGGTCGGCTCAGCCCCACCAAGCCCTTCTCCGGGGTCGGTGATGGCTCCACCAGCCCCCTGGGGCAGATCCGCCTCCCCATCACCTTCCGGACCCGTGACAACTACCGCACTGAGCTCATCGACTTCGACATCGCCCGAATCGACCTGCCACACAACGCCATCCTTGGGTTCCTAGCCCTGGCCAAGTTCATGGCGGCAACACATCTAGACTACAACCTCATGAAGATGCCAAGTAGCAGTGGTGTCCTCACGGTGGCAGGGGACACCAAGGACGCGCTGCGGGCACTCAAGCTCACCTTCAGGTCCACGGCGTCCACACTGCCGAGTGAGAAAGGGAGCTCTGAGGCTCCAGGGGCAGCACCAGCCAAGAAGAAGCAGCTGTTTTCCCAAGCCCCAGCCGAGACAAAGCAGGTGCCAGTTGATGAGGATGGGGCGTTAGGCGCCACCTTCACCATAGGAGCTGGCCTCCCCCAGGACCAAGAGAAAGCATTGGTCAACTTCTTGCGCACCAACAAGGATGTGTTCGCATGGGAGCCCGAGGACCTGGTTGGGGTTCCAAGGGGAATAATCAAGCATCAACTGAAGGTATGCCCAAATGTGCACCCGGTGAAGCAGAAGGCCTGTCGACAGTCCACCGAGAAGCGGGCATTCATTGTCCAAGAAACCTGCAAGCTGCAGGACGCTGGAGTCATCCGGGGGGTACGGTACCCGGATTGGCTGGCAAACCAAGTCGTCGTCCCCAAGAAAGGAGGGAAGGAGCACATGTGTGTTGACTTCATCAACCTCAACAAGGCTTGCCCTCGAGATCCCTTCCCGCTTCCGTGCATCGACTAGATCATCGACTCCACCGCCGAGTGCGACCTGCTATGCTTTTTGGACGCTTTCTCGGGCTATCACCAGATCAAGATGGTCGTGCAAGATGTGGAGAAGACAGTGTTCCTGACCCCCTGCGGGGTGTACTACTACACCTGCATGCCTTTCGGGCTACGCAATGCCAGGGCTACGTTCCAGCGGCTGATGCACATCGCCCTAGGCAGGAAGCTCGGGAGAAATGCTGAGGCCTATGTTGTTAAAATAGTGGTAAAGTCTCGGGAGGTGAGGACCCTGATTGAGGATCTGGAGGAGACGTTTGCCAGCTTGCGCAAGGTGGACCTGCGGTGCAATCCCGAGAAGTGCGTGTTCGGGGTTCCCTCTGGCAAGCTGCTGGGTTTCCTAGTATCGCACAGAAGAATCGAGGCCAATCCGGAGAAGGTCAAGGCCATAGAAGACATGAGCCCTCCGCAGATGCTCAAGGAGATGCAAAAGCTTGCAGGCTGCGTGACCTCACTAGGGCGCTTCATCTCCAAGCTGGGAGAACGCACCCTTTTGTTCTTCAACCTGATGAAAAGGAAGGGGCCATTCAAGTGGACCCCCGAAGCTGATGCGGCCTTTCAAGACCTCAAGAGATACCTGACCAGCCCGCCGGTGATGGTGGTGCCGCGCCCTCTCGAGCCCCTGGTGCTCTATTTGGCCGCCGCCCCTCACTCCGCCAGCGGTGCTCTGGTGGCGCTAAGAGAGGAGCGCACAATCAAGGCCCCTCAGCAGGGCGCTCGACCACCAAGCAAAGTGCGGCAGCCTTAGGACGGTACTCCTGAGGCCTTAGCTAACTCTACGACCAACATCGATCCCTCCCGAGGCTAAAACCGGCCCCTCGGCCGAGGGGGCTCCTAAGGCTGATGCTCGTGAGGACGCATTTGGCGCGGCAGGAGATGGGACCCCCGAAGGCCCGCATCCTCAAGAAACACAAGACCTCACCAACACCTCCTCCCTCGTCAAGCACCCGTTCTACTTCCTTAGTACAGTACTGTGGGAGGCATGGGCATGCTACCCTATGCCTCAAAAGCTCTTACTTGCGCTCGTCATCGCCTCCCGAAAGCTGCACCACTACTTCCAAGACCACCCCATCAAGGTCGTTTCAGCCTACCCATTGGAGAGGGTGCTCCAAAGCCCTAATGACGTCGGGCGGGTTCCAGAGTGGAACATCAAGATCCAAGCGTTCCAGCTCAAGTTCAGCACCACCAGAATCATCAAGGGTGCGACTCTCTTAGATTTCATGGCGGAATGAACTGACGCCCCTGACCGCGGGATATGTGAGGACCGCTCCCTCCTACCTGGAGACGAGGCGCCAGACAGATGGATCGTGTACTTTGAAGGTGCATTCACACGACAAGGCACCGGGGCTAGGGCCGTCCTCATCTCGCCCGCCAAGGAAAAACTCTACTACACTGTACAACTCTGTTTTCAGCAGGGCGAAAAGGTCCCCAACAACATCGCAGAGTATGAATGCTTGCTCGCCGGCCTCAGGGCGGCAGCGGTGCTGGGGGTGAACCGTCTCACCATCAAGGGCGATTCCCAGCTCCTCATCAACTTTTCCAACAAAGAGTACACACCCAAGGATGAGAATATGGAGGCATATGTGGAAGAAGTATGGAAGATGGAGAAACGGTTCCTGGGCTTGGAACTGCAGGACGTGCCACGAGGAACGTACAAGGAGGCAGACGACATCGCCAAGAGGGCATACCGGAGGCTACCTCAGGAGCCAGGGGTGTTCAAGGAACGACTCTTCAAGACATCGGCGGCTCCCCCCGCCACATCACACTACAAAAAAAATACACTTCCGTGATGATACGTGTTTGTCACAGTAGGTCGCGTTTTTTGTCATGCATGTACATCCATGACGATTTTAAGACAGAATCAAGATAGTCATACCTGTGCTGTCGTAGAAGTGTTCCATGACATTACCAAAATTATCATCACAGAAGTGTCCACTTCCATGACGATAAATCGCGCGTCACAGAAGTGCTTTCGTCAAGGGTGACCGACACGTGGCATCCACCATAACGGAACGCCATTAAGCTATTGGGTCGGGTTTTGGATCCGATAACCCGTTAACAGCCCCGACCAATGGGAAATTTCCACGTGTAAAATTCTTATTGGCTGGACGAAACACGTGTCAGCTCGTCAGTGAGTCAGATAGGCACCTATGATAAGTCGACACGTGCCCCGGGCCACCACTGGCCCATTTAGCTTACAAAGCCGGCCCATTTGACTTGGTCAAAAGTTAATGGGCTGGCCCATGAAAAGCCTGTTAACGGTCTCTTTGCAAATAGCCCATTTTACGGCCCGGTAACTCACGGCCCGTTAGGCCCTAAAGGAAATTGGCCCAACAACGTCATGTGGGCCATCGAATATAACACCAGCCCATTTCACTTTTGGCCCATGTATGGCCCACGTCGTCTTTCGGCCCATATGAGGCCTTCGTATCTTTAGGCCCTTTATAGGCCCACGGTGACTCTAGCCCATAATGAACAGTAATTTTCTTTGTACCCGTTGGGCCGTTTCCAGCCCGTGTTAGCTTTTGGCCTATTGATGGCCCATACGTTCTTGGGCTCCTTTTCGGCCCTCGATTACTTCCGGCCCGTTACTGGCATGTTCCCCTAATGGGCCAAATTCGGCCCATGGCAAGAGTCGGCCCGTTACTGGCATGTTCCCCTAATGGGCCAAATTCAGCCCATGGCAGGAGTCGGCCCGTTTCTGGCCTGTTAACCCGTTGCGCCGTTTCCAGCCCATCCTATATTCTTGCCCATTAACGACCTGTTATGCCTGTGACAGAATTAAGCCTTTGTTGTCCTACGGCGTGTTAACGGCCCATTACCGTGCTGGGCCGATACCAATTACGCCCCTTTACGGCCCATGTAGACCCATTTATCCGATGACCCGAGGCCCACCGATTCTACGGCCCTGTTGGAGGCCCATTTATCGACGGCCCGTAGGAGACCCATGGATCCTACGGCCCATATGAGACCCATGGATCCTACGGCCCGTATATGGCCCATGGTTGTTGTGGCCACTAGCAAACCAGGGAAAAAGAAGACTAGGAAATAAATAAGGCCGAAACTAACGGTAGACTATTAAGGCGATTGTACATATTACATCCACTCGGCATAAAATATCGCCACCAGTGCAAATATAGGGAACACCCTACACTATATAAAAATGGATTTTTTTTTCTTCAGCCGGTGGCTGCACGTTAAGAATAAATTTTGTATCGCACCAAAACAAGTTACAACTATATAACAAAAGGAAAGTTGGCATAAAACTTAACAGTCTAGCAGATAAATGCACCACCGGAAGTTCAGAAGCTCGGTTCATTTGACCTGACTGTGACGTTTTCATGTTGTATTGTCCGATGGAGCACCATAACCCTCGCCTTCATTTCCCCTAGGCTCCTGAACAACATAGCAAATGTCTGATAGTCTGGTTTCAAAACCATGCATATCTTGATGACATCGAACAATGTCTCTCCATGTTTCACAAAGGGTCTCTATTAGGGAATGGACTTCTGTCTGGAGCGCAGATACAACATTGCTTTGAGATTGCATATCTTGATCATGAGGCAATTTGGACGATATTGCCTTAACAACCAACCCAGTATTACGCAGGAACGTGCTTTTGGCACTGTTAGTGGACAGGTACTGACATACTGCAGCAAGAGCTGACATTATGGTTATAGTTGCCTCGCCATCTTCAGAAGGTGGCGGATCCACCATTTTTTCCTAGCTCGCTGAAAAGTTGAGTTTTTACATTAGTAGTACCAGAACAGAAGATATTAAGGAGGCAACAAAACCAAACAAAATAGCTTTGGTCTATATACAGAACTTATTCTGGTGAACCCATGTAAAATATTAGTTGTATTTTATTGCAAAGTACATAATAAAACCAGGTTCCAAACATATGACCATGTACCATCGCTAATGTATTGTCTATTTCTTCACATTGTATTGAGGGCTAAGGATAAAGAGACGAAGTTTATAATATGGTAAGCATAGTATGACATCATTCATATCACAAAACAACTAAGAACAGACAAAAAAGCAATTGTAACGTTGTGTGGGCAAGTCCAGCACGGAACTAGATTACGGGTCAAGATCAAAGGAACATCACTCCTCTCTTTTAAACCTTGTAAGGTGATACGCTAAGATAATTGTGTATAAAATTGAAAAGAGTAATAGACATTGGCTACAAACCATGCAGTTCAAGGCACAAGTCAGAGTAAGTAGTAGTTAAAAGGCATAAGGATTAAGGACTTACAACAGCGGCTTTGACTGGTGTAGTCATGCCCTTCTTCTTACTGGTGTGACAGTCCTTGAAGATTTCCATAGCATTTGGTTCAAGTACTTTTTGGTCCTTGCGGGCTTTCCTCTGCATTTTGAACAAGTCAATATAGATCTAAAAATATGGTACAGCAAAAAGAGTGAAACAATAGCTAATTACAAGAGCCTCGCAGTGTGCAATATAGCTACGAGATCCTGTCGTCTGTTGGAATTTCACTTTCGTACGGTTGGCCTTGTTCTTTGAATAGTTCACCTGCAAGAAGATAGATTTGTGTGCCACATGCGTAAATAGGACTTCAACATGTGATCTGATCACATATATATAATGTACCTGATACTTCGGATCAGACCAGTGTTTAACAAGGCCCCTCCAGTCTTCATCCGATATATTTTCCACTGGAGATGTTTGGGAAAGTTCACTATTAGCCTTGCCTTCAAAGTGAGTTTTCCTCAAGTTATACCGATATTGTCACAGAGCAGACTTGAAAACATGGGTGCAAGCTTGTCTGGTTGCATTATCTTGGCTATCCAACTCGAACCTCATCTGTTGAAATTTATGGGAGTCTCATTATCAACAACCTAGAAAGTATGGGACAGAGCAAGACGATATTACTAGTTTCCATACATAACCATACTTACAGATAAATGGTCGAGGAAGGTGTTGAACTAGGTTTCGTCTTTGTCATTCCTGTATTGAATCCATGTTGAGAGGATACGTACATGACACCTAACGGCAATCGATGCCTCTGATACTCACTTGGCTGACTCTGTAGCATCACGTGGCATTTTTAAACCTGCCTCAAAACGGATCTCCATTCTTCCTCCTCTAGATTTAGTTAACCTATCGAGCATTATCCTTGATGTTTGTTTCCTCTTGCGCCTAGGTGCTAGTCCAACAACAAACATAGGAAGTGTTAGTGTACATCAAACTGTGAGACTACATATAAAGAAGCATGCAACTGTAACTTGACTCTAGCAACTACCTTCTTGTTGTTGAAGCTCACAAGGTTCATCTGATATTGCCAACTCGTCTTGTGTCATGAGTGCTTGGGAAGTAGTGTCAGGTGGCAAGGGAGCTTGGGAACATGCTGCTAGCTCAGTTGACACACGAGTAACTCATGCAGCTGGTAGTACTGTGGTAGGTGTTGCAAGAACTAGGGCTATCTCTGCTTGTCTGGTGGCAGCTATTTGTTTCTGTTTGGCTTTTTTGCAGTCGTGTAGCATGGGATGCCGTGTTTGTAGAATTTTCCGCTGGACTTTGACCTTCTATTGCACCATCAGTACCAGCAGAATCTGCAGGATTCATCCGCTTCTCATTCCCTGCCATTCTGTGTTTCTTCCTCTTTCTCTGTGCCATGTTAAGTCAAGCCGACAAGAAAAACGAATAACAATTTAGTTCTTCAGAACAAATTGATGTGTGATGCAGACGAACTGAACTTTGATGTTAGAGAACCACATGATAGGAGGATGTAATATGTATGAAAAACAGGACGGAAGAGATAACCAGAACTATGATGTGTAAACTAAGAAGAAGACATTTCACCAAATTAGAAGCAATGCAATGGAAGGTAGACACCATATGAAAGATGCTACAAATATCGCTCTGCCAAGTTAACAGTGTATCATCATAAATGGCAATTAAACAAATGTGAAGCAGTACCGGAAATAAATCATATGCAAGATGCAAACAACATCACACTACCATGTTAGAGGTATCTCGTCATTAGTGCCATTGCATATTCAGAGCATTGCATATTCACATCTTATGATGTGTAAACTAAGGAGAAGGCATTTCAACAAATTAGAAGCAATGAAAGCTAGACACCATATGAAATGAATATCACTCTACCAAGTTAAAACTGTCTTATCATAAGTGCCATTTCAACAAATTAGTAGTACAAGCTAGAAAAGAATGCGAGATGTAACCTATATCACACTCCGAAGTCAAACGTGTCTTATGATAAGTGATTGTTGCAAGTTACACAACAGTAGTAATTTGATGTAAGAACATGGTGTGATAGACAGATATTGTATGTTCTAGAAACAGGAACACGTGTCTTATTCAAGTATAATGTGTAAAGTAAGCAGTGAAATTCAACAAAATTAGAAGCAATACAAGCTAGACATCACACATAACATGCAACCACGTATAACAGTGCCAAGTTAGAGGGAGCACCAATGATGGTGCACTAGGGGAGACGTGCTCATCATAAACACAACTTTGTTGAGTGTCTATGCATGTATTGTCTTGGAAATCGTCTTGGGGGTGTGGAGGAGTAGAAACTATAGAGGCCCTCTGTTCGGAAGGAGCACCTTTATCCGCTGCCTTGCAAACTTCCTTCCGCTTTATTGATTTTGAATTGTCAAGTAAAACCGACAAGAAAAAGCAATAAAATTCTCTCTTCGGAACTCATTCATGCATGATACTGACAATCACTACTTTGATGTAAGGCAAACACATGATACCAGGATGGAATATGTACGAAAAACAGGACGTCATGGCATGTTCAGAACTGTTTGTGTAAACTAAGCAGAAACCATTCCAACAAATAATAAGCAATGCAAGCTAGACACCACATGAAAGATGCAACCAATATGACTCTTCCAAGTTAAAAGCGTCCCATCACAAATGGAATTTCAACAAATTAGAAGCAGTGCATGCTATAAATCATATGAAAGATGCAACTAATATCGCATTGCATATACTAAAGGTGTCTCGTCATATTGATTGATGCGGGATACAAAAAAACAATAGTTTTATGTAAGGACATGCTTAATAGACAGATGTACTATGTACTAAATACAGGAAGGCATGCCACATTAATAGGTATAATGTATAAGCTAAGCAGACTAGCACATGCAGTTTAACCAGATTGGGAGAATTACAATCTAGACACCATGTGCAACATGCAACCACATATCACGCTGCCAAGTTAGAGCAAGCACCTGCGATGCTAGTGTAGGGGAAATGCTGTAATCAAATACAGAGCTATGTTCACTATCTTCATCTAGCATTTCTATTTCTTGAGAATCATGTCGGGAGGCTGACACTGCATTCTTTAAATGAGGAGTAGTCCCCTTGCCTGCCTGCCTCATCATAAGTGATTGATGAGGGATACACAAGAACATTAGTTTGATGTAAGAACATGGTTAGTACATAGATGTACTAGCATGTACCAAAAACAGAAAGGCATGTCATATTCAAAGGTATAATGTGTAAGCTAAGAAAATGCAATTTAGCCAAATTGGAAGCAATACAAGCTAGACATCCAGTTGGAGTGGTGAGCATGATCATCTAGGACATGAGAGCCTAGTGGGAGGCGGGATGCTTTGCCACCATCACAGCTTTTTAGTTGGCTTCCAGGTGATGCCTATCTTTGCTGGGCTTGTCACTGGCTCGGCTAGCGCCCTGACTAGCTATTTGTCTTCTGGGGCTGTTTGGTTTGTGACTAACTTTGCCAAATGTTGCCACACCTAAAGCTAGGCAAGTTTGACTAACTTAGGTGAGTGTTTGGTTCAAGCCACACCTTAGGCAAGCCACACTTGGACCCCACATGGCATACACACAAAAAATGTGGCAAGATTCCCTTAGGCTTGCCAACTTGTGGCTTTCATTTTGATGAACTAACCTTAGGCAAGCTTGGCAAAAATATCTGGCAAAGTGTGGCAATGCTAGGCCTAGAACCAAATAGCCCCTTACCGACTTTGGCCTTTCGAATACAAGCTAGACACCATATGGAACATGCAACCACATATGACACCGCGAAGTTAAAGCAAGCACCTGGGATGGTGGTTCATTGCGAGCGAGGTCATCAACTCTAGAGCTACGTTTACCGTCTCCATCTGCTGACACTGCACCCTTAATAGCGCTGTAACGTGTCGTGCCTAACCACGAAGAAAGCTGGCTCAACTTCTCTCTTATCTTTTTTGCTTCTCTCGAGGCATACTCTGAAATACCCTTGCATAAAAACACAATAGTGAGTGTATGGGTGAAGTGTGCGTAGAACTAGTGCATTGTAAAAATAGCAGATAGCAGGTGGCTGAAAAACAAAAGACAGGAGACATATGATAGCTCTACAACATTGCATGGCAAACAAAATTAGATTCTACTCCATATGATTTTGTAATATATGAGCACAGGAAATGCAGGTACTCCTCCAGCACACCACCACATGTGGTCATATCTAAGATAACAGACAACTGAAAATAAATAGGTTAGTTGATTTTTTAATGGACCGTCCAATCTATAAGGAACGGGCAGATGGCCTTCGTCTACCTCCCGCCAGTCACTGTTGACGATCTTTCTCGAACCGCCAGCGACCATGAGCCCAGACCCCTGCCTCCGCCGCCCTGCCCTCCCCTCGACCTCACACCACCGCCGTGCTTGGCAGCGCCCCCGGGCCATCCCTTTAATCCCGTCCGACCTCTAGATCGGGCGCCAGTAGCTCTAGGCCGCACACGCCCCTAAGATAAACACCAAGGCGCTGCTTCCCCGGTGTAATAAGCGTACTAGCTCCTGTTACGCCAGGGAATGCTTCCGCTAATTGGGAATCAACTAGCCAGAAATTGAAATTCATGGGGGCGACGGACCTCTAGCTAAGGTGAAAGAGTATATGAGGAGAAACCTTGTGCATCGAGAGTTACTAGGAATATCTTGTATGAAGAAGAAGCGGTCAACTAGTGTCTTCTGTGGGATGAATACCGTACAAGCAGACACGTAAGGTTTGCACGAATAAGGGAAGAGGAGTACCCTATCGGTTGCCAGTGTGGTGTCGATATGTCGTGGCGATCTTCTTGTTTTTCCCGGGGGAATTGATGTTTTGGAGAGCCGTGGATCCTTGGACAAACCCATGGCCAAATTGTTGACTTTATTGTCATGGCCGTATATTGGCGGAGGGGAAGCAGATCCTAGGCGGCGAAGGACGGCGTAGCAGGAACAGCTTTGGTGCGGTGGACGGTGGCAAAGTTGGAGCTGCAGCGGTGAGGCGCAGGACGACATGGTTGAACTGGCTCGGGTACGGACGGCCCGGCCTCGGCTTTCAACTACTAGCCATGGAGGGTGTTGCGGTTGAGGTTCCGGTGGACGACGACGTCGGGGTATCACCTTCGGTGTGATGGAGGAGGGCGGCGGTTGATGGGTGGGATGGGGTGGCGGACGGAGGACGCCGGGGTTTTGCGGCTTGTGGAGGGGTAGTTTTGGCGCCCATGGAGTAGGAATGGGGAATCGGACGGGTGGGGGAACCATGTTTCGGTCTGGGACACCCTTGTTTTTGGCTTTTTTGAACAGAAGATGGGACGCGCTTGTTTGAAATTTGGGGAAAGTACAAACTGGGCCCCCTCTTAAATTCCGGACCTACTGTGGGTTGGGGGTAGGATGGTAATCCCAGGTGTCCCAAATAGTGGGCGGGAGCAATTTCGGCCGCGCACATGTGTGCTTAGGCGGCCATTGTGTATGAATGTTTTTCGGAGGCGGTTGCGTGGCGTCTAGATGAAGCTACAATCCTACCCCGGTTTAGACCTTTGGACGTCAGGCTGGTAGGTTTCACGGGTCGGAGTTATTAGAAAAGTAATTTCCTTGTACTACCAAACATTGGTCTCACGCGGTTTTGGGCGAGTAGAGGCTCTGTTGGCGCTTTGTTCAAAATTTTGAAACACAAGCATTCACGTTTAGAGTACTCTTGAACTATGAGGATTGACCTAAATATACAACGTTATATTTGACCTTGTATGTTTGAAAACCTCATTAAATTATCCGCTTCTTTTTGAAAATTTGACACTTCAAAATCCTATAACTACAATTATTTTGGAATGGAGGAGCTAAATTTGAATCTATTTTGTACACGACTACATATGCTATTATGTACAAAATCAGAGAAAAGATTGGTGCCCCAATAATTTAGGTATGATTTACAAATGCCATGATATCAAATTCAAATAATTGAATGGACTTCATGTTGAATTCGATTTTTTTAAACCACCTTAAGTTGAATTCAAATGTATGCTAGTTCATAGGTAGCTATTTATAATGTTCATTGTGTAACTTTCGTATGTATAATGTGCTTTACACACACAACATGAACTATACTCACGTTTATATTCGATTGCTAAAGCGATGCATTGTCTGGAGTTCAAAATACTAACTACGTGGATCAATTGTGTCGAATAATAACATAGACATGCTCAAATTCGATAGAATCTAGATGTTTGATGGATCAATGACCGCTCCTTACGCGAATTGCAAATATCATGATCCCATCCTAATATTTGGATACAATTTATATCTTTAATCAATGTGTACAGCAGTCTTTTACGTGTAGTTTCACTCTCCATCGGTGGTCTCTCACACATGCTCACACACTCTCTCCGGAGGTGTCTTTCTCGCACACATGCTCTAGATATAACCCTCCCTCCTTCTCGTAACCATTTACAACTATTTTCACTAACCTTTATCACAAGCACTCTTCCTCTCGCAAGCATACACACGCACAATCCCCATCGACCCTTTCTATATACATGGACCTGCCTACGTGTCTCATGTACGCACATTATCTTTAGGCCTGTCTCTCACGCATTGTCTCACATCTCTCTTCCTAATCGACGAGTATGATTCTAGCAGAGCATTCTGTAGGATGCCCCTTAAAGTTAGGTTGGATGAATAGTAATATCAAAGATAAAGGGGTTACCTTAGTCCGAGAACCTAGGGTTACAAATCCTAGCCGGCTTTGTCAGTGGACACAGAGTCCTTCACAATTCTACTATCTTTGTCTTGTACGACTAGTCATCCATGGGTCTTCCTAAATGCGTCACGGGCCGGCCAATGTGACGTAGGACGGAACCGAACGAAGGGCCTCACCTCGACCTACCGGACCTCACGCGGTGACACACCCTCTGCCCCCACGTCTCATTATCTTCTCACACCCACACGTACCAACACAAACACCACACACACAAAAAATTTCTCCAGGTGCTTCTATTCCCTCCCCCCTTGCATATACACACTCAAGGGAATGGAATCTCTCGTTGTGACGTCATATTCGCCTCTCTCTCTCTCTCTAGACCACTCTCATTTCTCGTGCTATCTCTCCCCCCCGCCACCCCCTCTATCCATGCCTCTCTCGAATACGTAATACACACGCATACCTCTCTAGGCCCCGCCAAATGCATCAACTACACATTCACACATGTTACATCACGTACCCCATTGATCTAAAAAGCCCTCTCTTCACGTTTCTTTTGCATAGAACATTCCTTTTGAATAAAGTGTGGCCAAAAAATTATTTTAGAGTTTCTACATATATACAACATTACAATGTTATATGGAGGAGTACGAACGCTAATTTGCATTGCATGGTGCCCACAATGATATTTATTCCACACTGTGAATTTGTATATTTTTATACTATATACAAAGTTTGTCATAATAAAGAGAAACAAAGAGCATCTCTCTCTCCATCGCATACCCCCCCTGTACGCCCCTTTCACGTATGCACACAAAACTATCTCCAAGTCCTCTAAAAGTAAGCCCCTAGAAAATTCACGCATGTTTCATCTTTCTCTCGCGATATATGCAATGACAATCATTGTATTTGAAGCGAAAGAACGATACGTACATTGGACTTTAGAATCCACTCATTACGGTCACCATTTACATTTAGTGGTTATTATACAGTCACGGGCTCACCGTACAACTCTGTATTTGCTCATGACATGACTAGTTGACCAGTTAAACACTCCACGTGGCACCTCTAGTGTTGCATCACATTATCTCATTACCATCGTGCCCACCTGTTGGCTTGTATCTACTCTACATCTACACTCTTATAAAATACATAAAATACGCTCTTATAAAAAACAGAATTGGTGATGATGGTGTGCCTGCCATCCTGCAATATAGGTCGTCCGATTTATATCTAACGGATAGGAAAGAAACTATGGTATTTTGTAAAAAGGTACCCACCCACCTCTCCACATTTGCAAATAAGTCCTTCCCTCGTTCGTCCTTTTCTCTCACAAGATAAACTAGTCATACAAATGCATCTTGATGTTACGTGCAACGCACGGGCATCTTGCTAGTAAGAATGAAAACAAACGACAAAAAAATATTTGGACGGTGGTTCGAAGTCATGACCGCAGGCACAGCGGACTAGGTGGCCTTGTATTGGTATGCTGAACCATCTGTTTTAACACACATGAGCTAGTGTGGTGATTATACACACACGCACGCATGCACACGAACTGCATGCACGCAACACTCACACAAACACATGCACCCACGCACGCACGCAACACTCACACGTACACATGCAGCCACGCACGCACGCAACACTCACACGCACACATGCACGCATGCATGCACACAATAGTGCACCACACGACCAACACACACTCTCATACTCAAGTGCTCAACCTACATGTGCATGCGCACACATCAGGCCCTGACAGACACATACACAACTAGCTGATTCCCGCGTACGGGTTGGAGTCTTGTCGCGCCTGCGTAAATTTGTGTTTATCTGACCTTTTCCCTATGAGAACTAACAGGTGGGACCCACAAGGAACGTGGTCAATTTAACTAGTCAACATGGTGCCACGCAGACTATTTGGCCGGTTAACAGAGTGCAATCCGATGTTGAACCGTGAGCAAGTGACCGTATAATCACCGCAAAACGTATATAGTGACCGTAATCAGCTTATTCTGAAGTATGGTGACTGTATTACGCTTTTCTCTCTGTAGGCCCTCCAAAACTATATCTCTACACGTTCTCGCATGTTACATCTAACAACTATGCAATACAGCACTACTACTACACTCTAACACAATAAATCATATGTGTTTTTAGTTTTACTAAATATCATATTGTTACTTAGACCTCTCCCAATGCATTGGTGCTAAAGTGGGGTGCTAAGTGCATTAAAATGCTTAGCAACTAATGTCCCCAATGCATTGGTGCTTAGGTTTTGTAGCTAAGCCTTCTCTATTTAATTGTTTAGTAATAAAACTCCTTCATGTATGTAACACCCCGGATCTGATGCACCAGGTGTCTTTCAGCTATTCGTCGTTGTTGCCATGTCATTGCTTGCGTGTTGCATTTTGCCATGTCATCATGTGCATCTCATTTTGCATCTGTGTTCGTCTCATGCATCCGAGCATTTTCCCCGTTGTCCGTTTTGCAATCCGGCACTCCTATGTCATCCGGCGTCCCCTTCTTGTCTTTTTTCGTGAGTGGGTGTTAAACGTTCTCGGAATGAGTCGGTATTTGCCGAGTGGCCTTGGTATATCACCGGTAGACCGCCCGTTAAATTTCGTTCCATTTGGAGGTCGTTTAACGCCCCAACGGTTAACCGCGTAGCCCGATACCCCTCTCTCTTTGCAGCCCAGCCCCTCTTCACCACAGCCCATGAGCCCATCCAAACCCCCTCCATGCTCTCGGTCGTTCAATCACGATCGTGTGGGCGAAAACCGCACCCCATTTGGACTCTCCTAGCTCCCTCTAGCTATCAATATGTGCATCCCCCGAAATTTTCACGGATGAAACCCTAGCCTCTTCCTCCTCCCGCCGCCGGAAACGTCCGTCCGCCATCGGACACGTCCGCCCCGCCGCCGCAGCCAACCACGGGCCGCCACATGTCCCAGCCGCCGTCTCCACCGCGCCTCCACCGCATGGGCCCACTGGAGCCCATCCGCGGCCCGCCCCGGGCTGATTTGGGCCGAGGCGCCCGCAGCCGCCGCCGCCGCTCCGCCCGAGCCACCCGTCGCCCGAGCTCCACGCCGCCCGCCGGCGACCGCTGCATGCACTCCGCCCCACCGCCTCGCCACCGTCCAACTCCGGTGACCGGAGCGCCACCGGTCCAGGCCGGTCCCGTCTCCTCCTCCTTCTCCCTGTCCTTCCTCTCCCCCGCGCTCATCTCCCTCTCTCTCCCGGGATGCAGAAGGAGGCCGCCATGGATGGCGCCCCAAGCTCCAAGTCCGGCCAGCGCCGCCCCGAGCTCCGTCCACCGCAGCCCTTGCCCGGATCCGGCCGCCCACGACTTGATCTACCCATTCCCGGCCATCCCGAGCCCCGCCGGAGTCGCACGCACCCTCTCCGTCGGCGTAGACTTCCGCCATGGCTGCTATGTAGGAGGAATGGATCTTCCCTGACCTGGATCCCGTTTTCGCGGAGGTGATTTTCTGCTAAGTCCTGAAATTCTTGCATTCTGGTGCTAACTTTGACTTGCTGTAACTCCATGTGTACTGCTCTGTTTCGTGCGTGTGATATATCAAAATGTTCCCTATGAGATGCTCTACATTTCATTCCATTGTGCCATGCTTGTTTGAGTCCATCTTGATGCCCGAATCATCGTTGAAAGAGTGCTATATGATGTTAACTGTTGTCTGTTATCAGAACTTGGTGATTTGTCTTTTTCGTTGCATTTTGTGTGTGCATCCTATGAGCTTGATGTCTACATGAGTTTTGAGCTATAACATGCCATCTCTGCTGTGGTGCAATCCATGTATTTTTTGTGAGCCTTGTAGTGAGTGCATCGAGCTCGTGAAGTAGGATACTTGCTGTTGCTGTTTTGCTAGACTGATTCTGCTATATCATGATGCTATGTAAACCTGCTGCTACAAGTCATTCTATGCATAATCTGGAGATCTTCACTAAGGATGTTTTGTTATACATGTCATGCTCTATCCATTAATGCCCTGGTTTCATTTATATCCTGCTGGAACTTGTTGTTATCTTGCTCCAAAATTGCTAAATAATGTTGCTGTCAGCCTGTTAACATTAAGTTCAGTTTTGCCATGTGTTTTGCTAGTGATCCATGCACCCTATGAACTTGTGTGTGGTACAATCTCACCAACATGCCTACTTATTGTTGTTCCTGCCATGTATGAATCTGTCACATCACTTGCCATGTTTACATGGGTGCCATCATATCTTATATTCCTTTTTGGCTCATGGTCAGTAAGGACTTTAGTTATATGCAATTATTAGATTCATGCCATGCCTTTGTTTGACATGATATGTTCCTGTAGCATGTTGTTTGATAGCACTAAACATTGCAACCTGATGTTATTTTCTGCTAAGTCTGAAACTGTTATTATTTGCAACTTGCCATGTCATTTTGAGCACGTTCTAGTGATTTATGGACATAGCTCAGTGTTCATGTTTTGTCATGCTTTACCTGTACTTCATGCCCATGCCTTTTGTTTTCATATTGAGGTGATGTAGCATATTGTTTTGATGCTTGCTAGATGCCTAGTTGCTGTTTTGGACAGTTTGTTGCTATAACTTGTATAGAGTGTATGTGTTGCACCGTTGCTCCGTTTTGAGTGTGCTCCATATGAAACATGCTTAGAATTGCATGTAGTTTCATATTATCATGTTGCATCCTTGTTTTGAGGTGTTTGCTTGATGTTTGTATGCATTTTGCATCAATGTCATGTTTAACTTGTTTTGCTCATATCTTCTAGACCGTAGCTCCGAACTAAATAAACTTTATATGTAACTTGACTAGAATCTCGTGTAGATCATCTTGGTGCATCTTAACTTTATGTTTAACAACTTGAACATAAGGTCTATTCAGATCTGGACCAATTTCGAAATCTGCATATGAGGACTTACCGGAATTGTTATATGTTGTTTCCGGCCACATTTAAACTTGCCTTGATGTGTTGTTCTTGTTTGCATCATCTCTTGCCATGAGTAGCTTCATGTAGTCATGTCTTGCATCCTGCTTGGTCGAGCATCATGTCTTGTTCATGTGTGGTTTGTTTACCTTGTTGTGTGCTTCTTCTCGATAGTTCCTGTTTCGTTGCGATCGTGAGGATTCGTTCGTCTATGCTTGGTTCGGCTTCATTCGTTCGTCTTCTTCATGGACTCGTTCTTCTTACTTGCAGGATTTCAGGCAAGATGACCGCTACCCTGGATCTCACTACTATCATTGCCATGCTAGCTGCTTCATTCTATCGCTTGCTGCGCTACCTATCTTTTGCTCTTCAAGCCTCCCAAACTTCCATGTCAGCCTCTAGCCTTTTTACCCTTCCTAGCAAACCGTTGCTTGGCTATGTTACCGCTCTGCTCGGCCCCTCTTATAGCGTTGTTAGTTGTAGGTGAAGTTGAAGATTGCTCCATGGTGGACAGGATTATGTTGGGATATCACACTATCTCTTATTTAATTAATGCATCTATATACTTGGTAAAGGGTGGAAGGCTCGGCCTTATGCCTGGTGTTTTGTTCCACTCTTGTCGCCCTAGTTTCTGTCATACCGGTGTTATGTTCCTAGATTTTGCGTTCCTTACGCGGTTGGGTGATTTATGGGACCCCCTTGACAGTTTGCTTTGAATAAAACTCCTCCAGCAAGGCCCAACCTTGGTTTTACCATTTGCCTCACCTAGCCATTTTCCCTTGGGTTTCTGGAGCCCGAGGGTCATCTTTATTTTAGCCCCCCCGGGCCAGTGCTTCTCTAAGTGCTGGTCCAAACTAGAGCCCTTTGCAGCGTCCCCTCAGAGAAACTTGAGGTCTGGTTTTAGTTGTACGGATTGCTCATCCAGTGTTGCCCAGAGAATGAGATATGTGCAGCTCCTATCGGTATTGTCAGCACATCGGGCGGCTTTGCTGGTCTTGTTTTACCATTGTCGAAATGTCTTGTAAACCGGGATTCCGAGACTGATCGGGTCTTCCTGGGAGAAGGAATATCCTTCATTGATCGCGAGAGCTTATCATGGGCTAAGTTGGGACACCCCTACAGGGTATAAACTTTTGAAAGCCGTGCCCGCGGTTATGGGCAGATGGGAATTTGTTAATGTCCGGTTGTAGATAACTTGCACCAGATCCGATTTAAAACGCATCAACCGCGTGTGTAGCCATGATGGTCTCTTTTCGGCGGAGTTCGGGAAGTGAACACGGTTTTTGGGTCATGTTTGACGTAAGTAGGAGTTCAGGATCACCTCTTGATCATTGCTAGCTTCACGACCGTTCCGTTGTTTCTCTTCTCGCTCTTATTTGCGTAAGTTAGCCACCATATCATGCTTAGTCGCTGCTGCAACCTCACCACTTTACCTCTTCCTTTCCCATTAAGCCTTGCTAGTCTTGATACCCATGGTAATGGGATTGCTGAGTCCTCGTGGCTCACAGATTACTACAACAACAGTTGCAGGTATAGGTTTTGTGATGATCGTGATGTGAGAGCGATGTTTGTTTGTTTTGGAGTTCTTCTCCTGCTTCTTCTTCGATCAGGGGATAGGTTCTAGGTCGGCAGCCTGGGCTAGCAGGGTGGATGTCGTTTGAGTTTCCGTTTGTGTTTCATCCGTAGTCGGATGGTGCTCTTTTGTAAGATGATGTTTTATTTCATGTGGCATTGCATGCCTTTTGTATGTATCCCCATCTATTATGTAATGTTGATGTAATGATATCCACCTTGCAAAAGCGTTTCAATATGCGGGTCTATCCTTGGTGGGACCTTCGAGTTCCTTTTGGATAGGGTCGCATATTGGGCGTGACAAGTTGGTATCAGAGCCTCGACCGACCATAGGAGCCCCCTTGTTTGATCGTGTAGTTTGGCCGTTGTTGAGTCTAGAAGAAAACCGTTTTCAGAGTCTAGTTATATCGGAGAGTAGGAATTCTTTTTACTCCTCAGCCTCTTCGTCACTCTGGTGAGTAATCTTGACGTAGGTTATTTGAATTACTCCTCTTCCCCTTCAAAATTTTCATTTGGATCACGCAGTTGGTTTTTCGATTGTTGTTCCTCAGCTCTTTTCATCCGGTGCATTTCTCGTCAAGTTGACTCGAGCCTCTTCATCTTTGCCAAGTTGAATCCTCAGCTGTTTTCTTTTCCCACCCGCCCACCCCTTTATCTTCTCGGAGCTGAAGTCCGTAATCGAGTATCCATCCTACTCGTGCGAAGTCTTTGCTTTCTGTCCTCAATGATTTCAACCGGTGTTTTCTCTTCAAGATATTCGTCGGTTTCCCTCTCCAAGTTACCCTTGTTTTCCCGCCCTCCCATGCTCTTCTTCCCGGAGCCTTGGTCTCTTTCGAGCATCAATTTCATTCATGTGGAGCCTCTTCAGTCTTCCCTCAATCATTTCAACAGGTGAATTCTTGTCTCGGTGGACACTCTTCATCTCTATTTCTTCTCTGGTGGATTCAATTCCATTTTTGGGTAGTGATTATATTCTTTCCCTCGGCTCAAGTGTTTTCCTTGCTCGTTCGCCTCTCGCCAGTTTATCCTTCCAGAGTGTTCAACACATCTCAGGAGATTCGTCTGTGTGTGAATTAATTCGAGGTTGTCACCTCATTCAAATATTTCAATCATTCCGGTGCCTCATGTACCTGTTCAACAATCCTTTTCAACGGTTTTTTTCTCTTTAGTGGGCCCTAACCACAGGTCTTTTCCCAGGATCTTACCTGACTCTTCTAATTCTCCCGGAGTTATTCTCAAATCCTTTTCAAAGGGTGTCGTAAGAATGGATTTCATCAGTCAGATGCCTCTCCAAGATCAATTTCAAATTCTTTTCATTGTTGCCTCAACCTCTTCGCTTTTCGTTTTCCCGGAGTGCCTTAACAAATTTTGGTGGTGTTTCCCGTCATCATTTGAAGATCGAAGATGAGTTTTTCCTCTAAATCTTGCCTGTTCTCCCGGAGATTCGTGGTGCTAGCTTCATGTTATCCTCCAAATTATTCTGTTTGTCAGAGATTCTTTTCTTACCCATCTGGAGTATTTCAGGAGTTGCTTTCCCGTTTCGTTGATCCGGAGGCCTCCATTTCAGAATACTTCTTCGTTCCAAGTTTTCAGTTTCGTTCGTCCTATAGTTCTACCGGTGCTTCGTTCAAGCTTTATTTACTCACCTCACGATCTCTTCGTTATTTTGCATCTAAATCCCCTCTAGCATTTGTTTCTTCTGATTCTTCCCGGTGATTCATTCTCTTTCCAAAGTCATTTCCAAATTATTATTGTGGTTCATTCAAGATTCTTTTTCTTTGATTATCATATTAATTCATTCGTTCTTTCCAATCCTACCGGTGGTTCATGAAGACTTTCTCAAGTTTTGTGCTATACCCCCCCCTTAATCCGTTTCAAGAAGAATAAGTAGTATGCAAAATCCTTTGCTTGTCATCAATTTAATTTGATGAAGGATAAGCATACAATAAATCTTATTCTTATTTCCTCAAAGTGATTAATCCCTTCCTTCGGAGTTTGTACTTGAGGAATAAATTCTAGTTCCAAGTGTTTTCATCTTTTGTTTTCCGGAGCACAAATTTCCTCGGCCATGTCGTCAAAACCCCCATCTAAATCACTGCAAGTTTTAATCTCATTCTTTCATCCTTCATTCCTATCTCATCATCTTTTGTCACCGGAGTTCTTCATGGTGGTTCTTCATGCTTTAATTCATTCTTCAAGAGTTCATCAAGATTCTTGTGGGTGGAATTCAAGTATCTTTTCTTCTCGCGTCTCGAAGTGTAATTAATTCTCCGTATTCTTTTGAAGTGGAGTTTTGCATTTCTTCGTTCTTCTCAGCTATCCAATCATTTCCGTTTGTGGCCGGTTATCACCTTATGATCTTGAGATGTTACCTATAAGACCACAACAAGCTAATTATTTTTGTTGTTGATTGTCTCAACAACTCCGTTTAAACCTTCCTTCTAAAGACGCTTTCAATTCCATTCGTGGCACAAGTTGTCATTTTCTTCTCCGTTCTTTTCATTCAACTCTTTCAATTCTTTCCAGAGGTTTTGTGTCATGTCTTCATCAAGTGTCATCCCATCTTGCGTAGTTCATGTTCTATTCCTTCCATTTTCACCTGGAGTGCCGCCTAAATCCTTTCAGTCGTATTCGTTTCTTATCTCGTTCTAACCAGAGTGGTTTCATAGTCTATCTTGTTTCTTGAGTTTTTGATTCTTGTCATATTCGTCGTTCCTCTTTTCTCCCCGAGTGCTCTCGACTTTGGTCATCCTCTCTCTTTTGTTCTTATTTCACCTCATCCTTTTCCCTACCGTCTCGGTCCTAAGATCTCGGGACGAGATCTCTTGTTAGTGGAGGAGTGTTGTAACGCCCCGGATCCGATGCGCCAGGTGTCTTCCAGCTATTCGTCATTGTTGCCATGTCATTGCTTGCGTGTTGCATTTTGCCATGTCATAATGTGCATCTCATTTTGCATCCGTGTTTGTCTCATGCATCCGAGCATTTTCCCCGTTGTCCGTTTTGCAATCCGGCACTCCTATCATCTGGCGTCCCCTTCTTGTCTCTTTTCGTGAGCAGGTGTTAAACATTCTCGGAATGAGTCGGTATTTGCCAACTGGCTTTGGTATATCACCGGTAGACCGCCCGTTAAATTTCGTTCCATTTGGAGGTCGTTTGACGCCCCAACGGTTAACCGCGTAGCCCGAAACCCCTCTCTCTTTGCAGCCCAGCCCCTCTTCACCATAGCCCATGAGCCCATCCAAACCCCCTCCATGCTCTCGGTCGTTCGATCACGATCATGTGGGCGAAAATTGCACCCATTTGGACTCTCCTAGCTCCCTCTAGCTATAAATATGTGCCTCCCCTGAAATTTTCACGGATGAAACCCTAGCCTCTTCCTCCTCCCGCCGCCGGACATGTCCGTCCGCCATCGGACACGTCCGCCCCGCTGCCGCAGCAAACCACGGGTCGCCACGTGTCCCAGCCGCCATCTCCACCGCGCCTCCACCGCATGGGCCCGCCGGAGCCCATCCGCGGCCCGCCCCGGGCCGATCTGGGCCCAGGCGCCCGCAGCCGCCGCCGCCGCTCCGCCCGAACCACCCGTCGCCCGAGCTCCCGCCGCCCGCCGGCGACCGCCGCCTGCACTCCGCCCCGCCGCCTCGCTGCCGTCCAACTCCGGCGACCGGAGCGCCACCGGTACAGGCCGGTCCCGTCTCCTCCTCCTTCTCCCTGTCCTTCCTCTCCCCCGCGTTCATCTCCCTCTCTCTCCCGTGATGCAGAAGGAGGCCGCCATGGATGGCGCCACAAGCTCCAAGTCCGGCCAGCGCCGCCACGAGCTCCGTCCACCGCCGCCCTTGCCCGAATCCGGCCGCCCATGACTTGATCTACCCATTCTCGGCCATCCCGAGCCCCGCCGGAGTCGCACGCACCCTCTCTATCGGTGTAGACTTCCGCCATGGCTGCTCTGTACGAGGAATGGATCTTCCCCGACCTGGATCCCGTTTTCGCGGAGGTGATTTTCTGCTAAGTCCTGAAATTCTTGCATTCTGGTGCTACCTTTGACTTGCTGTAACTCCATGTGTACTGCTCCGTTTCGTGCGTGTGATATATCAAAATGTTTCCTGTGAGATGCTCTACATTTCATTCCATTGTGCCATGCTTGTTTGAGTCCATCTTGATGCCCGAATCATCGTTGAAAGAGTGCTATATGATGTTAACTGTTGTCTGTTATCAGAACTTGGTGATTTGTCTTTTTCTTTGCATTTTGTGTGTGCATCCTATGAGCTTGATGTCTACATGAGTTTTGAGCTATAACATGCCATCTCTGCTCTGGTGCAATCCATGTATTTTTTGTGAGCCTTGTAGTGAGTGCATCGAGCTCGTGAAGTAGGGTACTTGTTGTTGCTGTTTTGCTAGACTGATTCTGCTATATCATGATGCTATGTAAACCTGCTGCTACAAGTCATTCTATGGATAATCTGGAGATGTTCACTAAGGATGTTTTGTTATACATGTCATGCTCTATCCATTAATGCCCTGGTTTCATTTATATCCTGCTGGAACTTGTTGTTATCTTGCTCCAAAATTGCTAAATAATGTTGCTGTCAGCCTCTTAACATTAAGTTCAGTTTTGCCATGTGTTTTGCTAGTGATCCATGCACCCTATGAACTTGCGTGTGGTAAAATCTCACCAACATGCCTACTTATTGTTGTTCCTGCCATGTATGAATCTATCACATCACTTGCCATGTTTACATGGGTGCCATCATATCTTATGTTCCTTTTTGGCTCATGGTCAGTAAGGGACTTTAGTTATATGCAATTATTAGATTCATGCCATGCATTTGTTTGACGTGATATGTTCCTGTAGCATGTCGTTTGATAGCACTAAACATTGCAACCTGATGTTATTTTCTGCTAAGTCTGAAACTGTTATTATTTGCAACTTGCCATGTCATTTTGAGCATGTTCTAGTGATTTATGGAGATAGCTCAGTGTTCATGTTTTGTCATGCTTTACCTGTACTTCATGCCCATGCCTTTTGTTTTCATATTGAGGTGCTGTAGCATATTGTTTTGATGCTTGCTAGATGCCTAGTTGCTGTTTTGGACAGTTTGTTGCTATAACTTGTATAGAGTGTATGTGTTGCACCGTTGCTCCGTTTTGAGTGTGCTCCATATGAAACATGCTTAGAATTGCATATAGTTTCATATTATCATGTTGCATCCTTGTTTTGAGGTGTTTTTTTGATGTTTGTATGCATTTTGCATCAATGCCATGTTTAACTTGTTTTGGTCATATCTTCTAGACCGCAGCTCCGAATTAAATGAACTTTATATGTAACTTGACCAGAATCTCGTGTAGATCATCTTGGTGCATCTTAACTTTCTGTTTAACAACTTGAACATAAGGTTATTCAGATCTGGACCAATTTCTAAATCTGCATATGAGGACTTACCGGAATTGTTATATGTTGTTTTCGGCCACATTTAAACTTGCCTTGATGTGTTGTTCTTGTTTGCATCATCTCTTGCCATGAGTAGCTTCAGTAGTCATGTCTTGCATCATGCTTGGTCGAGCATCATGTCTTGTTCATGTGTGGTTTGTTTACCTTGTTGTGTGCTTCTTCTCGATAGTTCCTGTTTCGTTGCGATCGTGTGGATTCGTTCGTCTACGTTTGGTTCGGCTTCATTCGTTCGTCTTCTTAATGGACTCGTTCTTCTTACTTGTGGGATTTCAGGAAAGATGACCGCTACCCTGGATCTCACTACTATTATTGCTATGCTAGTTGCTTCGTTTTATCACTTGCTGCGCTACCTATCTTTTGCTCTTCAAGCCTCCCAAACTGCCATGTCAGCCTCTAACCTTTTCACCCTTCCTAGCAAACCGTTGCTTGGCTATGTTACCCCTCTGCTCAGCCCCTCTTATAGCATTGTTAGTTGCAGGTGAAGTTGAAGATTGCTCCATGGTGGATAGGATTATGTTGGGATATCACAATATCTCTTATTTAATTAATGCATCTATATACTTGGTAAAGGGTGGAAGGCTCGGCCTTATGCCTGGTGTTTTGTTCCACTCTTGCCGCCCTAGTTTCCATCATACCGGTGTTATGTTCCCGGATTTTGCGTTCCTTGCGCCGTTGGGTGATTTATGGGACCCCCTTGACCGTTCGCTTTGAATAAAACTCCTCCAGCAAGGCCCAACCTTGGTTTTACCATTTGCCTCACCTAGCCCTTTTTCCCTTGGGTTTCCGGAGCCCGAGGGTCATCTTTATTTTAGCCACCCCCGGGCCAGTGCTTCTCTAAGTGCTGGTCCGAACTAGAGCCCTTTGCAGCGCCCCCTCAGGGAAACTTGAGGTCTAGTTTTAGTTGTACGGATTGCTCATCCGGTGTTGCCCTAAGAACGAGATATGTGCAGCTCCTATCGGGATTGTCGGCACATCGGGCGGCTTTGCTGGTCTTGTTTTACCATTGTCGAAATGTCTTGTAAACCGGGATTCCGAGACTGATCGGGTCTTCCTGGGAGAAGGAATATCCTTCGTTGATCGCGAGAGCTTATCATGGGCTAAGTTGGGACACCCCTGCAGGGTATAAACTGTCGAAAGCCATGCCCGCGGTTATGGGCAAATGGGAATTTGTTAATGTCCGGTTGTAGATAACTTGACACCAAATCCGATTTAAAACGCATCAACCATGTGTGTAGCCGTGATGGTATCTTTTCGGCGGAGTCCGTGAAGTGAACACGGTTTTTGGGTTATGTTTGACGTAAGTAGGAGTTCAGGATCACCTCTTGATCATTGCTAGCTTCACGACCATTCCGTTGTTTCTCTTCTCGCACTTATTTGCGTAAGTTAGCCACCATATCATGCTTAGTCGCTGCTGCAACCTCACCACTTTACCCCTTCCTTTCCCATTAAGCTTTGCTAGTCTTGATACCCATGGTAATGGGATTGCTGAGTCCTCGTGGCTCACAGATTACTACAACAACAGTTGCAGGTACAGGTTTTGTGATGATCATGACACAAGAGCGATGTTTGTTTGTTTTGGAGTTCTTCTCCTACTTTTTCTTCGATCAGGGGATAGGTTCCCGGTCGGCAGCCTGGGCTAGCAGGGTGGATGTCGTTTGAGTTTCCGTTTGTGTTTCATCCGTAGTTGGATGGTGCTCTTATGTAAGATGATGTTGTATTCATGTGGCATTGCATGCCTTTTGTATGTATCCCCATCTATTATGTAATGTTGATGTAATGATATCCACCTTGCAAAAGCGTTTCAATATGCGGGTCTATCCTTGGTGGGACCTTCGAGTTCCTTTTGGATAGGGTCGCATATTGGGCGTGACAATGTATTGGTTGGTAGTCTTTTTGTCTAGGTTCACGTGCTTAGCATTGGTTCTTGTTGGGGTCACGATAATCCTCTCTCTCCTCTTTAATTGCTTTGCCACATCATTTTTCTGCCTATGTGGCATCCTTAGCACCTGTACACCATGGAGCACTGGGAAAGGCCTTAATTATTCAGTTTGCATACATTAAAATTGCCTTTGAAATATATAGCCAGTATCTTCTACCGCGCAGGAAAAATCCCGCCCTTTCCTGTTTAATTGGGTTTGTATCGATGGATCGTGCGAAACAGCAAAACTATAGTACTATACTGTACAAGTGACAGTGTACTGATTCGACGTGTTGTGTACTCCTCCGTCGTAAGAGTGGAGCGCTCGCTTTCATAAATCTTCTAGTCCCTTTCACCGACATGTGAGACATCAAGCTACCGGGTCCACGTGCCATACCGGAATACAGTGCAGAGCAGCCGGGGTGAAGCACCCAGTCATGGCGACGGCGTAGTAATGAGCAATGAGGCGTCAAATCACAAAGCTGCACCTTTCCCACAGTTAAGTTGGAGGGGCGAAGTAATAATGCTAAAAAAGAAGTTGGAGGGACGAAGCAACCATCATTTAACTCGTTGTTGAATCCGTTTCTCCCTCATCCTATTCAACTTAACCACGTGTTGCTTCTGCCGTTTTTCTGCCTCATGTGGGACGCGGATCGGCTTGGTAAAGGACTGACACGTGGGACCGCATGTTAGCAAACCGCCAGGATAACGTTCTCTAAAAATAAGAAACCTCCCCCGCCATCTGCGTGGCAAAATCACCTCCTTTTTACTAATCTTGATTCTATAATTTTTTTAGATCAATATAATTGAGATTTGTATAGATAGCACATAGGAGCAAAACCAAGTGGTATGGTTAAGGGCATCCACAATGTGTAGCCAAATGTGAAAATAGCTTTTGGCATCGTGGGAACCATTGTGGACGGTGTTGCCAAAGCCAAAAAGATGGAACCGAAGCTCCCTGATTGATTGATTGAATGAATAGAAAAATGCAACGTCTCTCCTCTTTCTCCCATGCTTGGACGCATGTAGTACAGTATAGAGCACAGAGAGTCTACTCCCTTGTCCCTTCTATCACAAATCACAAAGCAGTGAGGCGTCAAATCACAAAAGCACGGACGAGGCAACCATCATTTCACTCTTCGCTGACTTCGCTTCTCCATCGTCTTCTTCGAGAAACCATCTCACCGCACTAAGCTGGACGGACGACGCTATTGTGTACTCCTAGTAGTACTAGTCCTTTGGTTCAACGGACTTCTTGGATGCAAATAAGGCGGTTGTCTCGGCTTGCAGGCGGCACGTGCGAACGACTGACTGTGGTCTCCCTCAATGGTGTTCTCCGTCGAACGCACTTCGCCAAACCACACAAAAAAAGATATCGTCGATGTCATCGCAATGGGGAAGGAAGTCAAATATAGTTACTACCTCCATTTTTTTGTACACAAGGCCAGTATATCAAAATTACAATTTTCAAAAGGCCACTAGCACTAATCGAGGCAAAATTGATGGGGTTTGCCTCGTACTAGCAACCAAGGACATTAATATCCCTTGCATGCATGCGGAAGTGAGAAGGTTTGTTTGCATGGCACTACATTAATCAAGCGATGAGGAGTGAGATGGTTAGCTCTTTGGACTTTGGAGAAAAAATACGCATTAATTGACACGTGAAACAAGGATTTGTATCGATTAAATCCCGCGAAGGAAAACCCCTCCTTTATTTTTTAACCCTAGTACTCCTAGTACGTACATACTTATCCTGTTTGGGTCTAGGCCTTGCATTGCCAAACTTCGCCACACATTTTTGCCAAGCTTGCCTAAAGTTTTCAAAATGAGAAGGAGGTACACTTGCGCACGGCTGTCGTGGTCGCACCGCACCCTCACACGGTCGCTCCTGCATGCCGCGGTCACACCGCACCCTCACATAGTCGCTCCTGCACGTCGCAAACCCAACCAAGGGAACGCACCCTCACTGACACGTGATGTCGCATGTGAACAAACCAAACTCAGCCATCCTATCGCTGACACATAATTTTCGTTCATAGAGTATGTTTATCCAACCACATGTTGGGGAGTATCTGTACGGCCCGTGCGGTGGTCTGTTGGGGAAGAAGAAGAGGTGAGGAAGAAGGAAAGAAGGGTTAGGAGGCGTAGGATATTCATCCAACCGCCTGAAATGGTAGACTGACCCAAGTCAGGTGACTTGCATAACAGATATATGTTTTTACACAGCAAAAGATCCATAAAAACAACAACATAAAGAAAAACTATCACTGCTCACGGAACGAGGCGGCCTCGTCGTCTTTGGCTGCCGGCGCGAACCAGCCATAGTTGCCGACGTTTGTCTCCGCACCATGGTTGTCCTCGGCCTCCAGTTACTCGTTCACGCGGAGCGTGCAGGCGCTCTGCACGGACAAGAGCACAACCCAGTTCAAGTCGAGGACGTTCGGTTCTGCCTATAGGAGGGCCTCGATGGCAACGGCATCCGCGCTCTCCGCGTCGAGTCGAGCCTCCGCTGCCCGGTTCAAGTCCAGGACGTCCGGTTCCGCCTGCAGGAGGGCGTCGATGAGAGTGTCATCCACGCGATTTGCGTCGAGTCGAGCCTCTGCCGCCTGATTCAAGTCCAGGACGTCCGGTTCCGCTTGCAGGAGGGCTTCGATGGCAGCGGCATCCGGGCGCTCCGCCTCAAGTTGAGCCTCCGCCGCCCGGTTCACATCCACGACATCCGGTTCCGCCTGCAGGAGAGCCTTGATGGTAGCGGCATGCGCGCGCTCCGCGTCAAGTTGAGCCTCTGCCTCCCGGTCCTCCTTTAGTATCGCCATGTTGAACCGCTGGTCCGCCTGCACCATGGGGGACTCGGATGCCGGCACGAAGTCGACGTCCATCGTATCATACCCATCGGGGGCCTTCTGCATTGCGACCTCCGCCATGAACATTGGGTCAGCTTCCTCCTCCTCGTAGCTTGGCTCTAGAGAACTCGGGGATGGGCCCGCCGCAAAGCGAGCTTGGGAACGGAGGTCTGTGGTGCCGACCGCCGCCGCGATTTCTACGCGGCGCTCCGGCGTCAGCATCTTGTAGTAAGTGATGTTGCGGCGCACCATGGCTTTCTGGCGAACTAGGGGACGCTTGATGCGGGCTAGGGGATCGGAAGGTGGGGGAATGGGCTGGAGATTAGGTGTGGTTTTAGGGCAGTGGATGGCGTAGGCTGAGCAGTGAAGGTTCTGGTGTGAATAGTGGTTCCGGTGATGACCGGTCAATCGGTTTTGACTATACATTGCTCTTGTCACGTTCGCGTTGTAGCCCGGCATGCTGGACCCTCCACGTCGCTCACCGAATGGAACGCGCTTCGTCTTGCGTTTTCGCTCGCTTGTTGAGAGAAAATTGACGTCCCTCCCCCTCCCCGCCCGCGTCATTTATTATACTACCACTCCCTCAGTCTTATCTGGAGTAAATAAAAACGGAGGGAGTATACTACGGATGAGGATGAGGATCCCCTGACGTGGCCGAACCCATTGAGTAACTGACATGCGGGGCCTAGCAAGCATGGGGTCCGCCAGTAAGTGACCGAAAGGGAGGGTAAGGCAGGGATACCTACGTCAGAGGACTACTACCCTCCTTCCATTTACTATACAGGGCCTAATGCATTTTTCGAGGCTAACTTTGACCAAATGTTAGAGTAATAATATATGACATGCAACTTACACAAAGCATACGGTCAAATTCGTATGTGAAAGGAGTTTCCAATGATACAATTTTCACATTATACATCTCATGTACTATTAATCTTGTCAATAGTCAAATGCGGTTTTAAAAACGCATTAGAGCATGGTTAATAATATAGTCAGTCGATGGCTATGAGGGACTGCCATGTCATCTATAGACATCATCTATTATATGCACTCATACGGTAGTGTGGGCTATAAGGTTGGCTATTTCCCGCAAAAAATACTCCCTCCGTCCCATAATGTAAGATGTTTTTCGACACTAGTGTAGTGTCAAAAAACGTCTTACATTATGGGACAGAGGGAGTATATAAGGTTGGCTATTGTATTAGTACTGTTTTCCATCTCCTCTCTATCTCTTTCCTCATATTTATTGTACTATTTAACTAGGAATGCGTATATAGCTAAGGCTCTTGCATGAGAGCTCACTCCCCTTACTTTTTCACATCTCTCTCCTCCACATAGGCCCTATATAAATGGAAGGAGGGAGTACAGATGTTGTCAGTACTCCACGTGTACTATTGGACAGGGAGCTTAAAAAAGTTACTATTGGACTGGCTATACGTGGCGAAATCCTAGTAGGAAGAGCATGCGCGAGAACAAGCACATTCACGTGGTTGAAAACAAATTGGAAACCATCTCGAGTACAAATCTAGGAGTACGTACGAATCTAACAATATTGATTGGGCATTGTTGAATGTTGATACCTTTTTGATCAACGTAGAGATACTTTGACTACACATAAAACTTATATGTAAACTAGAAAGGATAGGAGAGAGTATATTGTACGTTCAAAAATGAAACGAACATTGAATACCCTTTATATATGATTTGCGGATGCTATGATCACCGCTTCAAAATTTTGAATCCGCCTTAGGTATCACGTGCCCCCACTCGTTCATCTCGGGGTCCGAAGATCGATTGAAAGAGGACTAGGGTGGGTACATGTGAATGATACTCGGCGGAATGTTCAAATGAGGCATTCGGGAGGATGGACTCGACCGGAGGGTGACATGATCGATGGAGAAGAGGGTTGGAGAGGAATGAGAAATAAGCAAACGCCACATGATTATACTTGAATGGCTCAAATAAACAATAAGTTGTCTCGCTTGGCCTACATAGTGAAAGGCCTAATGCGCAACACGGAGCATTGATGCTTGAATATGGCCGGGAAAACAGGGAAACCGACATGTGGGGCACACCCGTCAGGATGACGTAGCGCAGACTAGTCCAATGGAGGAGCTGACCCACGACCTCCTCGCCACCGACAACCGTTCATGTGGGTCGTTGGGGCCAACAACGTGGTGCAGCTCTAGCACCGCCTCTGGACACGGCGACCGCGGTGAGGAACATGCTCATATCATCGCTAGACACAGTCGGTTTCAGTGTGCCGAGGGTGGCATTAATGCTGTGGCACGACCAACAGTATGTTTGGTTTCTGCCCAAGGTTTCCCCATCAAAGCATTGGGTAGCCAAAATTTTGGTTGAGGTATTGGTTGCCCATGATTTGGCAGACATTGGCAATAAAAATGAACTAGAGTTGGCTAGAGTTCATTGGCATGCCAAAAAAATGGCAACCATCCAAACAAAGACCAATCTTTGGGTCATGACCAAAATTTTGGTAAGGTGCACTTTGGCCACAATCCAAACACACCCCAACACCTGGCTCGTCGAGGATGCATGGGGCGCCGCGACGCACCCGCGGAGTGGTGTAGCGCGGCCAACTGCATCCTCAGGACCTGAGACCATGCCGGGTCGTCTTGCTTTTTCAATGACATGCGGCGATCGCATGTGAGCAAAGGGCATCTCCAACGTTGCCACAACCGCAGCTGACTACGCTGGCACACCAAAACCCTCGTCCCTCGCGCCGTCGCGCGGTGCGTTCCCAGCCGGCGCCAGCTGCCCGCATTCATGCTGTCCATTCGTATGTCGTCGTTAAGAGGCTCGATGCCAGAGGAACTAACTCGGGCGACTTAATGACGCACCCGGACGCTTGGCCTCACTGGAATGCGCTACTTAAAGCGGCAACGCCTAGCTAACCTCCACACCATAGTGCATCGTCCTCCTACCTAGCACCACATCCGCCATGACCGCAAGTGCGAATGCTCTACGGGAGAGCTTGTCTTCGGGGATGAAGCTCGAGGTCGCCGCCCTCGCTCAAGTCGCCTCTCGCGATGCAATAGCGGCGTAGCCGGACGCGAACGCGACCGCACAAGCGGTGGCCATGCTGGCGGCCGACGACGGGAGCATCATCAGCCGCGCGTCCTACTTGTCGTTGTCCAACGTCCGGCACCGCCGAGGTCGGAGACTCCTCCAAGGATGAGTAGGGCATGGGAGGCGGCAGGGCTTGGTGTGCCAACTGGCCGATCTGTATCCCGTGTTCTACTCTTCCACGCCGGAGATCGCACCTTCACTTCACGGGTCTTGAACCCACCCCCGTACATAGAGATCACAGATGGAGTACGTCAGTCGCCGCCATAGAATAGGTTTAGGGTTGGGTTTCTTTTATTTTTCTGTCCTATAAAAGTTCGAAATGTAATGAAAATCTATCGTGTTTGCATTAATCTTGGCCGGTGTATATGAACTTTCACAATAATATAGTATATTGTATGAGTACTAGCAAGATGCCTGTGCGTTGCACGGAAGATCAAGATCTTGTGGGAGAAAAGGATGAATGAGGGAAAGCCTTATCTGCAAATGTGGAGAGGAGTGCGGGTAAATTGTCATAGTTTCCTTCCTATCCGTTAGATATAGATCGGACGACCTATATTGCAGGATGACAGGCGCACCATCATCACCAACTCTGCTTTTTATTGAACTGAGACGAATCTAACATGCGAAGTAAAATAAACACATAGGGTGATGAGGACATCAATATCATTGTTACACCCACAGCCCCTGCTGTTACATATACCAGACCAATTACTAGAGCTCGCGCACGCCAATTAAATTATCAGGTACTTTCGTTTCTTGGTAATGATTCTAATGTTCATGAGAATATGATGCTGCAATTGGATACATTTGTTTTGATTACAAATGAAGGGCCTAGCTTGGAGAAGGATGGACATTGGAGCAAGAACAAGCATGGAGTTGATGGCATGCGCCAGGGGAACAAGAACGGAGTTGCAAGTGATGATTTCAGGACTTTGAAGCCACCATAAGGAGTGCATGAAGCCTTGGACGAAATATACAAGATGCCACTTCATAAATTTCGTCCAGAGGCTATTCTAGGTCCTGCGTCACCTTATTATTGGGCCAGGCCCATGTAATTTCGAAATACATAAGTATAGGCTGTTTTTAGAGTCCGTATGTGTGGGGAAACAAGAGATAGGGTTGGTTTCGGACCCCTTTCCCAAGGGCCACGAAAGCCCCCCTCTTCCTCCATATATACAGCCCTTAGGGCACCGTTTAGACTTTGGGTTTTGTTTAGATTAAAAGTTCGCCATAGCTGCAACTTTGCGTACTTCGTTTGTGTTCAACGACCAGACCAAGGCGTCACAGAACCCCACCTTCATTAATAAAGCTTTCCTCTTTTATTTGCAATATCCAGATTGCAATCTCAGTTTCTTGCTTGTTCTTCGTTTGCTCGCAGGAAATAGACCCTTGTGGACAGGTTGATCGTGCTCCGGCGTGGTCAATAACCCCTCGGAAGTTGGTTTAGCGATTGCTAAGGCGTGACGTCTTCGCACGTTCGTAGTCGGATCATCAAAGTCGACTCCCACATAAAATGATTGCTATCTCATCGAAACATCGGGACACCTTTGCCTCTATCAAGTGGTATCAGATTTCCAGGTTGCTCGGTGAGATTTTATAGGTTTTCGTAGTTTAGATCGAGTCTGTTCTTCATACCTACAGTCCACGAAAAAGCCAAAAAAAAATTAGGGTTAGTTCATCTTATCCGAACCAATCTGAGCCTTTGCATAATCTTTTCTGTATTTGCTTTGTCGAATTTGCGGTTGCATCGCCGTGTCAAGTTGGTGGTCCTAGCGTCTAGTACTTTAGAGCTTCGAGTTCTGTTCACAAGTTGTCACGCCGCCGCCGCACCATTGTCATCACCGCTGCCATATACCACCATCATCATCACCGCTGCCATATACCACCATCGTCATCACCGCTGGCATATACCACCATCGTCATCGCCGCGACCATATACCACATATCCACCGCCATCACGCTAATCTGAGTCCACCTCCATCACAGATTCGCCACCAGTCCATGTTTCATCGCCCTGCAAATATCCGCCACCAGTCCGAGTTTCCACCAGATTCATCTCCGCCACTAGTCCTAGTCCGAGTCCAGTAATTGTTGCTTTGTTCTCGATTTCCAGATCACACGATACTCCGAGTCCTGAAAGAGTAGGACTCCCAAACTTCCGAGCCATCCACAGAAGAAAAATAGTTCCAGTTTCAAAAAAAACTAAGTCTGGAAAATTCTGGCTAGGCAGTTTTTAGGCCATTTGTAGACTTTTTCGAAAAAAAATTGTTGCGGAGCAAAAAAAAAAGAGGAAAAAAGTGCAAAAAAAGTGAAAAAGAAAAAAATTCAGAGTGTGCTCCTCCCTTGTTTACGTGCAGTGCCGTGATTTTGTTAGTGTTCTAGGCTCGCGTCTCTAGTACGGTCTAGCCTACGACCAGCACAGTACCGTCGTTGAGCGTTTATTCAACTTTGCATCTCTGAATTGATTATAGCTGACCCTTTTTGCTACCATACTATAAGCCTTCCCAGCTCCACATACATCTACGTCATGCGTTTGACTCTCCCTGGCAATCGCTCTATCCAAGCTTTTGAGAGTTTTGACTACAACGGTTACTGATCACCGCCTGCTGCTGGGTAAGAACTGGTAAGAATTTGAGTTTTGCTTGACGGATTTGTGACACCTACCACCACCTCTTGTTAGTAGTCTGTAGGATCATACTCTTGTGTGTTTCTATTGCTGCTAACCATGCCAGGATCACAAGCCGACAAGACTGACTGGGAGAACATGATGAATAAGGAGTTGCATGATAAATTTCAGCAAATGATGAGTGGACAGGTGCAAGATGTGCTAAACAGATTTGAAGAGGCCATGGAGAAGATAGATGGCATGGAGAAGACGTTCGAAGCAAAGCTCGATAACAAGTTTAATGAATTGCTCGCGCGTCTTCCACCACCACCACCGGCTGCACCTAACGCACCTCTACAACAACAACAACAACAACAACAACGACTACCTCCACGTCGTGAAACAGCCCTCCGCCAAGCGAGCCGTGTCCCTCTTGCGCTTGGCCAAACTGTTGGTGCTGCTGTTGATACTTCTGTGGCTCCTACTGCTGATGTGGAGGAGGATGATTATGTGGGAGATTACGAGGATGAAGTTGATCAAAATCAAAACTACGTGCAACCACCAGCACCACAACCACCAGGTCGTCCACATGCAAATAATGGCAATGTTAGGGCTCCCCCTCAGGTACGAGATCATGACCATCTCCCTAAACTAAAATTGAATATTTCACCATTTGAGGGTAGATATGTTCCTGATATATATCTTACTTGGGAGTTAGAAACTGAACAACGATTTACATGTTTACAATATCCTGAGGAGAGACGTGACTGCTGCTGTTTGTGCTTTCACTAGCTTTGCATGTGTTTGGTGGTCTGAACATTGTAGATTATATCCTGTTCCAGCTACTTGGGTTGCTTTGAAAACTGCTATGCATACTCGTTGGGTCCCACCATATTATCAACGTGAATTACTTCAAAAATTGCAGCGCTTAAGACAAGGAAAAAATTCCGTAGAAGAATATTATCAGAAATTACAAACTGGCTTGATTAGATGTGGTATTGTTGAGGAGAATGAAGCTATGCTTGCACGTTTTATGGGTGGATTAAATAGAGAGATTCAGACCATTCTAGAGTATAAGGATTATAATAATATCACTCGTTTATTCCATCTTGCTTGTAAAGCTGAACATGAAGTGCAGGATCGATAGGCATTGGCGTGAACTAACTTTTCTGCAGGTCGACCTTCATCATGGACACCACGTGCATCATCTACTTCCACTGCACCATCACCTCCTTCAGGTGCCACCTCCAACCGTGATACAAGAAAGCAGGCACAACCACCACTATCCGCCAAGAGCACACCTGTCGGGCCTGCATAGAGCTCTTCTTCTTCCATGGCGTCAACAGGGCACACAAGTGATATTATTTGTCGTTGTTGTAAGGGAAGAGGACATTTTGCGAGAGAATGCAAATCTCAGCGTGTGATGATTGCTACTGAGGATTGTGGGTATGAGTCCGCTAGTGACTATGATGAGGAGACTTTGGCTCTTATTACACATGAAGAACACGGTGGAGATGATTCTGATCATGAGACGCAATACATGGCTGCTGAAGATGCTGACGGGTATGAATGTTTAGTTGCTCAACGTGTTTTGAGTGTGCAGGTTACACAAGCAGAGCAAAATTAGAGGCATAATTTGTTCCATACAAAGGGAGTTGTGAAGGAATGTTCTATTCGCGTCATCATAGATGGAGGGAGCTGCAACAACTTGGCTAGCATGGAGATGGTGGAGAAGCTATCTCTCACCACAAGACCACATCCACATCCTTACTACATCCAATGGTTCAACAACAGCGACAAGGTTAAGGTAACACGTATTGTTCGTGTGCATTTTAGTATCTCTACATATGCTGATTATGTTGATTGTGATGTCGTACCTATGCAAGCATGTTCCTTATTACTTGGTAGACCATGGCAATTTGATAAAAATTCTATACACCATGGTAGAAACAATCAGTATACTCTTGTTCATAAGGATAAAAATATTACTTTGCTTCCTATGACTCCTGATTCCATTTTGAAAGATGATATTAATAGAGCTAATAAAGCAAAATAGGAGAAAAATAAGAGTGAAAATCAGATTGTGGCAAAAGAATTTGACCAACAAATGAAGCCTAATAATAAACCATCTAGTGTTGCTTCAGAAATTAAATTGAAAAGTGCATGTTTACTTTCCACCAAATCTGATATTGATGAGCTAGATTCTAGCAAATCTGTTTGCTATGCTTTTGTGTGCAAAGAGGCATTATTTTCATTCGAGGACGTGCCTTCCTCTTTGCCCCCTGCTGTCACTAACATTTTGTAGGAGTTCGCTGACGTATTACCACAAGACATGCCACCGGGATTACCACCTATTCGAGGGATTGAGCATCAAATTGACTTAATTTCTGGTGCATCGCTACCCAACCGTGCACCATACCGTACCAATCCAGAGGAGACGAAGGAGATTATGCGTCAAGTACAGGAGCTGCTCGACAAAGGTTATATACGCGAATCTCTTAGTCCTTGTGTTGTTCCTATTATACTAGTGCCTAAAAAGGATGGTACGTCGCGTATGTGTGTTGATTGTAGAGGCATTAATAATATTACTCTTCGTTATCGTCATCCTATTCCTAGGCTAGATGATATGCTTGATGAATTGAGTGGCTCTACAATATTCTCCAAAGTTGATTTGCGTAGTGGATATCATCAAATTCGTATGAAATTGGGAGATGAATGGAAAACAGCATTTAAAACTAAGTTTGGTTTATATGAGTGGTTAGTCATGCCTTTTGGGTTAACTAATGCACCTAGTACTTTCATGAGACTAATGAACGAAGTTTTATGTGCTTTCATTGGACGATTTGTGGTAGTCTATTTTGATGATATACTGATTTATAGCAAATCTTTGGAAGAACATTTGGAACATTTACGTGTTGTTTTTATTGCTCTACGTGATGCACGTTTGTTTGGTAACCTTGGGAAGTGCACCTTTTGCACCGACCGTGTATCTTTTCTTGGCTATGTTGTTACTCCACAGGGAATTGAAGTTGATAAAGCCAAGATTGAAGCTATTGAGAGTTGGCCGCAGCCCAAAACGGTCACACAAGTGAGGAGTTTTCTTGGACTCGCTGGTTTCTATAGGCGTTTTGTGAGAGATTTTAGCACCATTGCTACACCTCTCAATGAGCTTACAAAGAAAGATGTGCCTTTTGTTTGGGGTACCGCACAGGAAGAAGCCTTCACGGTATTGAAAGATAAGTTGACACATGCTCCTTTACTCCAACTTCCTGATTTTAATAAGACTTTTGAGCTTGAATGTGATGCTAGTGGAATTGGATTAGGAGGTGTGTTATTACAAGATGGCAGACCTGTTGCATACTTTTTTGAAAAATTGAGTGGGCCTAGTCTGAACTATTCTACTTATGACAAAGAATTATATGCTCTTGTTCGGACTTTAGAGACATGGCAACATTATTTATGGCCCAAAGAATTTGTTATACATTCTGATCATGAATCTTTGAAACATATTAAAAGTCAAGCTAAACTGAATCGTAGACATGCTAAATGGGTTGAATTCATTGAGACTTTCCCTTATGTCATTAAACACAAGGGTAAAGAAAATGTTATTGCTGATGCTTTGTCTCATCGCTATACTATGCTTTCACAACTTGACTTCAAAATATTTGGTTTGGAGACCATCAAAGATCAATATGTGCATGATGCTGATTTTAAAGATGTAATGCAGAATTGTAAAGAAGGACGAGCATGGAACAAGTTCGTTATTAATGATGGCTTTGTGTTCCGTGCTAACAAGCTATGCATTCCTGCTAGCTCTGTTAGTCTTTTGTTGGCAGGAGGCGCATGGAGGAGGATTAATGGGACACTTTGGCGTGAAGAAGACGGAGGACGTACTTGCTACACATTTCTTTTGGCCAAAGATGAGACGGGATGTTGAGCGTTTTGTTACTCGCTGCACTACATGTCAAAAAGCTAAGTCACGACTCAATCCTCATGGTTTATATATGCCTTTTCCAATACCTAGTGTTCCTTGGGTGGATATATCTATGGACATTGTTTTAGGTTTACCTCAAACAAAGAAGGGGAGGGATAGCATATTTGTTGTCGTGGATAGATTCTCGAAAATGGCACACTTTATACCATGTCATAAAAGCGATGATGCTGTTAATGTTGCTGATTTGTTCTTTCATGAAATTATTCGCTTGCATGGTGTGCCAAATACTACCGTTTCAGATCGTTATACTAAATTTCTTAGCCACTTTTGGAGATGTTTGTGGGCTAAGTTGGGGACTAAACTGCTTTTTAGTACTACATGTCACCCCCAAACTGATTGACAAACTGAAGTAGTCAATAGAACATTGTCTACTATGCTTAGGGCTGTTTTGAAGAATAATAAGAAAATGTGGGAAGAATGCTTGCCTCATATTGAATTTGCTTATAATCGTTCGTTGCATTCTACTACTAAGATTTGCCCTTTTGAAATTGTGTATGGTTTCCTACCTCGTGCACCTATTGATTTGTTGCCTCTTCCATCTTCGGAGAAGGTTAATTTTGATGCTAAACAACGTGCTGAATTGATTTTAAAGATGCATGAGTTAACTAAGGAAAACATTGAGCATATGAATGCTAGATATAAACTTGCAGCAGATAAGGGTAGAAAACATGTTGTGTTTGCACCTGGAGATCTTGTTTGGTTACATTTGCGTAAGGATAGATTTCCCAATTTGTGCAAATCAAAGCTAATGCCACGTGTTGATGGTCCTTTTAAGGTGTTAGAGAAGATAAATGATAATGCATATAAACTTGAGCTACCTGCAGATTTTGGGGTTAGTCCCACTTTTAACATTGCAGATTTGAAGCCTTATTTGGGTGAGGAAGATGAGCTTCCGTCGAGGACGACTTCATTTCAAGAAGGGGAGGATGATGAGGACATCAATACCATTGTTACACCCACAGCCCCTACTGTTACATATACCGGACCAATTACTAGAGCTCGCGCACACCAATTAAATTACCAGGTACTTTCGTTTCTTGGTAATGATTGTAATGTTCATGAGAATATGATGCTGCCTAAATTGGATACATTTGTTTTGATTACAAATGAAGGGCCTAGCTTGGAGAAGGATGGACATTGGAGCAAGAACAAGCATAGAGTTGATGGCATGCGCCAGGGGAACAAGAACGGAGTTGCAAGTGATGATTTCAGGACTTTGAAGCCACCATAAGGAGTGCATGAAGCCTTGGACGAAATATACAAGATGCCACTTCATAAATTTCGTCCAGAGGCTATTCTAGGTGCTACGTCACCTTATTATTGGGCCAGGCCCATGTAATTTCGAAATACATAAGTATAGGCTGTTTTTAGAGTCTGTATGTGTGGGGAAACAAGAGATGGGGTTGGTTTCGGACCCCTTCCCCAAGGGCCACGAAATCCCCCCCCCCTCTTCCTCCATATATACAGCCCTTAGGGCACCGTTTAGACTTTGGATTTTGTTTAGATTAAAAGTTCGCCATAGCTGCAACTTTGCGTACTTCGTTTGTATTCAACGACCAGTCCAAGGCGTCACAGAACCCCACCTTCATTAATAAAGATTTCCTCTTTTATTCGCAATATCCAGATTGCAATCTCAGGTTCTTTCTTGTTCTTCATTTGCTCGCAGGAAATAGACCCTCGTGGTCAGGTTGATCATACTCCGGTGTCGTCAATAACCCCTCGGAAGTTGGTTTAGCGATTGCTAAGGCGTGGCGTCTTCGCACGTTCGTAGTCGGATCGTCAAAGTCGACTCCCACAGAAAACGATTGCTATCTCATCGAAACATCGGGACACCTTTGCCTCTATCATAGGGTCTATACATACACAATTTATCTTAGGCACTCCAATAGTACGTCTACTACACATTCACGCATTTCACATCTTTCTACATCTACGAGAACCTACGAAAGGGTTAACATAAATTGTCGCTGTCTCTCCTCCCCTGATTTTCATGGTGGTGGGCCCCTCCCTCCCCCCAATCTACAATCAAAAGCTCACACGTTTCACATTACGTTATTACGTAACTGGGATTACGTAGGTGTAGCATTACTTGTCCTAAAAAACCAACTAAGCAACCTCCCAGCATATCACGCGGGAAAAGACCCGGCTGCGCCATTTTAGTCGGGATTACCAGATTACTAGTAGTAGTATCGATGGATCGCGCGAAGCAACAAATTTTTTTTGAGGGGGCGAAGCACCTAGTTTAAATGGAAAAAAGGCGGTACACTCACAGCACTCCTGTCGCGGTCGCATTGCACCCCACACACATTCGGTCCTACACACGGCTCACGCAAATGGAACGCGCTTCGGCTTGCTTCTTCACTGACACATGGGACTGCACTTGGAGAAACCGACCATGCACCAAACTCCCCCCGCCCACGGCGCGAAAATCCTCCCCCCACCCAAAAATTCCCCCCAAATCCGATTCAACCGCCCTTCGGCCAACTAGCCAATAATATTCCCCAAACCCCCCTTCCCCCCCGTCCCCCTCCACTCCATTCGCTCCGCCAAAGCCTCCCTCCCCGCCGTGCCGATACGTCGGCACCGCGGTTCGTCGAGGGGACGCATGGCGATCCTCTCGCTCCCACAGTACGCTCTCGTAGACTGTCGTCCTCTAGCCGCGCCGCCACCGCTAGCTACGTTCTTGTGGAGGCGCACGGCGGTCAGCGCCGCCACCACTGGCGACGTTCGCGTGGAGACGCACGGTGGTCAGCTTCTCCCATGGTACGCGCATTCTAGACTAAGGCCCCGTTCATGTCGGTGTAGCGCTGAATGTTAGCTGATAGACGCTGTTAATCTCACTGTTTGCCGAAGTAGTTTACAATCAATATGCTCTGCTTAAGAAGCTTCCTTGCCCTATTCTGCACTCAATCTGCTTAGCTGAGATGGCATGCCAAGGCATATTAGTTGCTAAAATATCCTGCCATATATTTATTGTGACGTAGATTGCCATGGTCTAGTAGCCAATCTGTTAGGTGAAATCGCTCTACACCGTTTCATACTCGATCTTTGTTGCTGCGATGGCCTTCGATAGTTCGATGGTTGTGTGCTCGGCCTCATTGACTGCTGAAACAGCCTGCCATAATTTAGCACTCAAATCTATTTTCTGAATTAGCTTTACATATATTTCGTTACTTAGATCTGCTCGTCCAAATATCTTGCCATAACTTTAGACATCGACCTAGGTATTTTTTTTTCTGGACTTCATAAAAAAGCATATATATTTTTCCTGTAATATCTATTAGAAGAACTAATTTGTATGTCTAACAGATGGAGAGGACTTGGATAACTTCTGCTCGAAGATTCTCCGCTGCATATGTCGAGCGGGTTGAAAACTTCATGAACTTTATCAGAGCTGAGTACGGTGGTCCAAAATCAGATGTGCTCTGCCCGTGTAGCAGTTGTATGAATTCAGTTACAAGACCCCAGTCAACTGTGCAAAATCATCTACACTTGTATGGGATGTCGGTCACATATACTAGGTGGGTTCATCATGGTGAAACTGTGAACGTCAATGTTATTGACTACGTGGAAGCAGCAGATCACCATCTTGATCTGCCTGATGCTCAGGTGCAAGATGAGGAGGAGGTGGTGGTGGTGGAGCTAGTGAGTTTGACCAACATTGAAACAATGCTACGAAATTCTTGTGCATTCCGTGAACTTTCACCTGCAGAAGAAAAACGGTAGGCCCGCATGTTGGAACAATGCAATGTGGCTGTCACCCTAGGAAATAAGCTGCCAGTATTCTCAGCTATGGTCACCTTTCTTCAGGTGAAGACATCTGAGCAGATGACCAACAAATCATTCGATGCGATGTTGGCTGCTTTCCGCAAATCTTTCCCAGATGCGTCTGAGCTGCCACACACCTATAGTAAAATGAAGAATTTCCTTCATGCAGTTGGAATTGGATATGATATGATCCATGTTTGTAAGAATAATTGTGTTCTGTTCCGGAAGGATTATGCCAATAAGTGAATGCCCAAAATGCAAATCATCAAGATGGAAAGATGGCGATGATGTGAAGAGGATTCCTCATAATGTTCTGAGACATTTTCCAGTTATACCAAGATTGCAGAGGTTGGTTCATGATGCTGAAACAAGAGAGGATGTACTGTGGCATTCTAGGAACCAGGAGTACAGAGATCAGAATGTAATGAGCCATCCATCTCATGGTAGTGAGTGGAAAAGCTTCAATCATAAACACAAAAGTTTGCTGCTGACCCGAGAAATATTAGACTTGGCTTAGCTTCCGATGGATTTAACCCATTTGGCCACCAGAGCACCACATATAGCATGTGGCCAGTGCTTGTTATCCCTTACAACATGCCTCCAAATGTCTGCACCAAAGAATCAAACTACATGATGGCCTTGCTCATCCCAGGTCCAAAAAGTCCTGGAAAGGATTTTGATTTGTTCATGGAGCCTCTTGTGGAGGAACTTCAATAGCTATGGAGGGGTGTTCTCACTCGAGACCTATATAGCAGCCCACCGGCTGATTTCTTTCTGCGTGCTGTCATAATTTGGTGCATCCATGATTATCCGGCTTTGGGCACTATGTCAGGGCGAATGACACATGGTTACAATGCATGTGTTCACTGTGACAGGAATCCGCTGTCATATGCAATACTTAGCAAGATCTGTTACATTGGACACCGACATTTCCTTGCCAAGGACAAGCCGCATCCTAGAAAATACCGAAGACATGTGTCCAATACAAAGCATGAAAACCGTGATGCGCCAAAGAGGCTCACCGCCAATGAGTTGCAAGGGGAATTAGAGAAGGTCAGGCATATTACACCAGGAAACCATCCTGGTAATGGTAGCGGGAAAAGGAAGCGTGGCAGGGCAGAAGAGAGATTATTGTTTACCCACATGGGACTTGGAGTATTGGAAAGATTTGGATCTGCGGCATAATCTTGATGTGATGCACATCGAGAAAAATATATGTGACAACATTATCGGCACACTTCTTAATATTGAAGGCAAGACAAAAGATACCTTAAAATCTAGGGTTGATTTGACACACATGGGTATCAAACAGGATTTGCAGGTGCAAGATGAAGGTAAACCACGGGATATGGCACCAGCTGTGTACGTCTTGGACAAGGTAAAAAGAAAAGAATTCTGCGAGGTCATGTCACGTGTGAGATTCCCACATGGATTTGCTTCCAACCCTGAAAGGTGAGTCAGTGCAGATGGAAACAAGGTACAAGGGTTGAAAACTCATGACTGTCACGTCCTACTTCAAAGGGTTTTACCTGTTATCCTTAGAGGATTGGTCCGCCCTGACTTATACAAAGCAGTTGCAGAGTTGGGACAATTCTTCAGGGAACTCTGAAGTAGAAATATCAGGATAGATGCTTTGGAGCATCTTAGAGACAAGATACCAACTATCCTATGCGACCTTGAGAAGATATATCCTCCAGCCTTCTTTGATGTGATGGTGCATTTGGCTGTTCATCTACCTGATGAGGCACTACTTAGAGGTCCAGTACAGTATGGCTGGATGTACCCTATTGAAAGGCGGCTAGTCACTTTCAAGGGCTATGTTAGGAACAGAGCTAGACCCAAGGGTTCCATTGTAGAGGCCTATATTGCTACAGAAGCGTTGACATTCTGCTCAAAATACACTGAAACAGCTGATAAGCTTAGCAAAGAGGTGGGTGAAGACAATCCCGGGCTCAATGTTTTCGATTATTCTGTTCGAGTTACATGGAAGAGTCGACAAGAGGACAAACCTAAAGATTTGTACAAAATGGTTTGGTATGTGTTGAATAACTGTCCTGAGATACTACCTTATATCAAGTAAGTGCAGTACTGCAACTTATACATCGTAATCTACTAAACTTGCAGCACATTCTTATATATTTAGATGTTTGACGCGATCACTATGTTGTGCAGCATCTACAAAAAGGAGTTACTGCCGCAAAATCCAAGAAACATTGACAAACTAGTTATGGCAGGATTTGCGAAATGGTTTAAGAGCCATGTAAGCTTTTGAATTGCACTATCAGTTTTTTTAATATATTGAGTACATAAGATGATCAGCTTGTCTATTTTCTAACCATAGGTTAAGAAGATGCAGGAGGATGGGCATGCAGTTGATGATGCCCTTTACTCACTAGCAATGGGTCCTGATACTCGGGTAAGACATTATGAATCTTGCGTTTTTGGAGATGTGCGCTACAACACCCTTGCACGAGACGAAGGCAAGAAGACACAAAACAGTGCCATCATGAGCACGGATACGTATGACAAAGAGACAACTGAAATGTATGCTGGCATAACAGACATTGTTCAGTTGCAGTATATCTCCAGTTTCGAGGATCATCGGTGTGTGGTTCTGTTGTGTTGTCATTGGTATAACCTGTTTTCCAGGATCGCAAAACCCAGAGCTGATGATTATTTCAAATCCATCAATGTCAAGGCGGTGTACTAGACCAACGAGCCTTTTATTTTGGCAAATAAAGCAACATAGATATTTTTCTTGGAAGACACATTTGCACGTAGCGATGACTAGAGAGTATTGCAAAGGTTTGAGCAGAGGAATTCGTTTAATGAAGTTGCACAACAAGATGATGCTTACACTGCTCCTGATGTACAAGATAACACATATGTTCCTAATATCTTTGAGAACCATCACGTCAATGACGCCGGTGAAAAGATTGCTTGTCGTGTTGTGGACATACAAGAGTTGATCAAGAAGAAGCCAACGTTCGAGGACGTTGAGGACGAAGAAGAAGATGACACCGTGGGGAATTACGATTCAGACTGATACACATAGCGAAGATGTTGATGCTGCTGCTGCGGATGATGATTACATTGCTTTTGTCGTATTTGCCTGTTAGAAGACGTTTTTTATCTACTATGTGAAATTGTGTTTGCTATGACAACTGAAACCTGATGAACATGTTGTTTAGTATTTTGTTGCGAGAACATCACTTGTTATGTATGCTGATTTGTGTTTGGTGATTGTATGACAACTAAAACATGATGACATTGTTGTTTAGTTGTACTCATATTTGGCTGTGAAACTTGAATTTGATGACATAGTTTGTTGTTGGACTGCAATTTGCTCGACGTCTTCGAATGAGAACAAAGCTGACCCGATAGGGCCTCTGCTATTTATTTATTTATGAGCAAAAGGGGATACCCCCTGATTTCCGTTAATAGAAATCATTAGATGTTCACAACACTACGCCCAGCCTGCTACACAGGTTTCATTCATTACTAGTTTCAGCAAAGTGCTCATGTCACAGCCACTGAATACATCACAAGTGCTACATACACTCCAAATAAAGAGACAATCATCCTACAGATCACATCGATTTTTCCCATTATCTTCACAAGCTCTTTCATCTCCTCATTGCTGCCAAGGCCGTTCAACAGCTGTTGCTTGGCCATGATCAGAGGAACTTCATCTTTAACCTTCTGCTCTACATCTTCCTCTTCTGTCGTTCCTTCAGTTACTTGTCCAACACCCCTGAAAGGATCGATATGGTTGACTAGAGGGGGGGTGAATAGGCAACTAACAATTTTTAAGCTTTTCTTTACCAATTCAAACTTTGCAACAAAATAGGTTGTCTAGATATGCAACTATGTGAGCAACCTATATGATGCAAGAACAACTAGCACATAAGCAAGCAAGGGATACAACACAAGTAGGCTTGCAAAAGTAAAGGCACGAAATAACCAAGAGTGGAGCCGGTGGAGATGAGGATGTGTTACCGAAGTTCCTTCCTTTTAAAGGGAAGTACGTCTCCGTTAGAGCGGTGTGGAGGCACAATGCTCCCCAAGAAGCCACTAGGGCCACTGTATTCTCCTCACGCCCTCACACAATGTGAGATGTCGTGATTCCACTATTGGTGCCCTTGGAGGCAGCGACCGGACCTTTACAAACAAGGTTGGGGCAATCTCCACAACAATTGGAGGCTCCCAACAACACCACGAAGCTTCACCACAATGGAGTATGGCTTCGAGGTGACCTCAACCGTCTAGGGTGCTCAAACACCCAAGAGTAACAAGATCCGCTAGGGATAAGTGGGGGGAATCGAATATCTCTTGGTGGAAGTGTAGATCGGGCCCTTGTCACCCAATCCTGAGCAAATCAACAAGTTTGATTGGCTAGGGAGAGAGATCAGGCGAAAATGGAGCTTGGAGCAACAATGGAGTTTAGGGTTGGAAGAGGTAAGTCTTCTTGGAGAAGAAGACCCCCTTTTATAGTGGGGGGACAATTCCAACCGTTACCCACCACTCAGCCCGCGGCCCACGGAACTACCGCTCCATAGGCGCGGTACTAACGCACTGGCGTGCGGTACTACCGCGGTGGACTGCGATACTACCGTGAGCACGGTAGGGGCCAGGCCAGGAAAAAGGAGCACCAACAGGGCGCGGTAGATCCGCAGACGCGGTACTACCGCGGCCCCGTGCGGTACATCCACAAGGCAGACACGGGCCAGGCCTGGTAGGCACAGAGGTAAAAAATTACATCCGTGACTACCTCCGCTGAGAAAAAGTTGTGCAAAAATCCGACACGGAACTACCGCGACCGAGGGTGCGGTACTACCGTGAAGGGTGCGGATGTAAAAAATTACATCCGCCCCTACCTCCGCTCCTGCTATGGAACCTGGACTGGTGCCACGGTACTACCGCGCCGCAGCACGGTACTACCGCGGGGAGCACGGATGTAAAAAATTACATCCGCACCTACCACCGCTTGAGAGCGGTGCCAGACCAGAGCTCGCAGTACTGCCGCTCGGAACAGCGGAACTACCGTGGGAGCCTGCGGTACTACAGTGCAGCAGCCTGGTACTACCGCTGGCTCCTGCGGTAGTAACGCTCAAAAGAGCAGTACTACCGCCAGCCTGAGAAGAGGAAGACCGAGGCCTTCCTTTCGCAGAGACACGCGGGACGGAGGAACACTCCAAGGTGCTCAAAGAAAGGCGGTGCAAAAGGGGATGTGTACGTGAGATTCCACCCTAACCTTTCCAAAGCGGACCCCCTCTTAATAGTACGGCTCTCCTACGACTCAACTCCACCGAACCGAACCGTAGACAAACGTCGTCTTCAATACTCTTCGAGGGGCATAAAATCATCTTGTGTTTAGTCGTGATGAATCTAAAAAGCTCAATACACACGATTAGTCCGCAAAGGCATTGTCATCAATCACCAAAACTACTTAGGGACAAAAGTTCCCTTACAATCTCCCCCTTTTTGGTGGATTGATGACAATACGGGATTTGCACATAGGAGATGAATATGGAACAAGCAAACCCCACAACTCTAAAATATAGATGAGCTCCCCCTAGATTCATGATAGAGAGAAAGGTGCTTTGGACTGCACGGCACGAATACTAGGATCACCACTCCCTGTATATTTTAGAAACAATGCATATCTTGCAATGGAAAGACTGACACTAAGCAAGATAATAGATATGAGCATAACATGAATAGTATGATAAAGCACAAGCTCAATAAGATGATAAGGTACGATAGAGTGCATATGTCTCACACCATATGATAAACATAGTCTCACAAGCACAACCAAATCAAAGCAAGCAAGTTCAACGACGGAAAGCAAAGCAAACGACGAAACACACGACACAAGCGCAAATCCTACACTCTCTCCCCCTTTGGCATCGAGACACCAAAAAGGCAGAGAGGTCACCTACAACAAAGGTGGTGGCTCAGGCAGAAAAGGACTCCTCATCTTCAGACTCTGCAGTAGGAACGGACTCCTCCTCTGAATCGGTCCACTTGTAGCCCTGCTTCTCCATCCAGGCAGTCTCTGGGGTGATGTGCTTCTCAGAACCGCTGGCCACATCCTCCCCGCAAGCCCTCAAGATCATGATGTCGCGACGGCAACTCTCCTTCTGAGCAACATGGGCCTTGTACTGACCCTGAACCTGCATGCAGAACAGCCTCTTCATCTTGTCCTTCAGATTCTTTGACCAAGAGGGCTCATCAGAGGGCGGCGAGAACGGAGAACGGTCAGCAGCAGCTTCATCCCTCTCAAGTTCCTCCTCATCCACAGCCTGCTTGGCAGCCTCAGCAGAAGTGGTGGTGTTATCCCAATGAGGCTTGATGCGGAGCCTGACGGACTCATGACGAATCCACCCTGGAGCTTCAAACTCATCCTGAGGAAACAGCTTCTCCCAAGTCGTGGAGATCAAGTGGAACAGGTAAGGCTCGTAGATGAGGACCTTACGGTTGAACACGGCGAACTGAAGCTCACACCACATGATATGTGAGACATCAAGTGGTTGAGTCTGAGCCTTCCGGGCGTCCTCGCAAATAAGCATCATGTCAACGAGGTAAGCATGTACCTGGCCCATGTCCCCAATGCGTGGGAAGAGGGTGTTCCGAAAGAGCTGATGCATGATGTCAAGGAAGGGATTAAGTACCCACACAGTCTTCTTGTTGGAAAGAGACTTCAGAACAAGGAATGGCATGAGCTTGTTCTTGTTGGCAGAGTCAGAGTTGGCATGAGGGCGAACTCCAACTGGCGTGTCGAGCCCTTCATCTGGAACGTTAAGCAACTCCATGAACTTCTTCCAAGTAGCAGACAGACGGCGACCGATAAGAATTGAAAATGAAAGTAGCAAAGGCAAAATTCACCGGGAAGAATTGGAAAACGAATGAAGATACTTGAGGGGATTTAGATACATGAGAACGAAGAGATCATGAACTCATTAGAGGGTATTTGAACGATGCACCGGTAAGATTTGGAGAATGATAGCTACACGCTGAGAATGAAGAATTATGACATGATGGCCTTCGGAGGAAAGAAATGGAAACAACTCATGAAATGCTCCGGATGGTAAGAAAAGAATTGTCACAATCAAAACAATTATGAGGATAGCATGAAGCTAGAACCATGAATATTCAAGAGAATGGACCAAGATTTAGGAGAAATCCTTCTTCGGTCTTCAAATGTTGAGAATGATGATGAGAACCACCATGAATTGTTGAGATACTCCGGGAGAATGAAAAAAACAAGGTTGTTGAGCCAACAATGAAAAATAATTTGAAAGCGATCTTGGAGAAGGCATATGACTGATGGGATCCATTCTTACGTCAAACTTGAAAAGAATTTGAGAATAACTTCAGGATAATTAGAAGAGTCAGGTAAGATCCTGGGAAAAGACCTGTGGGTTAGGGCCCACTCGAATGAAACATCGTTGAAGGATTGCTTGAAATAAAGATTGCACCGGTAGAATTAAATGGCTTGAATGAGACAACAATCTTGAGATATCTTGAACGGATTGAGAATGGAAACACAAGTCTTGCGAGATATCTTCAGCACTCCAGAACAAATGAATAGGAAGAAGTGAATGATTAAGAGGTGCATCGGCATGAGAAAGCATTAGAAAACGAGGAAAGGAATATGATGAATATCGAAAGCTTGAATTGGATCCACCGGAGAAGAAACAACAATGAAGGATGATGAACTTGAAACTGTTGAGCATCTTCATGGGAAAACACCGGATAAGAACATTGAAAGAAAAGAGTGAAGTGACTTCACATGAATAAATGGATACTTGATTAAAATAAATGAGTCCTTGAAGAAAAGGGTGGGAGGGTGGGGAAAAACAAAGACAACTTGGGATGAACGAAACAAACACCATTGAGAAAACTTAGAATTGATCTTGCGGATGGGGAGAATGATGGGATCATCTCGAAGAGAAGCGCACCGGTTGGAAAAGAATTAACATGACAACCTCAATGATCAAAAAGGATTAGTATTCACATAGCAATATGAGAAAACCATTTAGGGAAGGTATGAATTCCACATTTGACTTCGAAGCAACTCGAATACCACAAATAAAACAAAACAAAGGATTTGGCTTGCAGAATAAGCCAGAACAAATACATATGATAGAGATTTACCCAATCCCGTATCATGCATTTGTCAGAAAGATATTCTAGGAGCTACTTGAATTCCCACCTATAAAACTCCTGAAACTTTCTGGTTATGCAATCTGGTGTTGGGGATACAGGGGAAGCAATATATCTCACCCAAACTAACAATCCCTACATCCAGCTGTATCCATCCGTCAACACATAACCAAGAAAACTCCGGAAATCGTGTACCTCAACCTTCGAAAAGCATCCGTTATACGAGCTATGGCAATACTCCCGAACTCCCCAGTACTGGGTGGCGTCGAGGTTATCTCACCAACAACTACATAAAAGAGATTTTTGATGTCGGCAAAACTCAGGTATTCCAGAACTGCAACGATAAAATTATGACGACAACACCTCGGAGCTCAACTCCCCGGAACACTGCCACAACCCCTAAATGTCAGGAGACACCAAGAACAATGTTCTCGTCATAAGACTATCGGAATGATCCCAAGATACCCGCGTGATCCTAAAAAAATTAGTGAAATTTGAGGAGAGGAAAGACAAAACATCTACGTCAAGAGTCCTCACCAGAGCGACGAAGGGGCTGAGGAGTAAAAAGAATCCTACTCTCCGTTATATATAATCCTAAGACTCAAAATAGTTTTCTTCTAGACTCAACAACGGCCAACAATCAAGGGGGCTACTATGGTCGGTCGAGGCTCTAATACCAACTTGTCACGCCCAATATGCGATACTATCCTAAAGAGACTCGAAGGTCCCACCATGGATAGAACCACATATTGAAACGCTTTTGCAAGGTGGATATCATTACATCAACATTACATAATAGATGGGGATACATACAAGAGGCATACAATGCCACACGAATACAACATCATCATACATAAGAGCACCATCCGACTACGGATGAAACACAAACAGAAACTCAAACGACATCCACCCTGCTAGCCCAGGCTGCCGACCTGGAACCTATCCCCTGATCGAAGAAGAAGCAAAAGAAGAACTCCAAAACAAGCAAACATCGCTCTCGCGTCGTGATCATCGTAACCTATACCTGCAACTGTTGTTGTAGTAATCTGTGAGCCACGAGGACTCAGCAATCCCATTACCATGGGTATCAAGACTAGCAAAGCTTAATGGGAAAGGAAGGGGTAAAGTGGTGAGGTTGCAGCAGCGACTAAGCATGATATGGTGGCTAACATACGCAAATAAGAGCGAGAAGAGAGCAAGTGGAACGGTCGTCAACTAGTAATGATCAAGAGGTGATCCTGAACTCCTACTTACGTCAAACATAACCCAAAACCGTGTTCACTTCCCGGACTCCGCCGAAAAGAGACCATCACGGCTACACACGCGGTTGATGCGTTTTAATTCGGATCTGGTGTCAAGTTATCTACAACCGGACATTAACAAATTCCCATCTGCCCATAACCGCGGGCACGGCTCTCGAAAGTTTATACCCTGCAGGGGTGTCCCAACTTAGCCCATGATAAGCTCTCACGGTCAACGAAGGATATTCCTTCTCCCAGGAAGACCCGATCAGTCTCGGAATCCCGGTTTACAAGACATTTCGACAATGGTAAAACAAGACCAGCAAAGCCGCCCGATGTGCCAACAATCCCGATAGGAGCTGCACATATCTCATTCTCAGGGCAACACCGAATGGGACATCCTACGAGTAAAACTAGACCTCGAGTTTCCCCGAGGGGGCCCCGCAGTCTACTCGGTTCGGACCAGCACTTAGACAAGCACTGGCCTGGGGGGGCTAAAATAAAGATGACCCTCGGGTTGGCCGACCCAAGGGAAGGGTATAGGTGGTGGTGAGGCAAATGGTAAAACCAAGGTTGGGCCTTGCTGGAGGAGTTTTATTCAAAGCGAACTGTCAAAGGGGTCCCATAAATCACCCAACCGCGTAAGGATCGCAAAATCCGGGAACATAACACCGGTATGACGGAAACTAGGGCGGCAAGAGTGGAACAAAACACCAGGCATAAGGCCGAGCCTTCCACCGTTTACCAAGTATATAGATGCATTAATTAAATAAGAGATATTGTGATATCCCAACCATAATTCTGTCCACCATGGAGCAATCTTCAACTTCACCTGCAACTAACAACGCTATAAGAGGGGCTGAGCAAAAGCGGTAACATAGCCAAGCAACGGTTTGCTAGGAAGGGTGAAAAGGTTAGAGGCTCACATGGCAATTTGGGAGGCTTGATCAACAAGATATAGGTAGCGCAGCATAGCGATAGAACGAAGCAACTAGCATAGCAATGATAGTAATGAGATCCAAGGTGACGGTCATCTTGCCTGAAATCCCGCTAGGAAGAAGAACGAGTCCATGAAGAAGACGAACGGACATAGTCAAACGAATCCTCACAATCGCAACATTACCGGAACTAAGAAGCAACACCGGAAAGAAACAAACAACATGGTAAATGCACAAGCATAAGCATGGCATGATGCACAAACAAGTATGATACATGTCCGGTTTAATGAGGCATGGCATGGCAAAGTGCACACACAATACTACAAATTAAGTGGAGCTCAATATGCAACGAGTTGCATATTGACGAAACACCACATCAATTATTTAGTTCTCTCTCTCGGTTATGTACCCAACAATATTTAATGTTGTTAAACATGGCAAGAGGTGAGGCATAAGTAAACTAACTATTTAGGCAAGTTTAAATGAGGCCGGAACAACAAACAACAATTCCGGAAAATCCTCATGTCCAAATTTTGAATTTGGTACTGTTCTGCCCTAAACCATATTTTAATGTTGTTAAACAGCAAAATAAGGTGCACCAAGTTAATCTATGCATTTTTCCACCCCATTTACATATAAAGAACATTTAATTCCGAGCTACAGTTATTTAGTTATTTAATTCCGGCAGCAAGGAGGCGCGTCCATGGCGAGGCAGGGGCGTGGACGACATGGAGACGTCGGATGCGGATAGCGGCAGGAGGCATCGCAGGAGGTCCGGGACGAGGCGCCGACGTACAGATCCGGCTGGACCTCAGCGCAGGTGGCCGCAGGCGGCGCTTCCATGGCCGATTCAAGAAGAAGCCAGGCGACGAGGCACTTGGCGTGGAGGCAAGGGGATGGAGCAGAGGCGAGCTCGACGGCGGGGAGGCCAAGAATGGGCAGCGGAGCATGCTCCCATCCAGATCCAGCCAGAACCAAGGCGGGGCTGGAGGCAACGACGGCGGTGGACTCGAGCTTCGGCGGTGGCGTTGGTTCGCTGTGAGAAAAAGGAACAAGACGAGGGGATGGTCAGGCAGGAGCAGCGTGATGGGAAAAAAAGAAGGAGACGTCGCAGAGGAACGGTGACGTGACCTGCATCTCGCCGTCCCGGCATGAACGGGAAGCTGGAGACGAGCACGAGCGCTCCTGCTCGGGGACTTGGGCGGCTTCACGATTCATTCGAGATCGAGGGGGAGAAGAGGTAGGCTTCGGGCTCCTGGGCAAGAAGCAAAGGAGGAACTCGGGATCGAAGCTAGCAAATCGGGGAGGAGCAGTGGAGAGCTCTGGTTGGTGGGTGGAGGAAAACGAGGAGGAGGGGGATCCCGAGGTGGATCGAGACCGAGCGGCGGCGGCTGAGGGGATTTGGTGGATGGGACAAAGCTCCTAAATTCTAGGGTTAGGTAGGTAGGTGGTCTATTTATAGATAGAGGAGAAGGTTTAGGGACTCCTCGATTTAGATCCGACGGTCAGAAAAATAGGTTAGGGAAAACAAATAAGAAACCGAAGATATTTAGGGGATGATTGGAGATGATCCGGATCCAACGGTCATGACCGAGCAGTTCGGGTTCGGGGCAGTTTTCGGACGCACGCAAGAGGGGGTCGGTGGTGTGCAGAGAGGTTGCGTAGGCAGACAAATAAGAGGGGAACGAAACTCGGTTGGACTGGAACGACCAACGAAGGCAAAGCGGTCCGAGGAGGTCAATGAGGACAAGGGGCCTAACAAAATGACAACGGAGGCAAACAGAGAAAGGGCAACTGCGAATGGTTACGAGTTTTCTTAAAACATGCAGATGCAAAGCGCATGATGCTATGATATGAAATGCAAGACATGAAAAAAAAATCAAAACAAAAGACAAAAACCCAACCACGAAGGAAATATCGTATCGCATCTCCGGAAAAGGCAAGAGTTGGAGTTACGAATATGGAAAGTTGTATCCGGGGCGTTACAGCCATCCATGTAGCCTAGTTGAACAGAGCATCATCGAGGACCAGGCCAGATGGGACCAGTGGCGACGGCTCGCTGGAGGAACCCTAGCACTGCAGGCAGGGGGTCGAGGTAGAGGGAAAGGGGAGAGGAGATGCAAGCGGGCAGGGCAATGAATGCTTGCGTGTTTATTTTTACTTGAGGGTCAGGTGTGAGGCGGGCATGAGTAGTGGCATTTTTTGTGTAATATAGGCGGACAACCGAGTCATTTCACTATTCCCCTTCCTTTCAATTTTTAGTGAGCTTCTACCCGAAACACCCCCTCCAAAGTGAAATAAGTTAAGCCCAAGCCCATAACTCGAAAATGACTTCTTTACATCTTTTATGGCTTATTTTGACAATAAGCTCACAAAAGGCGGAATACAACTGGCCCTTAACCTGCAATTCAATTGTGCGTGCAATGGTAAATCACTCCTACCTGTTATAGTGTACATTTAGGCATCATCATACATGGCATAACCTAATACATGTGCATTTCATTATAGAGTCTGAAATATGCAATGTTTATGTTAGTTCATACGTTGCACATGATGTTTAAATGCCCCTCAAATCTGGTCGGTCAAGTGATGGTCTTTAAGCCTCCTTCTATGCTTCTTTTTATGATATGTAAGATTTGCTCACACATTTGTTCAATTGCTTGTTTGTGTCAGCTAGCCATACTAGGACTGTTTGTTTTGATTACTTGTTGTTCTTGACCTAACAGAGCTTGTCAACAATTTAAACACTAAAGGTTGCTATAGTGGGGGCTTGTATAACTCATAGGTGACATAAAGGTCTGGCTGTACACTAAAGTAGGCTCTCCAAGAGTACTTGGAGATCCAGTTCGAAGGTATGCCTAGTTTTTACATAGTGCACACATATTAAATGCTCATTTCATTGTGTGCAAGAGATGCGGCATGTTTCATTATGTGGTGTTGTTTTGTTGTAGTCTCATCCTTTTGTGTTGTTCACAGACTGGAAAGTATGCATATTTATCTTCCAAGGAGACCAATAACTAGTTTGTGTCACCTTGCAGAGGGGGTGCAATGAAGATAAGATTGAGGATTTCCAAGTACAAGATGTTAGGAAGGAGCCTTGCAAGAGGAGTAGCATTGAGCCTATTCAACTAGTTAAGGTAAGTCACTGTATTACAATTACCAAGACATCATATTTGTCTGACATTGTGCTTGCGTAGGGTTCTTCACCTGTAACCAGTCATTGGGCCATTGATTAAAACCCCCTCCACTCACTACTATATGATGTTCTAACAATTTTGCAAATCAGATGTATGTAACACATTTTAATGTGTCTGTTCACTCATTATAGATGTAGTCTACTTTTAAATATCTAAAATATCTTATAGTAGTGAACAGTGTGAAACTCCTTCCTGCCATGGTAGAGTTGTCGATGTCATAAATGTCATAACCAAACGCATATTCACATCGTTAGCCTCCCTATCATTACTAGGATATTGATTACATACTAATTGAGATACTTCATAGGGGGCAAACAATATTACATTAGTTGTTCCTTTATATAGTAAATGTAGCTAGGCCATGGATGTTATTGAGGCGTGCATGTATGCATGCTACCAACTCAACAGTTCAATTGCTTGTTTGTTTCAGGCATAGTTAAATTGCTCTTTTCAATTGCTTTATTTTCCCTCAGTTAATGAGATGCCCAAACAATGATGCCTGATGTTGGGTACTTGTATAACTATTAGTTGACATAATTAAAGGCCTTGCCATTTAATTACTCTGGCGAAGTGTGCCTGGAGCTTTGAAGTCTGTTAACCAACTATTACTGCATGAGGCTCACAATCTAGTTTATACTAGGCTAATGATTGCATAGTTTTGCTTGCTGTAGTAGGTTTGTATGAATCCCTCTGTTGTTCATTATGCTCCCTAATACTTTAATTGAGCTACAGAATGGCCAACTGCTTGCTTACTTATACGCAACATGCTGTCTAAATTTGTAACACGTCTGTGTTTTGGATTTGGCCCCAACATCATGCTCCTCTAGTGAGCTAAGAGAGATTTCTGTATGAGGGCTACACGGACTACAATTTTTATAATTTTTAAAATATCACCTGCTTATGCTTCATGACATATAACATTATTGTTAGTCCTATTTTTCCATGTACAAAATAGTCTGTCTTGCTCGCTTCACTGTTGTAACTATATTTTTGCCCTAGTCATGTGTACTTATAGAAACATTTCAGGATGAAGTGACATCAACACAAAGATCAGCGGGCAGTGTGGCATGGCCGTTACCAAATGATTATGGATTGGAATTGGACTGTGCTGGTGTTCTCGAGCATCAACTAGAGGTGGCAAGACAACGTGTACATGAGTTTCAGTGTGCAATCAACAAGTTGATACTGGACTTGCATGTATTAGATGTAGGAGTCAAAAAAATGAAACGAGACACTGAGGTAACCATGAAGGAATTGGAGATTTTGTAGACTGAAAATTGTGCTATCTGAATCCAACCAATCCTATTTTCTGAAGAGATTATAGTTCAAATGGTAAGTCCTGTTGATGCGTGTCGATGATGTATGAGATTTATTTGCCCAGTGTATGTAATTTGCTATTTGTGTACGATTTATTCTCACTGGTGCCGAACTATAATGCCCAGTGGGTATAATCGGTTGTAATTTATTTATTGTATAGTGTAGGATTATTCTACGTTTCTATGCCTTAGTCTCTTTATTGTATAGTGTATGTTTTTTAGAGACAATAGTATAGACTAGGATAATTCTTTGAATATGCTATATCGTTGAAACGCAGGCCAACATGCCCAAACATTTCCTGGACGCCATCCGAACGAACAAACATGTGTGGTCAAAGCGGGCCTTAATTAGGCTGGTCAAAATAATATTTAGTGGATCCCAAATGATGTGGACCACCGTAACAACGGCTCTTAGCAGGTCGTTAACAGGCTGAAAGCATGATAGGGTCGTATAAATGGAAATGGCCCGCGGACCTCTAGCATGCCGAAATAAATGTCAATTTTGTCTCGGCCCTTTTACTTTACGAGCCTGTAAGAGGCCGAAAGTGTTTTGGGCCAGAGGAGGCGCAATTTGCAAATTAGGCTTTTAACAGGACGAAAGTCGCATCGGGCTGAAATTTTGCCCTGCGGAACATGGGCCGCTAATGGACCCAAAATTAGGTTGCACAGTCAAAGGCCCAAAATGGGCTAGGAATTTGCCCATTTACCAAATGGGCCGAGGATAGGCTACACTTCTATGAGTGCGATTTATCGTCATGGAAGTGGACACTTCTGTGATGATAATTTTGGTAATGTCATGGAACACTTCTACGATAGCACAGGTATGACTATCTTGATTCTGTCATAAAATCGTCATGGATGTACATGCATGACAAAAAACATGACCTACTGTGACAAACATGTATCATCACGGAAGTGTTTTTTTAGTGACATGGATAAATCCAAGTCAACCTGGGGGCTAATGTTGGGAACATAACACCACAGTATGACTCGCCCATTCAGGGCCAGGTTATCCAATGGCAACTTGAGGAAAACAGGTTCATTATATGGGCCACGATAACCGTGAAGCTCAGGGCCCAGGTGGCGACTCATGCGGCGAGTCAGCTCACGGCCCAATGTTTGGACACCAACTCGGTTAAGAGATAAAGGAAACTCCCTTGCTTGAGAGGTAAGATAAGTAGAAAGCATATTAGGATAAGCTAGGTGGTCATGGCATGGCATATGATTGACATGAGAGAAAAAGGAGCATATCAATATCATTACAAGAAAAACAAATGCCAATAACCATGGGCTTGTCATCTATGGCATATGTGCAAATTGGGTTTATTTTAATGGCATATGCATAGTTACTACGAAGAGATTGCAAATACTAAATATAGTTGATCGCATGCAAAGCATATGAAAAGTCAAGCAGATTGTCAAACATGATGTGACCAAGAGAATTATCACAAGATATACTATGCAACATGGCATCACAACTAATAGACTCCACATGGCAATCATCAAAATCATCATAAATGGGTAAATCATTGCATGGGGAAGTTGAACTAGCATGAAGCATGGTAATTGGTGGATCAACATCATGCAAGAAATCATTGTCCATTAGGGGGGCAAGAGCATCACTGTCGGTGTCAAAACCGGCGGATCTCGGGTAGGGGGTCCCGAACTGTGCGTCTAGGCGGATGGTAACAGGAGACAAGGGACACGATGTTTTACCCAGGTTCGGGTCCTCTTGATGGAGGTAAAACCCTACGTCCTGCTTGATTAATATTGATGATATGGGTAGTACAAGAGTGGATCTACCACGAGATCAAGGAGGCTAAACCCTAAAGCTAGCCTATGGTATGATTGTTGTAATGTATGTTGTGTCCTACGGACTAAAGCCCTCCGGTTTATATAGACACCGGAGAAGGCTAGGGTTACACAGAGTCGGTTACAATGGTAGGAGATCTACATATCCGTATCGCCAAGCTTGCCTTCCACGCCAAGGAAAGTCCCATCCGGACACGGGACGAAGTCTTCAATCTTGTATCTTCGTAGTCTTGGAGTCCGGCGGACGATGATAGTCCGGCTGTCCGGACACCCCCTAGTCCAGGACTCCCTCAGTAGCCCCTGAACCAGGCTTCAATGACGATAAGTCCGGCGCGCATAATGTTCGGCATTGCAAGGCGGGTTCCTCCTTTGAATAATCCAGAGAAGATCATGAACACCAGGATAGTGTCCGGCTCTGCAAAATAAATTCCACATTCCACCGTAGAGAGAATAAAATGTCCACAAGTCCAATCTGTTGACGTATTTTGCGGCATGTCGTCACGCCACTACCAAGCCTTTACTTGAATCGTTTTTTATTATACCACCTCATCACGTTTAGCGAAGCGGTTTCCTTGGCACGTCTTGTCGAAGCAGAGATCATGTTCCCCTTATTCCGGGATTCTCATCAATACAGACGTGGGTAGCCCAACCGCGCCATTGATGGTGGCGCTTGGGAGATAAGCGAGTTTTACCAGGCTAGTGGGGACGCATAGTCTTCGTCCGCCTATATATAAGGGATAAGGATTTACCTTCTCACCTACGCCTTCTTCCTCCTTTGCTTATCCGTCTCCGCGCACTCGAGCTCCAGCGCCCAAGTTCGCGCATCTCGCCTCGACCTTCTCCGACCATGTCCGGAGCGGGAGGCAAATGGTTGGCCTCCACCGTTAAGGAGGAGCACATCACCAAGCTGCGCAGCGCCGGATACCTTTCCGGCGACGTCGCGCATCGGCTGCCCGACGAGGGGCAGCTCATCCCCACCCCCAGGCCCCATGAGAGGGTTGTTTTTCTCCCCCACTTCCTCCGCGGACTGGGCTTTCCACTTCACCCCTTTGTCCGGGGGCTCATGTTCTACTACGACCTGGATTTCCATGATCTGGCGCCGAACTTCATCCTCAACATCTCGGCGTTTATCGTCGTGTGTGAGGCCTTCCTCTGCATCCAGCCCCACTTCGGCCTGTGGCTCAAGACCTTCAACGTCAAGCCGAAGGTTGTGAAGGGCACGCAAGCGGAGTGCGGAGGCGCCATGTTGGGCAAGATGCCCAACGTCCTTTGGTTCGAAGGGGCCTTCATGGACTCCGTCAAGGGGTGGCAATCGGGGTCGTTCTATATCACCGAGCCACGCGAACCCACGTGGGCGGCGGCCCCCGAGTTCAGATCTGGCATCCCCACGCAGCTCACCTCCTGGAAAGAGAAGGGCTTGCGGTGGGGTAATTCGAGGGAGCTGACGGGACTCCAAGCCTGTATCCAGAAGCTGGTGAACAAGAAGCTCAGGCTGGTTAACGTGGTCCAAGTCATGCTCGTCCGCCGGATTCTCCCATGCCAAGAACGGGCATTCAATCTGTGGGAGTTCAATCCGGAACAGCACCAGGCGCTGAGCGGGCTCTTCGACACAACGTACGAAGGCGCCTGGAGGGTGCTGTTCAAGGGCGCCGAAGCCCCCGCATCCGCGACGGAAGATCGCGGATTTCACTCACAGCGTCCAGCTGACGAGGAAGTGATTCTACCCCTTTACGGGACACTTATTAATAGTTCAACCCTAAGCGGGTTTTAATCTCCCTTTTCCTTTGACAGGAATGGATGAAGAAGGCCGAGCAACTCATCTGCCCGGCTCCCATGCCAGAAGACCCAGTGGACGCCCGCCTAGCGGGGCTGCTGGTCCCGGCACCGCACGTGGTGCCGGAGAAGAAGGCCAAGAAGGTGGCCACGGGTACTCGAAAGAGTTCCCATTTTCAGGTGCCCGATGACTCCGAGGCGGATTCCTCCCCCGAAGATGAGGAGGAGGAAGAAGACTCTCTCCCAGAGGAGGGAGAGAGAAAGAGGATGGCCTCCCCAACAGGGGAGGCCGAAGGGTCCAAGAGGGGAAGAACTATTCCCCCGGACAGCTCCGCCAACACCAATGTTGGCGAAGAAGAGTGGCCTTCAAGGGCCAGGCCTTCGGCGAGATCGTAAGTATCCGGATCCCTGAATCTGCAATTTCTTTCGTGTCACACGGTGTCTTTCTAATGCCGCATACTGCTCGCAGTCCGGCCGATGATGATCTCCCTGCTTCATCGAGCGGGTCGTTGGCGGCGTCGGATGTGGAATCCATCCCGACTGCCTCCACCCCTCGCGCTGATGAGGACGCTGAGGTGGGATCCCGGAAAGGGACCCATCAGGAGGAGGCTCCGGAGGCGCCGCAAGGCAGCCTCCCGGACTTTGCGCCGGACTCTACGCCGGAACCTGCAGTGGTTCCAGAGTCCGGCAGACGGCCCCTTCGTAAGAAGGGCAAGACCGTGACACCAGCGGCCCCCATCCAACCGAGGGCGCCGGACAACTTGTTGGAGGCGCTCAAAGGTGCTTCCATCGAGGACGAACATCGCACTATCATGAGTGCGGTGATTCAGAAGGTTCAGCTCACCAAGAGCGGGCTGACCGAAGCCTGCAGCAGCCTTCTAACAGGCTTTGAGGTAAGAAGTTAAAATTATGTAATGTAATACCGCATAGACAGTAGCCCCTGATGCTCAGTTCGGTGTTCGGAAAGAAAAGTCGGACTGAGGATCTAAAAAGATATTCGCAGGTTGCTAATAAATTATGTCAATATGGGTTTGCAGGCTGTGCTGCTGACCTCAGCCGCACTGACTGCGGAGGTTGGGGCATTAAAGCAGGATCTCTAGCAGTCCAAGCAGGAGCTCGGCCGTGCCAAGAAGCAGCTCGAGGATAAAGAAGGTGAGTAACACCACTTTGAAATTTACCTTATAGAAAAGGATTTAGGTTGCAATAAAAATGACAAGGATAACGTTGGTACTGCAGGGGCCACTGATGAGGTGGCAGCCCTGAAAGAGGCTGTGTCCACAGCCGAATGCAATGCGGCTGCGGAACGGGCCGAGCGAGAGAAGCAAGAGGCGCGGGTGGCGGAAGTGCGGCAAGAGCTCCAGGCTCTCATGGAAAAGCATGAGAGTTTGGAGCGCGACTCCAAGACTCGAGAGTCCGAGCTCGCCTCGGCTCTCGAAGGTGCCAAGTCCGCCAAGGCCGAGGCCCATAAGGCCCTTCAGGAGGTTGAAGATGTGAAGAAGATAGCAGCGGGTAAGGTATTTTTCATGCAAAGCAAGCATGTTAATGTGAACTACCTGATACTTACCCGAATTCGGAGCTCTCCAGGGGCGTTTGCAGATCTGCCGCGCAGTGTATCCGATGCCGCCGTGTTTTACCGTGGCCAGGAGGGGAGCTCAACGGAGAAGGTCTTCTAGTCTCAGTACGCTGAGGCTGGCCATCCGGTGCCCCCTAGCGACCAGCTCAAGCAGCTGGTCGAGCTCCACAAGGCGGCTGAGGAGGCCATGAAGGGTCTTATAGTCCGGTTGTGGCCTGGGCAGGCCCTGCCTGGGAGCTACTTCGGCCTCGTGCGGCGGCTGGTGGATGCATGCCCCTGGGTGGAGGTCATCAAGCGCTCCGCCTGTATTGAAGGTGCTCGTCGGGCCCTTGCCCGCACAAAGGTGCACTGGGGCAGGCTGGATGCGGAGAAGCTTCTTACTGACCCGCCGCCACCGGGCAAGGAGTATCATACGCCCGAAATGCATTATAAAACTGTCTTGAAGGGAGCCCGCGATATTGCGGATGAATGCCCTAGAGATGTAATTTTTGAGTAAACTCGCTATGTATTATCCTGTGCGCTGAAAACTTTGTTCATGTGCGCTTTAAGCAACGCTTGTTTAATTTAAAATATTACCTTCTGTGCGGCCGTTTATGAAATCTGAGAGATGGCAAGTCGTTGGCTTCAGCCCCCAAGACGCAAGTGCTGGGGTGTTCGGGATAACTTGAGCACTCTTGTTCCCATTTTTGGGTCCATCTAGGGAGGCGCTCAACACAACGAACAAGGCAACCGGACTTATAATGCTTGAACACTCTCACTTAGCCATAGAATTCTATAATTTTAAATTTCGGCGAAGCCCCTAGTATTCGGAAGACCCAATTTCGGGGTGCTATCCACGCCTTCGTCGGACATTATCCGGAACTTCGCTCGAAGCGGCGTGAGTCTTTAAGGACCCGAAAAGACCTCTCGAACAGCGACCAGTCTCTCGCCTTATCGTGCCGGTCAGTTTTAGCTTTCTCCACTGAGGTGCTCGCCCGGCTCAACTGGGGCGCAATCGCAGTGGTTCTCCCAGTGCCACCTTAGCCGACGGAACGGAACATAAGGCACCAAAACGTGGGAGCCGGGCAAACCCAACTATTGACCCAAGACATGATTCGGAGCCGATTCATATAATGCTATAAGTTCGGGGTGCCGCACTTGTAAAAGTGTTCGGACTTATCACACCATAATGTGGGGAACATAAGCCCCTGGTGTATTAGGCCGTACCAAAATATACGGGTGCAAGATGTCATGTAATGAACATATATATGTAATAACAGGCAAGAAAGTGTTGCGTAATTTATTAAAGGAAGTCTGCTATGAGTGCGGACTGATACAAATAGTGCGGTAAGCAAGGGTTTTGGACTAGTTAAACATGTCCCCCTCCAGGGATGGGCTGCGGACTTGGTGTATATAATCAAATTTAATGCTCGTAATTGAGACCACCTGAGTGTTAGTCGCCGCATTCTTTCTTCCCCGGCTGTTGCATCATGAGTTCGGTAGATTCACCGCCGGACAGGGCCTCTGGCTAACGGAGTCCTGTGTATACAAACAAGGAAAATAATAATAAGAAAGAGTGGCGCACTTGCGAGCCCCTGGTGTGGTCGAGCCGCACTCTGGGTCTATTGTGATCGTGCCCCTTCTCCCACGCCCATGGTATCTCCAAAGCGTAATGATGTACGCGGAGGGTTGTTCTTGCGATCATGCGAGGGCGGGGGTTAGGGCCGCATTGCTACGCGTGCTCGGATCATGCCAGGTGGTCTTGGTTGGTGTTGCTTCGGGCGCGTTTGGCTGTATCCGGCCGTTTAACGGCCGGACTCGGAAATTGCCTTAAAAGGCTGCTCTGTACTTCTGCCGCGAGAGCCGCTGTATGTTCCTCCGTTCGGAGGGAGCATTCCGTATTTCCGTTGACCGTGATGACTCCACGAGGGCCTGGCATCTTGAGCTTGAGGTATGCATAATGCGGGACCGCGTTGAACTTTGCAAACGCGGTTCGTCTGAGCAGAGCGTGATAGCCGCTGCGAAATGGTACTATGTCGAAGATTAACTCCTCGCTCCGGAAATTATCCGGGGATCCGAAGACCACTTCCAGTGTGACTGAGCCTGTACAATTGGCCTCAGCACCTGGTATGACGCCTTTAAAGGTTGTCTTTGTAGGTTTAATCCTTGAGGGGTCTATGCCCATCTTGCGCACTGTATCCTGATAAAGCAGGTTCAGGCTACTGCCGCTGTCCATCAGGACTCTCGTGAGGTGAAATCCATCGACGATTGGGTCTAAAACCAATGCGGCGAATCCTCCATGGCGGATACTGGTCGGATGGTCTCTTCGATCGAAAGTGATCGAACAAGAGGACCATGGATTGAACTTCGGGGCGACTGGCTCCATTGCGTATACGTCCCTTAGTGCGCGCTTCCGCTCCCTCTTGGGTATATGGGTTGCGTAAATCATGTTCACCGTCCGGACTTGTGGGGGGAAACCCTTCTGTCCTCTACTGTTCGGCGGTCGGGTCTCTTCCTTGTTGTCGTTGTTTAGCCCCTTGTCATTGTTTTCGGCAATTAACTTGCCTGCCTGCTTGAACACCCAGCAATCTCTGTTGGTGTGATTAGCTGGCTTTTCAGGGGTGCCATGTATCTGGCATAAGCGGTCGAGTATTCGGTCCAAATTGGACGGACCCGGAGTGGTTCTTTTGAATGGCTTCTTCCGCTGACTGGGTTTAGAGCCTCGGAATCCGGCGTTGACTGCCGTATCCTCCTTATCATCGCCGTTAATGCGGCGTTTATTTTTGCTTCGACGTGACCTGCCATTGTGGTCCTTAGTATCCGGACTACCAGAATTTTTACTGAGGTTGTTGCTGCGAGCTAGCCAGCTATCCTCTCCCGCGCAAAAGCGGGTCATTAATGATGTGAGGGCTGCCATGGATTTCGGCTTTTCCTGTCCCAGGTGCCGGGCTAGCCACTCGTCGCGGATGTTATGTTTGAAGGCTGCGAGGGCCTCTGCATCCGGACAGTCGACGATTTGGTTTATCTTTGTCAAGAACCGTGTCCAGAATTGTCTGGCCGATTCGTCTGGCTGCTGAATTATGTGGCTTAGGTCATCAGCGTCTGGTGGCCGCACATACGTGCCCTGGAAGTTGTCGAGGAATGCGGCTTCCAGGTCTTCCCAACACCCAATTGACTCTGCGGGCAAGCTGTTAAGCCAATGCCGAGCTGGTCCTTTAAGCTTGAGTGGGAGATACTTGATGGCATGGAGATCGTCGCCGCGGGCCATATGGATGTGAAGGAGATAATCTTCGATCCAAACCGCGGGGTCTGTTGTGCCATCGTAGGATTCGATGTTTACGGGTTTAAACCCTTCAGGGATTTGATGATCCATTACTTCGTCGGTGAAGCATAGCGGGTGTGCGGCGCCTCTATATTGAGCAATATCACGACGTAGCTCAAGAGAACGTTGTTTGCTGTGTTCGGCCCGACCGGAGTTATTGTATCTGGCGCGACGGTATTCGTCGTGGGTCGTGGGGCGCCCTCGTGATCCGTAGATGGATCTGGATTGCCTTGCTTTGTCCTCCAATATATCTCGCAAGTCCGGCGCGTTCCCTCTTGGCTTCGCACTTTTTGAGCGATGCCAGGGTACGGTCTTGGTGGAAGGCTTGGATGCCTCTCTGTCGCGACCACGGGGTGGTCGGTCTGCCGTATTGTGCGCTGGTGATGAAGGTATGTATGCTTCCTCCTCTAATCGGGGGAGCAACTTGCGTCTTGGGTAGCTTTTGGAGGGGTGTTCGAGTTTATACTCTTCGGCCGTGAGGACCTCGGTCCATCGATCGGCCAGCAGGTCCTGATCAGCTTGAAGCTGCTGCTACTTTTTCTTTAGGCTATTTGCCGTGGCAATAAGCCTGCATTTGAAACGCTCTTGTTCGACGGGATCCTTGGGCACGACGAATTCGTCGTCATTGAGGCTTGCCTCGTCTTCGGAGGGAGGTATATAGTTATATTCCTCGACCTCTTTGTCCGCCGCCCTCTCATGAGGGCTTGCTTCTGCATCCTCCTGCGCTGAGTCTTGCTGGAGGGGATTGTCTTCGGCACTCTCTGGGGTATTATTATCTCCTGTGCCGGAATCTCCATTCTTGCTGTGGCGGGATTTAGAGCGGCGCCGCTGACGCCGGCGCTTGGGCTGTTTCTTTAAGGAATCTGCCTCCGCTGCTTCTTCGCCGTCCCCATCTTTTGGGGTGCCCACCATGTATATGTCGTATGACGAGGTGGTCTTCCAGTGCCCTGTAGGCGTTGGTTCCTGTTCGTCTCCGGCATCGTCGTCCATAGCATGGATGTCTTCGGAGTCGTAGTCTAGCATGTCGGTTAGATCGTCGACAGTGGCTACAAAGTGGGTGGTGGGTGGGCTCTGAATTTCTTTGTCGTCCGTATCCCAACCATCCTAGCCATAATCCGGCCAGGACTCTCCGGATAGCGAGAGATGCTTTAGCGAATTTAGGATGTCGCCAAAGGGCGAGTGTTGGAAGATGTCCGCGGCAGTGAATTCCATAGCCGGCGCCCAATCAGATTCGATTGGCAGGGGCGTGGGAGGTCCGGAGTCCGGCAAGGAGTCCGGCACCTCGGAGTCACGAGCTTCGCGAGGGACAAGGTTAGTGTTCGGCTCCATCACCAGGGAAGTTGAAGCCCCCGAGGCGGTGTCCAACCACCGGTCCTCGATCTGGGCGATCGGCTCCGGTCTAAGGGCCAGAGCGGATTCTTGTGCGGCCACCAAGGCACTGTTCGGCGGTAGAACTAGATCATGCCCATCGTAACAGTGCGGCACGCTTGGCTGTGGCTCGAGCCTGTCGAAGATCAAGTCCCCGCGGATGTCGGCCGTGAAGTTTAGGCTTCCGAATCTGACCTGACGGCCAGGGGCATAGCTTTCGATCTGCTCCAGATGGCCAAGTGAATTAGCCCGCAGCGCAAAGCCGCCGAATACGAAGATCTGTCCGGGGAGAAAAGTCTCACCCTGGACAGTGTTGCTGATTGAAGAAGCCATCGAGCCTATCGGTGACGACACAGAGGAACTCTCAATGAAAGCACCAATGTCGGTGTCAAAACCGGCGGATCTCGGGTAGGGGGTCCCGAACTGTGCGTCTAGGCGGATGGTAACAGGAGACAAGGGACACGATGTTTTACCCAGGTTCGGGCCCTCTTGATGGAGGTAAAACCCTACGTCCTGCTTGATTAATATTGATGATATGGGTAGTACAAGAGTGGATCTACCACGAGATCAAGGAGGCTAAACCCTAAAGCTAGCCTATGGTATGATTGTTGTAATGTATGTTGTGTCCTACGGACTAAAGCCCTCCGGTTTATATAGACACCGGAGAAGGCTAGGGTTACACAGAGTCGGTTACAATGGTAGGAGATCTACATATCCGTATCGCCAAGCTTGCCTTCCACGCCAAGGAAAGTCCCATCCGGACACGGGATGGAGTCTTCAATCTTGTATCTTCGTAGTCTTGGAGTCCGGCGGACGATGATAGTCCGGCTGTCCGGACACCCCCTAGTCCAGGACTCCCTCAATCACCTTCACCTATGTTACCTTTCTCATTCCACTAAAGTGGTGTACGTGAGGTGGTAAAGACCAAATGGTGGTCATCTTCATCTTGGTGGAACCATGTGGGGGTGCATCATATTCAACTATGGCCATCATCTTGTCCAAAGGAAGGACGAAGTCGTCGAGGGTCGGCGCGTCATCATATATGGGACCTAGCACCAAAGAGAAGACACAATAGAGGTAGAGGTTAAGGTGTTAGAGTTCAAAATGTCCTTGCATGACCTATCAACTATCACACTCTCTCTATGTGGTGGATTGATGACCCACAAGTATATGGGATCAATTGTAGCCTTTTCGATAAGTAAGAGTGTCGAACCCAACGAGGAGCAGAAGGAAATGACAAGTGGTTTTCAGCAAGGTAATGCCTGCAAGTGCTAAAATTGTAAGTAACAGAGTAGTTTGATAGCAAGATAATTTGTAATGAGCAAGTAAAGATAATAGTAACAAAAGTGCAACAAAGTAGCCCAATCCTTTTGAGGCAAAGGACATGCCAAAACGGCCTCTTATAATAAGCAAAGCGTTCTTGAGGGTACGCGGGAGTTTCATCTAGTCACTTTCATCACGTTGATTCGATTCGTGTTCGCTACTTTGATAATTTGATTGTGGGTGGACCGGTGCTTAGGTGTTGTTCTTACTTGAACAAACCTCCTACTTATGATTAACCCCCTCGCAAGCATCCGCAACTATGAGAAAAGTATTAAGAATAAATTCTAACCATAGCATTAAACTTTTGGATCCAATCGGTCCCTTACGGAATAGTGCATAAACTAGGGTTTAAGCTTCTGTCACTCTCGCAATCCATCATCTAATTACTACTCCACAATGCATTCCCTTAGGCCCAAATATGGTGAATTGTCAAGTAGTCGACGTTCACATGACACCACTAAGGGAATCACAACATACATACTATCAAAATATCAAACACATATTGTCGGCGTTCTGGATACGGCGGTACCCCGACTTTCCTGCCTGTGGCCCGTGGCGTGGCTCCATCAATGGCCTAGTATGGCCCAGCTTCGACATCGACAACTCAAGACCCTCGCGAGGGGCCAAGCCTCGCGAGGCGGATGACATCAAGACCTCCAAAGGGGTCGGCCTCCTCAGGCTGGCTCCCGAGGAGTGGAGATTTCTATGCAAGGCTCACCTCGTGAGATTCAGGTGACGTGATCCATGACGATCGAGGCCAGGCGGGCGCCAGCGACCGTAGTGTACCAGTTTCCTCTTTGGTGCAAGGGAGGCAAGCAGCAGGCGTGGAGTCCTGGGGGAGCAGCCAAAGGTTTCCATACCCATGCAACAAGACCAAGACCGCCAGGACGGCAGGACAGAGGTCATCGTCAAGCCCACCACGGCGTCACGACTAGAGGCTTTTGAGAGCGAAAACCACTTTAGTCAGGATAAGATGTACTAGTTGTCCCCCTTCGAATTTGGCCATTGTGGGATCCCTTCCCGCCTTTCTTTGGGAAGAGGACCAAGCCACTATAAATAGGACCTGGCCACCACCATGGAAGGAGGATCTGGTCGACCGCATCCATTCCACCCACACCAGCTCACTTGAGCTCAAGAACACACCTCCTCCTGAGGTTGATCACCACTGTACTAGTTCAGCCCCTCGAGGCAAATCCACCACAAAGCAGGAGTAGGGTTTTACACCGCAAGGTGGCCCAAACCTGGGTAAACTCTTGTGTCCCCTTTCCTTCGAGCTCGACGCGATAGGCTGTGAGATTGGCGAGTAGGCAGATTGGGGAGGTTGAGATCTCCGCACGCACCCCAGAGTGCAAACCTCACAAGGGTTTGCGGAACCCAAAATCCGACATTTGGTGTGCCGGGTAGGGATGCGTCGGAGCCTCTCTTCCGTCGGTTGATTTGTCGCTGTTGTACCGCTTCCATGGCTGACGCGCGCCAAGCTCGTGCTGAGCGTCGGGCCGCTCTTGCCGCCTGCGTCGCTCAAACAGCACCGGCGGGCGACGGATTCCCTCGCCGACCCCCGTCGTTGGTGGCGAACGCCGCCACAGGCCCCGCAGGCCATGAGCAACAGGTCTCTTCACTGCATCCTTTTGTGTGTGCGACGGGTGCACCGCCACTCCGTCGCTGAATCCAGCTGCTTCGTCCTCCCACGCTCGTCGTGGCCCGGCGAACACACAGGTCGCTCTGCTCATGGCATGTGAGCTCCTACACTACCGCCCGATCGACGACCTCTACGAGGACTGCCTCGACCGCATCACCGAGCTCGTCAGTGTCGCTGGAGATTCTACTGCACCAGCTCGCCCGCTGCCTCAACCACCGCCTGCTGTAGGAGACGTAGCTCACGGGGCACCTCCTCCACCTCTGAGGTAGGATGCCATCATCAAGCCAAGGCAGGTGGCGCCTCGGCGTGATCCGCGGTGTCAGGCGCCCGCGCGCGGTGAAGCAAGCTGCCAGGTGGTCCAGCGGCCACAAGAAGATGTGTGTGCGCTCCCGGCGCCACCGCGTCAAGACCACGCGCCGCCTGTGGTGGCAGTGCGCGAGCGCCAATACCAGGCTCCACCTCCACGGCGGGCTCTCGTGACCACTGCAGGGTGTCGCGCGTTCACTCCGGAGTTGTGCAGCTTCGTCTGGCCCGGGAAGTTCAAGCCCGACCTGCCTCCGCGCTATGACGGCACCGCCGACCCTGTTGAGTTCCTGCAGCTCTATGAGCTGAGCATTGAGGCGGCTAGCAGTGACGAGAAGGTCATGGTGAACTGGTTCCCCATGGCCCTCAAGGACGATGCACGCTCCTGGCTCCTGAACCTCCCCGTAGGATCGATCTCCACCTGGGACGAGATGCGGGAACGCTTCATCGCCAACTTCCAGGGCACTCGCGACCGCCTGCCAGCCGTGGGTGACCTGCGATGCGTTAAGCAGCAACCAGGAGAGACCCTGCGGAAGTACATCCAACGCTTCAACAACGTTCGCCTCAAGATTCCCAAGGTGTCAGACGAAGCCATCATCTTGGCGTTCACAAACGATGTCCGCGACGTCAAGATGAAGGAGGAGCTCGCCATATACATGGACCTATGCAAGGCCCTGGAGATGTTCAACATGGCAACCAAGTGCGCGAGACCTGAGGAGGGACGCCTCTCCCTCCTCGAGCTCACTAACGCAAACCCATAAGACAAGAAGGCCAAGGCCAAGGATGTGAAGTGCAAGGGACCAGCCATACTTGCAGCCGAGCCAGAGATGAAGCGCGGCTACGATCACCCAGAGTCATCCAAGGGCAGCCGCCCGTTCTGCGTCTTCCACAACGTGCACAGCCACAATGCCAACGACTGCCAGGAGCTCAGGGCCATCCACGACGGGCGCCTCAATTGTCGCCCCGAGCGCAACAATTGAGGCTACGGCCACGGAGGACGCCGAGGTGGATGACGCCGGGACGGCCGTGACCATCGTTAGGAGTGGCACGACCAGCCTCGGGAGGACCACTGGCAGGGCCAACCTCGTGAAGGTGCCTGGAGGGATCAGCCTCGCAACGACCGTCCTCAAGGCAACGTGGCCTTCCCCCACTGCCTCCACCACCAAGAAGGAAGGAAGACCACCATTAGGACGAGGGGGTTGGGGGCTTACAAGAGCCTCGTGCCATCGCCTGCATCCTGGGTGGCTCCCAGGCCCCAGCCTCTCATCGCATCTTCAAGCAGTTCGCGCGTGAGTTGAATGATGCCCTTCCCAAGCTCGAGGCAACGCGCCCGCTCACGTGGTCCAAGTACGCCATCACCTTCGACTCCTCCGACCAGCTCAAGTGCACGGCCACAGCAGGCGCCCTCCCGGTGCTTTGTTCGCCCATCATCAGCAACATACTCGTCACCAAGACGCTCATCTATGGTGGTGCAGGGCTCAATGTTCTCTCTGTCCAGACGTTCAACAGGCTCCAGGTGCCACATCACCAGCTTCAGCCTACTAAGCCCTTCTCAGGAGTGACCGACGGCTCCACGCATCCAATCGGGCAGGTCCACCTCCCCGTTACCTTCGGCAAGCACAAAAATTACCGCACTGAGCTCATCGACTTCGATGTCACTGACATTCGCCTATCGTATAATTCCATCCTTGGGTACCCAGCTCTCACCAAGTTCATGGCGGCAACGCACCACGGCTACAACGTCCTCAAGATGCTAGGAAACTGCGGCATCATCACGGTTGCCTGCGAGGAAAAGGACGCGGTGTGCTCTCTCGAGCGCGCCTGCCAGGCTGCAGTATTTGAGAATCCAGATGACGAGGGCGATGTCCTCCCTCTTAAGGCAGTTCTCAAGAAGAAGAAGCAGCTGCTCAACTAAGGATCTCAGGAGGGCGGGGCATCCCGCGATCCCGCCTCAAGCCTTGCATCCGTGGATGAGGCGCCTTCCCTTCCCTCATAGGAAGGCGCACCCAACGCCCCCCTCAGGCTGGGCTCGAGGGCACTCCTCTGGAGGGCCTCTGACCTGGCCAACGTCACGAGGGAGGCGCTCGGGAACCATGTGGAGGCGTGCTTTAGTGCATGCTTCCGCAGAGAGAGCGCAGGGCGCGAGGCACCAAGCGCTCAGGAGTTCATCACCAAGGCATCCAAGGAGATTCAGGAGGCGAGAGCTATGCAGGGCGATCGCCGCCCACCACCAGGTGCGGCTCCTTGCCCAGGCGAGGATGGGGAGCTGCGTGTCTATGTCGACATCCTGGAGCTCAACTGGGCCGCGTCTCAGGAGCTCTTCTGGCTGTCCCGTGTTGGCCGATGCGAGGCCCCCCCCTCACAGCTACGTTCGCATGCCCTTTGGTTTGCTGAACGCGGCTGCTGCATCCCAGCGCCACATGCGGGGCATCCTGGCGGCTCAGGAGGCCAGGCGCCAAGCGATCCAGGCGGAGATGGCGATGGATCCTTGCGAGCCCCCTAGACTTCCAAAGCCTCCCGAGGCTCAAGGCCAGGGCGGCTCATGAGGAGCGACTTCTGCAGCACACGCCTTCTACTACCCCAAGACCGCTTCAGCAACGGTGCCAGGTGACATCTTTTAGTTCGTTCAGTTGGGGGCGCCCCTCGGGCTGCACTACCCCCAAGCCGCATGGGTCCGTCCCCGCGACATGTATCCTTCTTGCATTTATCAGAACTGGCTTACCTTCTTCCATGAGTTGCTTTATAATTATCACCCGCTTGCTTCAAGTTCTATACCCCTCATGGCCTCCCCGCATTGCTGACCCACCTTCTGCTCATCCCGCAACGGGGGCTACACATGCTGGCATGGCGCTTGTGCTCGGGTCCATCCCTGCAGTGCTAACAAATCTGAGAGACCGAGCTCTGGCTCGCGGCCTGCGCCGCGCACGTCACCTCACCAGGTCCTCAGTGCCTTCATCTTCCTGCGGAAAGATCAATGGACATGCAGCAATCATGATCGGGGTCATATTCTCCTCCACGGGCAAACTCTCAGGAATATCCGGAGCTTAACTACGGGCAGGCCCGACGGCCACCCCCTTCTCACGCAAGTCACTTGCATGTTAAAGGGGGGCTCCTGAGCATCATGCCTCACGAGCTCCTACTGGCTCTTCAGCCCTCACCCCCTGGCCTTGACCACGGCATCGCGACCAGGCATACCAGCGGTGGCTGAGCCTCGCTCGAGGGTCGGGACCTGAGGACATAGAGCATCCAAACGAGCAAGAAAACGGGATGGCCATCGTGAGCCCTACCTAGAGGCGCCATCATTAAGGCACGAATGGGCACCACGCAAGGGAATCGCTGCAGGCTCACTAAGATAAGTCACACGCGCATGTCTGTGTAAACCTCATGACTCAATTCCATGACCTTCGCAGCCTCGCTCCGGCAATGTCGCTGTCAGGACCCCGACTCAGAGCCACACCGATCTAGCATGTAACACCTCATATCACTTTGCGGCCTCACGCACGGTATTCCCACAGTGTCGCCTTACCTTGCCCGGGACCGTTTGCGCCTTTTGGCACACGTATATGATAGTGTCGCTAGCATCCATATGACACCGAGCCTGGGCTGACATGGCTAGTCGTGAACCCAAAGTGGAACTAACATACAGGGACAGGCATACATGACCCAGCAACGAACGTGTCGGTCACCAGCGAGTGAATCCGGGCTGTAGCAGCTGGGCTAGCAGGACTCCAGTAAACTGGGCTGTAGCAGGCTAACAGGACTCCGATAGACACCGCATGACATTTCCCTGAAGGGACAGACACAGGAATGAAGAAGGACACATGCTGACCAGCCTAAGTGTTCCGGAGCAGTAGCAAGCTACCAACGCTCAGTGGAAGCACTAGGACACGTATCCCGGTAAGAGAGGCTACCAAGGATAAACAACTAGATAGTCAGATCCCACACATACCATGCATTTCAAACATACACACAATATGCTCGATATGTGCAAATACAACATGGCATCACAACATGACTCTACAACTCAAGTATTTATTCAATAGGCTCCGGGGAGCGAGATATTACAAACATGGGTCTCACGACCCAACATTCAGAGCATACAAGTCAAAGCACATGCAGAAGCTTAACATGTCTACGTAGAGACAACTACAAATGAAAAAGGCTGAGAAGCCTGACTATCTACCAGATCCAGCCGAGGCACAAGATCGTAGCTGAGGTAACAAGCTAAACGTCAAAGTCCACGTGGAACTACTAGTGAGACTAAAGTCTCTCTGCAAAAACATAAAATAGGCAAATGTGAGTACACATGTACCCAGCAAGACTTACATCAGAACTATCTACATATGCATCATTATCAACAAAGGGATGGTGGGGTTTAAATGCAGCAAGCCAGCTTTGACTCGGTGGCTATCCTGAACTACGACTGCAAGTAAGTCACTGAGGTGGCGCACACGAGTCCACATATTCACCATATCAATACACCACTATGGACCTGCTCTCGTCTCCCTACGAGAACACCATCCATAGCACTCACACTTATCTTGCGTATTTTAGAGTATCCACTTTCACTTGTCTATGAACTGTACAAGCAAACCAGAAGAACTTTACCGCGGACACGGCTATTCGAATAGATGATGTTAACCCTGCAGGGGTGTACGTCTTCACACACGCTCCCACCACTTACCGTCGTTTACACGACATGTACTCAGCAACCTTCAAGCGGAATCCCAATGAGGGTGTCGGCCACGACCTACCTAAACACTCAAGTCTCTAGTCCAGGTTTATCACCTATTCAGGTTCCATCCGCAGGGAGTCCGGCCGAGGTTTCAACATACGGCCCCGAACGATGTGCACAGGGTTCCCAAGATACCAAACGGGCATCCGGTACACCATGCCACGTGCCTACTGCATCACAGCCCACCCCTCAGGTCAGCGCTGTGCACAGCCTCCAACATACTACAAACACCAGAAACTACTTGTAACTCCTGGACAGAGGACAAGGGTGATTAAGAAGTTGACAGGGTCCATTGGTTTCGGGCCCAATGTGTGGTAGTAACTGTTTCATGGATCACAAACACAGAACTCAGTTCCTGAGGACGGCTTCAATGAGACAACCCACCATGTACTCCTACATGGCCTCTCACCGCTACCTTTACCAAATCGTGCACACACTTAGCTCACACACAGTAGGACATGTTCAACACCATTCCAATTCATCCCTGATGAATCAGACCTGACTCAACTCTAAGCGGTAGCAGGCATGACAAACAAGCATGAATGAGTAGGCACTTCAGGTCTCAAATAACTCCTACTCATGCTAGTGGGTTTCATCTATTTACTGTGGCAATGACAGGTCATGCAGAGGAAAGGGTTCAACTACCGCAGCAAGTAACAAATGAATCGTTGTTGTCCTAATGCAATAAAAGAGAGTAGGAGCGAGAGAGTGGGGTTGTATCGGAATGAACAAGGGGGTTTTGCTTGCCTAGCACTTCCGAAGATAATATAGTTCTTCATCAGTGTCATCGATCACGTCGTCGGTAACAACGTCTACTCTGGGGGGAACAGGTGTCGGCAACCGAGAGAAAGCACAATCAATGCAATGCACAATATGATGCATGATCATAACGGGGCCAGATGTTTTGATTTGAGCTAATGCAACTAAAACCAGATTAAATGAAGTTGGTTTGAACCAAAGATTCAAATTCAACTCCATATGTGATTATTTAAATGCCACTTATTTGATTTGACCTGATCAACAGGCATAAGTTGTTCAAACATGCATGATAATGCCATAATCAGATTCTTTGGATTTTTTTGATCATTTTTCATATATAAATTATTTGATTTGGAGCTACGGTTGATGTTATATGATTTTTAGAAGTTTAGGACATTTTCTGGAATTTCCTGAATTAAAATAAATCCAGAAAATACATGTTGCGTTAGCATGACATCACCCTGATGTCAGCAGGTCAACTGGGCGCCTCCATGTCAAACCTGGCCAGTGGGGTCCACTGGTCAGTGACTGGGGCTGGTTAGTGACGCTGACAGGTGGGCCCGGTCAACACACACGTCAGCATGGTCAACACTGACGTGTGGGGTCGGTGAAAGTGTGACGGGGCCAAGTAAAACTGACCTATGGGGCCCGTGGGGGTTAGTTTTATTTAAACAGGAACAAACCCGGGTTAATTAGGGCGTGGGGCCCATATGCAAGTGAGTCAGGGGGTAATTAGCAGGGTCATTAGTGGCTAAGTAAGTGCGCCACGTCGGCGTCACCGGAGTTCAGCCGGCCGCGACCAAATCCGCGATGGAGGGAGTCGGAATTTCGCTATGGGGCTCCGTTTTGAGCGCGGTTTGCTGTTATGGCTTGCTGGAGCTCTCAAGCATCTAGTGGTGGTGGCGGCAGCAGCTGGGATGGCCGGAGTTGACGGCGGCGAGCATTTTCGCGGCAGACGGAGTTCGGGCACCTGCGAGTTTGGCGTTGTAGTGCACGAGAGGGGGAGCTGGTGTGTGTGTTTGGCTCTTGGTGAGGTGTGGAGCATGTTGCCATGCTCAGGAGTGAGCTACGGTGGCTCTGGCCTCGTCTGCGTCATCATCGGCGGCGAGGAGCTCACGGCCCCGGTGAAAAGGGCGGCTAGAGTGCGGGAACAAGCGCGGGGAGGAGGGGGAATGGTGGCGGAGCTCACAACGATCTCAACGAAGGACTCGGCAGGCTCAGGGAGGGGTTGGAGCAAGCGGGGCGGCGAGGGGGATCTTCGGCGGCCCACGACATGGATGAGGATGATGGCGTCGCTTCAGGCGTCCCGCGAGCGCGTGTTTCGTCTTGGGGCTCCGTGGCGTCGAGGCGGAGCCTCTGGACAGCACGGAGAGGCAAGGGAGAGGCGATGGCCGCGGTGGTGTTCGTCAACGGCGGCGACAGCGCTCGGTGATTGCGTGCGAGAAAGCCAGAGGAGGAGAGGAGCTCGGGAGACAGTGGGAGGGCCTGGGGGTGCGTGGCCGTCTCTGTGGCACTGGAAGGGCCTCAAGGGCGTGAGGCAGGCAGGGAGGAGGCAACAGCGTCGCCAGCGCTCGCCACCAAGCTGCTTCGGGGCGAGGGGAGGAAGACGACAGGAAGAGGTGGGCTGGGCCAGGTGGCTGGGCTGGCCGACCTGGCCGGCCAGGTGGGCTGCGGTAAGTCAGGTGAGGTTTTCTTTCTCTCTCTTTCTTTTTTTTGTTTCAGTTTTCTATTTTGTTCTGTTTTGTTTTAATTTAGTAAAAATACTAAACCATTTGATAAAATGTTGAAATTAATTATGTGGCTAGAACTAAAATATACCAAACCACATAAAATGTTCCAGAATTATTGGACATATATTAATTATATAAGAAATATATATCCAATGCAAATAGTTATTGAATTAATTCAAAGGCCCAAAATAAATGTTTCTGAGATACCAAAAATATTGGTTTGACTTTCACCTCTTGCCAATATTTTCGTAGACTAAGAGGAACATTTTCTTGGACTTCTTTGAGGAGATTTTAATGTTGATTATTTCTGAAATGATTTATGAGGGTTTCAACTAACCTCAATTCAAATTTCATTAACATAACTATGATGATGACATGATGAGATGCAAAGACAAACAAGGCCAATCTAGGGCTGTGACAACTCACCCTCACTAAGCAAGAATCTCGTCCCGAGCTTCAAGCGTAGGGTAAGATTTAAGGGGAACACAAACTAACATAATATTCATGATCCACGTTGCACTTCATAAGGATGTTGTTTCGATCACCAACTTTTTCTCGATGTCTTGCTCCGAGAACTCCAGCCAACATAACAACGAGAGGAAAGGAAACTCTAGAAGGATCAATCTTCTCGAAGATCGAACAACTCAGGCTCAACTCACGGAATGAGACATAGCAACATCTCTCGAGCTGAGACACGAAGCACATATCTAGAGGGATGGAGTGGAACCGATGATGAGGGTTCACTAGGTTGACAACAATTTCACACTTAAGAAGGTGATGAACAGTTGTCAACGTAGCGAGGAGTTGAATTGCCATGATACCATAACGAGACATCTTGGAGGAGGGTGATTCGTAGAATTATTACCTTAAGTGGCAAAAAGAATTACCTTTGATATAGAGATCACTGGGACTTTCTATACCAGCCTAAGGCAAATCACAGCAATCGTTTGGTGGAGTGCGAAGGAATGGCATGCCAGACTAGAATGGATGATGTGGATTACCTTGTTGAAGACAATGCAAGGAATGATTTTAGCTTATCATCGGAAATGGATGGAACCCATGGTAGAATGGCACATTGGCGGTGCAAGCTGGGAACGAAATGCAAAAGCTGGGGATGATTCTGGTAACTAGGGAGGAACCCCATCAATAGAGAGTGAATCCACTGTTTGAAAGGGTTATAGCATAACCGGGCAAACTGAGAGCATTATGCAATTAATGCCGACAATAAAACCTAGCACTTGTGCGTGCTCTCAAGAACTTGAGCATTTCCATATTCATCAAGGTTTTACCAACATCCGTGTCAAGGATCCTGGCAACACAACATACTACCATGATGATTATTGGTGGAGGAAGCAGATGCAAACAAAGATAACACCTTCTCAGATTTCACCTTAGCGAGGCCAAGGGATCAAAATCTGGATGATCGCATGAGAGACATTTAGAACTCCGCTTCTAATGTTCTCCTTGATGTGCTAGCGTATCCCATTCATTGAAATGGTTTGGTAACTAGACCATCAAGTAGAAGGTCGGACTTCGGGGGCACAATAATCCATAAGGAACAATTAGGGAGTATATCCTACGAAGTCCTTATGGGGAGGTGGCCAACTTCTTCAATCAAGATACTACAATAATAGGTCTTCCGGCTGGGTGTGTCAGCCACGACATCCACTTTACCGGTTACGGTGAGATCATTATTGTAGTTCTTGGGAAATGTTCCAACCATCATATCTTCCTGAGATTCAGATCTGGTTGGTGTCAAAATAATCCAGACTCATCGAGTCTAGAAAGAAAATAAAAGGTTGCAACACAAATCGACGAGATAACGTTGCGAGATTCTCGGGGAATGAACTACGGTAGTAAGCTCCAAAACACGAGCTGCTTCTGCTATAAACATGTGGACACGCTGCCTCAGGTAAGCATGACCAAGTAGTAGTCTTATAATAAAACACTACCGAGTTCAGGAGGGGAACCATCATCGAGGATATCAAAGTCCTTGCATAAGGTATACTCTTAAGAAGGAACTTCTTCTCCTTGAACAAATCAATCAGTGGCTTGGTGTGCTAGGGATACATATAGAATGAAGGTTGCAAGTCTCCGAACCACAGAATACTTCACACATATGCATGACCGATTTGGGATGATTCCAAAGGAAGCAACATTTTCTTTCTCGAATCCACGGCGGCAACTTGCATCAGATGCACATGAACTGGAGGAAGTCACTTCTTACATCCGAACATATGCTTCATGAGCTAGCATGAGCAAATGCTTTCAAAATTTTCCAACACTAGCTTAATGTTCAAAAAAAATAGGGAGAAGGCAAGGATGTTGTCGATGGGCTCAACAACAATTCATCCAGGTATCCATAAAAATGGAATTCCATAATTATGAGAACAAGTGATAGTATTGTTCAGACCAAAGGATATAGTGGTGTATTCTCGAGGGATCAACCACGAGTAAGACAACATTAAGAACATAGTTGGTTCTGATTTGATTTGAGGATAGCCCACACTCAAATCAAAGCTTTGGCAAGACAATAGGTCCAACAACTAGTCACGAGGATCAATCGATGAAGATATCATCTTTCTTCAACACACATACAAGATATCCCTTATGATGAACTAAATCGGACAAGCTTCCATCTTCCAACTCTCCAAGTTGTTGTTTAGCTTGACCAAACATCTCAGGGGTATGCAACACAGATTCTTGGAGAAGGGGTGGTTTATATGAAACCAACTTGATCACGGGCTCAACATAACAGTCGGGTGACGACCTGGTGATACTTTTGAGAAGATATTCAAAAAATCACGAACCACTGATATGTTACTAAGCTCGAGAATAATCTTGCTTTTCAGGGCAAGATGATATGATCAAAAGAGCGAGGGATTGACACAATCCTAACCCGTTGATCAAAGAGTGCACCGGAAATAAGGATTGGGTAGCACAATCATACTTAGGGTGATGATTCAATAATCAACATGCTAAGAATGAGGTTATTGTCCATTTAACTACCAAGCAACAAGGTTGCTAGGAGTATTGATTTCACACATCACGATTCACTTGTCGGCGTTCCAGTTACAATAACACGGGGACCGAGGAATGAATAATGATGGCGAGAAGTATCACTGCATCAAGATTTTATAGAATGGTGTGCAATTCCCATGACGATCCTGACGTAAAGAGGGTAACACTTCAGAGTAGAACAGATCAAAAGCTTGATTGCATTTTGATCTGCGGAGTACAACTGCTTTGACCCAATCCTGGATATGGATGAGGTACTGGGGTTTGTTTCTCCTAATCATTCCGAATAGAATGGCTTGACGGACCATAGAAGTAAAAGGCATTGATAAACATGATTGCACAACTACTCCTTACTATCAATTGAGAGACGAGGGTTAGGATACAACTAAAGAGGGACAACTCAAGGAACATATAACTTTCTGAGTTGTGGATGCATAGATTAGTATGTCGAACCAAGTTCAACAGGTTTCTTCCGGATAACCCATGCAGAGAGGGTAGAACTGACAGAGTCACAACATAGAAACGAGAACTCGTCAAGAGCACTCTGATTGTGATCTTTTGATCCAACAAACTTATGCCATAAGTGGTTCATAGTATTTGGAAGAAGGAAATACCACGAACCTCGAGGACTAATGCAAAGGTTACTAATAACCTAAAGGAACAAGCAAACACTATCAACATGAAGTAAGTAGGGTGAATCTCGGGTTCAAAACCCAGGAATAGAATACCTACTAGCTAAATTGCATCACGGGATGCTTTCGAGAATGTTGGCCAGAATGATCACACTGGGAACACAATACATGGCTAGATAACTAGGTGGCACTCTAAGACACCTAGGGTCATAATAATAACTCCAACATATATGTCAAGGAAACAGAGTACCTTAACTCACTGTTTAGTGTGGTTAATCTGGCCCAAAGGAACATCGAAATGGGAGGAAAGGATTTTGCAAATGCTTCAGACTATTTAGAAACCTGAGATGAATCGGACAGCATAACGGCTATAAATGCTTAAAAGGATTTAAGACATCCTGCAAATGGTGGCATAACCACTCGATTGTCACAATATCAAGGTTTCGAGATCAACTATGAACACACAGAGGTAGTAGAAACTAAACTGAGGCTTAAATCCAACAATCTTATAAGTCTATGGATTAGTAACACGTGATCCTGATAGAGAGAAGAGAAAGCCTAGTTCTTTAACCCCGTAGGAAAGGTAAGATGACTCAGATCAGAAGGGCATAAGGTATAAGGAGTAAAAAGAGCCCTACGTTCCAACCCACAATCAATTCCCTTATATAACTAAAGAATTTCTAGACTCAACTTTGACCAGTTTGGCTTGGTAATCCTACAGGCAGTCAGGCTCTCATACCAAAGCTGTCAGGACCCCGACTCAGAGCCACACCGATCTAGCATGTAACACCTCATATCACTTTGCGGCCTCACGCACGGTATTCCCACAGGTGTTGCCTTACCTTGCCCGGGACCGTTTACGCCTTTTGGCACACGTATATGATAGTGTCGCTAGCATCCATATGACAAGGAGCCCGGGATGACATGGCTAGTCGTGAACCCAAAGTGGCACTAACTTACAGGGACAGGCATACATGACCCAACAAAGAACGTGTCGGTCATCAGCGAGTGAATTCGGGCTGTAGCAGCTTGGCTAGCAGGACTCCGGTAAATCGGGCTGTAGCAGGCTAACAGGACTCCGGTAGACACCGCGTGACATTTCCCCGAAGGGACAGACACAGGAACAAAGAAGGACACATGCCGGCCAGCCTAAGTGTTCCGGAGCAGTAGCCAGCTACCAAGGCTCAGTGGAAGCACTAGGGGAGGTTTCCCGGTAAGAGAGGCTACCAAGGATAAACAACTAGATAGTCAGATCCCACACATACCACGCATTTAAAACATACACACAATATGCTCGATATGTGCAAATACAACATGGCATCACAACATGACTCTACAACTCAAGTATTTATTCAATAGGCTCCGGGGAGCGAGATATTACAAACATGGGTCTCACAACCCAACATTCAGAGCATACAAGTCAAAGCACATGCGGAAGCTTAACATGTCTGAGTAGAGACAACTACAAATGAAAAAGGCTGAGAAGCCTGACTATCTACCAGATCCTGCCGAGGCACAAGATCGTAGCTGAGGTAACAAGCTAAACATCAAAGTCCATGTGGAACTACTAGTGAGACTAAATTCTCTCTTCAAAAACATAAAATAGGCAAACGTGAGTACAAATGTACCCAGCAAGACTTACATCAGAACTATCTACATATGCATCATTATCAACAAAGGGATGGTGGGGTTTAACTGCAGCAAGCTAGCTTTGACTCGGTGGCTATCCTAAACTACGACTTCAAGTAACTCCTTGAGGTGGCGCACACGAGTCCACATATTCACCATATCAATACACCACTATGGATCCACTCTCGTATCCCTACGAGAACGCCATCCATAGTACTCACACTTATCTTGCGTATTTTAGAGTATCCACTTTCACTTGTCTATGAACTGTACAGGCAAACCAGAAGTCCTTTACCCCGGACACGGCTATTCGAATAGATGATGTTAACCCTGCAGGGGTGTACTTCTTCACACACGCTCCCACCACTTACCGTCGTTTACACTACATGTACTCGGCAACCTTCAAGCGGAATCCCAACGAGGGTGTCGGCCACGACCTACCTAAACACTCAAGTCTCTAGTCCAAGTTTATCGCCTATTAAGGTTCCATCCGCAGGGAGTCCGGCCAAGGTTTCCACATACGGCCCCGAACGATGTGTATAGGGTTCCCGAGATACCAAACGGTCATCCAGTACACCGTGCCACGTGCCTACCGCATCACAGCCCACCCCTCGGGTCAGCACCGCGCACGGCCTCCGGCATACTACAAACACCAGAAACTACTTGCAACTCCTGGATAGAGGACAAGGGTGATTAAAAGCCGAGAGGGTCCATTGGTTTCGGGCCCAATGCGTGGTAGTAACTGTTTCATGGATCACAAACACAGAACTCAGTTCCTGAGGACGGCTTCAGTGAGACAACCCACCATGTACTCCTACATGGCCTCTCACCGCTACCTTTACCAAATCGTGCTCACACACTTAGCTCACACATAGTAGGACATGTTCAACGCCATTCCAATTCATCCCCGATGAATCAAACCTGACTCAACTCTAATCAGTAGCAGGCATGACAAACAAGCAAGAATGAGTAGGCACATCAGGGCTCAAACAACTCCAACTCATGCTAGTGGGTTTCATCTATATATTGTGGCAACGACAGGTCATGCAGAGGAAATGGGTTCAACTACCGCAGCAAGTAACAAATGAATCATTGTTGTCCTAATGCAATAAAAGAGAGCAGGAGCGAGAGAGTGGGATTGTATCAGAATGAACAAGGGGGTTTTGCTTGCCTGGCACTTCCGAAGATAATATAATTCTTCATCAGTGTCATCGATCACGTCGTCGGTAACAACGTCTACTCTGGGGGAACAGGTGCCGGCAACAGAGAGAAAGCACAATCAATGCAATGCACAATATTATGCATGATCATGACGGGGCAAGATGTTGTGATTTGAGCTAACGCAACTAAAATCAGATTAAATGAAGTTGGTTTGAACCAAAGATTCAAATTCAACTCCATATGTGATTATTTAAATGCCACTTATTGGATTTGACCTGATCAGCAGGCATAAGATCTTCAAACATGCATGATAATACCATAATCAGATTCTTTGGATTTTTCTGATCATTTTTCATATATAAATTATTTGATTTGGAGCTACGGTTGATTTTATATGATTTTTAGAAGTTTAGGACATTTTCTGGAATTTCCTAAATTAAAATAAATCCAGAAAATACATGTTGCATCAGCATGACATCACCCTGATGTCAGCAGGTCAACTGGGCGCCTCCAGGTCAAACCTGACCATTGGGGTCCACTGGTCAGAGACTGGGGCTGGTTAGTGACACTGACAGGTGGGCCCGGTCAACAGACAGGTCAGCATGGTCAACACTGACGTGTGGGGTCGGTCAAAGTGTGACGGGGCCAGGTCAAACTGACCTGTGGGGCGCATGGGGGTTAGTTTTATTTAAACAGGAACAAACCCGGGTTAATTAGGGCATGGGGCCCATATGTAAGTGAGTCAGGGGGTAATTAGCAGGGTCATTAGTGGCTAAGTAAGTGCGCCACGTCGGCGTCACCGGAGTTCAGCCGGCGGCGACCAAATCCGCGGCGGAGGGAGTCGGGATTTTGCTATGGGGCTCCGTTTTGAGCGCGGTTTGCTGCTACAGCTTGCTGGAGCTCTCATGCATCTAGTGGTGGTGGCGGCAGCAGCTGGGATGGTCGGAGTTGACGGCGGCGAGCATTTCCGCGGTGGCCGGAGTTCGGGCACCTGCGGGTTTGGCGTTGTATTGCACGGGAGGGGGAGCTGGTGTGTGTTAGGATCCTGGTGAGGTGTGGAGCGTGTTGCCATGCTCAGGAGTGAGCTACGGTGGCTCTGGCCTCATCTGCGTCATCGCCGGCGGCGAGGAGCTCATGGCCTCGATGAAAAGGGCAGCTAGAGTGCGGGAACGAGCACGGGGAGGAGGGGGAATGGTGGCGGATCTCACAGCGATCTCAACGGAGGACTCAGCGGGCTCGGGGAGGAGTCGGAGCAAGCAGGGCAGCGAGGGGGATCTCCGGCGGCCAACGACATGGATGAGGATGATGGCATCGCTTCGGGCGCCCCGCGAGCGCGTGCTTCGTCTTAGGGCTCTGTGGCGTCGAGGCGGAGCCTCTGGACAGCACGGAGAGGCGAGGGAGAGGCGATGGCCCCAGTGGTGTTCGTCGTCGGCGGCGATAGTGCTTGATGGTTGCGTGCGAGAGAGCCAGAGGAGGAGAGGAGCTCGGGGAGAGAGTGAGAGGGCCTGGGGGGTGCGTGGCCGTCTCTGTGGCGCTGGAAGGGCCTCGAGGGCATGAGGCAGGTAGGGAGGAGGCCACAACGTCGCCAGCGTTCGCCACCGAGCTGCTTCGGGGCGAGGGGTGGAAGATGACAGGAAGAGGTGGGCTGGGCCAGGTGGCTGGGATGGCCGACTGGGCCGGCCAGGTGGGCTGCGGTAAGTGAGGTGAGGTTTTCTTTCTCTCTCTTTTTTTGTTTCAGTTTTCTATTTTGTTCTGTTTTGTTTTGAGTTAGTAAAAATACTAAACCATTTGATGAAATGATGAAATTAATTATGTGGCTAGAACTAAAATATACCAAACCACATAAAATGTTCCAGAATTATTGGACATATATTAATTATATAAGAAATATATATCCAATGCAAATAGTTATTGAATAATTTCAAAGGCCCAAAATAAATGTTTTTGAGATACCAAAAATATTGGTTTGACTTTTACCTCTTGCCAATATTTTCAGAGACTAAAAGGAACATTTTCTTGGACTTCTTTGAAGAGATTTTAATGTTGATTATGTTTGAAATGATTTATGAGGGTTTCAACTAACCTCAATTCAAATTTCATAAACATAACTATGATGATGACATGATGAGATGCAAAGACAAACAAGGCCAATCTAGAGCTGTGACAGTCGCTTTCCTTTCCGGCTTTTAGGGAGGTGCTTGCACGCCAAAGGGGACCTCTTGAGCATCGCGCCTCAGGAGCTCTCACTGGACCTCAGGCCGCTCACTTCCTGGCCTTGACCATGGAATCGCGACCTGGTATACCAGCGACGGTTGAAGCCTGCCTGGGGACTGGGTCCTGTCGGCATAGAGCACTAAGCTACCTCGAGAACGGAAAGGGGGAACCGTGCCGGAGCGGGATACGCAATTTCAACGAAGTACTAGGAATAATAACGTTGAAACAAAAGCATTGTGGTTTTTACATACCCCCACGGGGCTTGTCATAATTCCACGCAGGGAAACAAAAGAAGGAAGACCTTGAAGGACCGGGCAGATGGGCATCACAGGAGACGCCGAGCGGATGCCACTGCCGCGCTCCGGGCGGTGAGAGCTCTGCGGCACATAGCTATCGTTGCTGGACTCTGGAGAATCGCTGGGCTCGAGAGAGTCATTGGATTCCCTGAGTCATCGCTGCTACTGGAGGGGATGCCGGCAAAGTCGGAGACGGGCTCGACGCTCACAACCGCACCCCGCAGGCTGCTTCCTCTGGGGCAGCACTCCAGCCTCTGGCCCTCCTCATCAAAGACCTTGAAGAGCAATATGGAGGCATCGTTGTACTCGAAGTGGATGGCGAGAGCCCTTCTGTGCAACAGGCACGGGAAATCGACCCATCTGCGGGTCATGAAGATACTGCCCGGAGGCACTACCTCAACCTCTGCTCTGGTGGCCAGGCTGCAGGACCGGGTGTGTTGTAGCCACAGCTCAAGTGGCCCCCTCATCAGCATCTCATCGGCGAAGAACCTTGGGAACCAAATCCACGAGCGAGGCGGCATTACCGCCCACACCATGAACTCGCGCGAGTTACCCTCGGCGTCAGTTTGCGGCCCTACTGGCCGCTCGACTTTGGCCTGCCCGCTGCTGTCCCGAATCGCACGGCGGTGGGCATTGTCGTCCTGCGCGCGGGCGTACAAGGGAAGCGGGAAGCCAGGCGGAGGCTGCTCGTACCAAGACTGGGTCACCCCCTGCCCTGCACCAGCGTAGCGAGGACAGCAAAACCTCTCCTTCGGTGGAAGTGGTTCAAGCTCCTCCCGAGGGGCTTTTCCCTTCTCCGTCGTGGAGAATCTTTTGATTGGCGCCATGGATGACACGACAAGACAAAGAAGAAGAAGGAACAGGCGGCAAGAAGACGGAGACGAGCGAGGGGGGCTCTGCCGCTCCCCCCTCATTTATAGCAAGAGGGAGGCCAACCGCTGGCCTCCACGATCCCATGCAATGATGGTTTTCTCTACATACAACAGCGACTCGTCAGGTCGGGCAATTGTCAAGGCAGCATGGGGAAGCAGAGTCGCCCACGTCCCATCAATCTCCATGCGTCGGCCAAGGCTGCAGGTGGTTAGGGCCCGCGGTGCTCTGCACCTACCCTTTGGCTTCGCCTAGAAGCCAAGTCCGAGCGCGCCTTGAGCCCGGGGGCTACTGCCGGTGTTCTGAATACGGGGGTACCCAGACTTGCCTGCCTGCAACCCGCGGTGTGGCTCCATCAACGGCCTGGTACAGCCCAGCTTTGACATCGACAACTCAAGATCGCGAGGGGCCAAGCCTCGCGAGGCGGACAACATGAAGACCTCCAAAGGGGTCGGCCTCCTCAGGCTGGCTCCCGAGGAGCGGAGAATTTTATGCAAGGCTCACCTTGTGAGGTTCGGGTGACGTGAGCCATGATGATCGAGGCAGGCGGGCGCCAACGGGTGCAGTGTACCAGTTTCCTCTTTGGTGCAAGGCAGGCAAGCAGCAGGCGTGGAGTCCCAAGGGAGCAGTCAAAGGTTTCCATTCTCGTGCAACAAGACCAAGACCGCCAGGACGGCAGGACAGAGGTCATCAGCGAGCCCACCACGGCATCACGACCAGAGGCTTTTGTAGGCGAAGACCACTTTAGTCAGGATAAGATTTACTAGTTGTCCCCCGTCGAATTCGGTCGTTGTGGGATCCCTTCCCGCCTTCATTTGGGAAGAGGACCAAGGCCACTATAAATAGGACCTAGCCACCACCATGGAAGGAGGATCAGGTCGACCGCATCCATTCCACCCACACCAGCTCACTTGAGCTCAAGAACACACCTCCTCCTGAGGTTGTTCACCATTATACTAGTTCATCCTAGGCCCCTCGAGGCAAATCCACCACAAAGCAGGAGTAGCCGTAAGGTGGCCTGAACTTGGGTAAATTGATGTGTCCCCTTTCCTTCGAGCTCGACGCGCTAGGCTGTGAGATTGGCGAGCAGGCAGGCTGGAGAGGTTGATATCTCCGCATGCAACCCAAAGTTCAAACCTCACATGGGTTTGCGGAACCCGAAATCCGACACATATCAAGTTCACATGATTACTTGCAACATGATTTCTCCCATGACCTGATGAACAAAAGTAACCTCACAAGTGATAAATATGCTCAAGATCATAGGGGCATTAAATAACATAATGGATCTGAACATATAATATTCCACCAAATAAACCATGTAGTAATCAACTACAAGATGTAATGAACACTACTAGTCACCCACAAGCACCAATCTATAGTTCCGGTACAAATATTGAACACAAGAGATGAACTAGGGTTTGAGAGGAGATGGTGTTGTTGAAGATGTTGATGGATATTGCCCTCCCCAAGATGGGAGAGTTGTTGGTGATGATGATGACGATGACGATGATTTCCCCCTCTGGGAGGGAAGTTCCCCTGGCAGAATCGCTCTACCGGAGGGCAAAAGTGCTCCTGCCCAAGTTCCGCCTCGCGACGGCAGCGCTCCGTCCCGAAAGTCCTCTCCTTTTTTATAGGTCAAAATGACTTACATACCAAAAGATGGGCACCAGAGGTGTATTGGGTTGAGCACAACCCACCAGGGCGCGCTTGGGGGGGCAGGCACGCCCTGGTGTCTTGTGCTCACCAGGTGGCCCCCCTTCGGTGGTTATTTTCTCCAGTATTTCTTATTTATTTCATAAAAAATCCTCGTGATGTTTCAGCCCATTTGGAGTTGTGCAGAATAGGTGGCATGGCGTAGCTTTTCCAGGTCCAGATTTCCAGCTGCCGAAATTCTCCCTCTTTGTGTGTAACTTGCATATTATGAGAGAAAAGGCACTAGAATTACTCCAAAAAGCATTATTATGAATAAAAACATTATAATAACGGTAGGTAAACATGATGCAAAATGGGTGTATCATGGATCACTCACTCCATCAGAGTAGGTGCACTCACAGTCACATATGGTGGAGTCACTCATCTCACACTAGTGGTGGTGGTTGTGGCTCTTCTCACATGGGAATTGGGGCAACTCGTCACATATGGGTCTAGTGGTGAACTCGCTCTCACTCTCAATATGGTTGCACAAGTCACTCAAGTCATCATCATACGCCGTCGTGGTTGAAAGGAAAATCCCGTGCTGAACCATCTCGTCATCATCGCCGTGGATGAAGGCCGAAGATAACACATCATTACTCTCGCATGCAAAGATGGAAGCATCATCCTTGATCGCCACCATGTCGCTTGCCTCCAAAGCATGTTCCTTGAGAGACTCCATAGTCATAGTCATCGCCGCGCCGCTTCAGAAAGAGTCATGGTAGACTCGGCATCATCAATGCCACAAAGAGGGATGGCGATGAACTCGAACTTGGGAGCGTCATTTTGGAGCTTGTCGGGCTTGGACATCTTGGTGGTACTATCCTCATTCTCGTTGTAGTCGATCTTGGTCATCGTGAAGTGTGCTTGGGGTGGAGAAGCCTTGAGCTTCACGAGTTATTGTTGCGCCTTGAGAGTAGTTGTCGTTGAGGGACCTGTAGTTCTTGAGGAAGATGGTCTTGGAGATGTCATTGTTCAATCCCATCATGAAGTGGAACTTCATCCGAATGGGGCCATCCACGCTGGCTCGTCGCAAGGCTTTCTTCATCTCCTTGAAGTACTCGCCGATGGACTTGGATCCTTGGAGGTGTTCTCCAATTGGCACTGAAGTTGTTCCATGTAGGTGGAAGGCAAAAACTCTTGCCGCATAGCTCTTTTCATCTTGGGCCAACTCATGTTGAAGCTCTTGGAAGGTGTGTGAAGCCACCACGTCGATGCATAGTCATGGAAATTACTTGTGGCACACTTCACTTGATCTTTGGAGGGTACTTGATGTAGCTTGAGGTAGTCGTCCATCTTGCGCTCCCACGTGAGATACTCCTCGGGGTCTTGAGTCCCATAGAAAGGAATCTCATGTTCGGTGTCGAGGTTGCAGTAACTCATGGAAGTCGCGGACTTGATCGTGGGGAGCTCCTCTTGAGCATAGTCGTGAGGTGCTTGTTGGCGAAGATGTCATATGTCTAAAGGCGAAGATGCCTTGAAGTCGGTTGGCGAAGATGCCAATGTAGATGGTGAAGTCGTAAAGCGGTGGTTGGTATTGAGCTCTTGACCTTCACGTTCTTGTCAGTGATGGTGTCGATGCCGATGTGACCTTACTCGAGATGGTAGCTCAGAAGCATGTGCACTTGAGGGTCTTCTCTAAGATGAGGGAGACCTCTCTTGTAGGACTTGATGAGGTATTTGAGCTCCTCCATTTGAGCATCCATCTTAGCGTCCAAGTGGTTTTTCATGGCATCAAACTTGTCATTGTTGTAGACCAAAGTTGATGTGCTTTTCCTATCCATCACAAGACTCGAGCAAAGGTGAGTAAGATATGAGAGAAACAATACCAAGATACCTTTTTCCCAAAGTTGAGGATGTCAGAAGTCCACGCTTATTCCTATCAACCTGGATGAAGAACTTACGGCTAGATTGGCAGCCATTTTTGAGTGTTTGGTTGGTACGCTTCCTTTCACCTACCTTGGGCTCCCTCTTGGCAACTCCCGCCCTACAATACAAGATCTCGTGCCCTTGGTTAGTTCTGTGGAACACAATCTATCCTCCACACTCTCCCTGTTGTCCTACGCAGGAAAATTGACCTTGATAAACTCTACAATTACCTCCTTGCTGATCTACGCAATGTGCACTCTACAATTTCCTCCCAAGCTCATTGAGATGATGTACAAAATCAGACGTCGCTGACTTTGGATCAAGAAAATGGATCAAGGTGCAAAATGCAATTCGCTGGTTGCTTGGGACATGGTGTGTAGGCCCAAAAGCAAAGGAGGGCTCGGAGTTCTTAACTTGTGTATACAAAATGAAGCCCTGCTTTTAAAATTTCTTCATAAATTTTACAACAAGATGGACATGCCATGGGTAGCACTCACTTGGGATACTTACTACAATGACAAAATCCCTCATGCTTCTGATCTGGTCGGCTCCTTCTGGTGGAGAGATATTCTCAAGCTCACGCCCACGTTTAGAGGCGTCTCAAGGGTCAACATAGTCTGTGGCACCACTGCATTATTCTGGAAGGATTTGTGGTCGCATGAGACCATCATGGACTCCCACCCCCACGCGTTCTCCTTCACCACCCTTGAAGACATTTCTGTTAAATATTTCTTGTGCATCACGTCGATCGGGCAGGCCTTTCACCTCCCCCTGACACCTCAAGTGCATGCAGAGATCCGTGATTTCCAGGTTGCCACCATGCATTTTTAACCCACGACGGCAACTTCGGATGTTTGGCACTATGTTTGGGGCAAATCTTTGTTCAAGTCCACGGACTATTACACATTCTTCTTCCGAGACGTCCAAGTGCACCCTGTCTTCACTTGGTTGTGGAAATCCAACTGTACTATGAAAATTAAAGTCTTTGGATGGCTACTCTTTAACGACAGGCTCAACACCCGCAACATGTTAAAAAGGAGGCGGTACAACATCGGAGACGATCATGACTGCCTCCTCTATGGATTCAACATTGAAGAAACACTTGATCACATGATTTTCATGTGCCCATTCAGTGCAAAATGTTGGGCACGCCTTGACCTTGATTGGGAGCCTTTTTCCAACCGTTTTCAAGCTATCCACGAGAAAAAAGACAACCAAGACACATTCATGCTGATGGAAAAAATTCTGGTTGCTGCTAGGAGTCTTTGGAAGGAGAGAAACAACAAGCACTTTAGAGCAGTGGACCCCTCTATCCAGTTAAGGCTTGGTAGATGTCTTAGGGACTTTGAACTCCTTCAGCACAGAGTTAAAGAGGCACATAGGCCTCTTGTGCTGGACTTTGTAAATTCCCTTGCCTAGCTTTCCCCTTTTAGCTTAGCCTCTCCCCCCTCTCCCTGCCCCAAAGGGGCAGCCCCCTCCATGTAAATGTAACATGTACAGCTTAGCCCGTTCTTTTAATATATTCACACAGTAGGAGCCTTTCCTACTGTTCATAGTCAAAAAAAGTTGAGGATGTATCTCGTTTCACTAAATGTGAAATGAAAGAATTGTGGAACTAGTACCAGACTTGTTTACTCACACCTAGAAAGTAAAGCTTATCTGTAGGATCGAAAGTAGATCTAGAAGGAGTGATTAGACTACTTGACAAAATAAAAATCTAGCCTTTTCCCAATTTTAAGTCTTGGGAGATTTTAACAACTTTGCACAAGTCAAGCAATCAACCTACACATGCAATTCTAAGAGTGTAGCAACGAAAATTAAAACATTGCATATGAAGGTAAAGGAAAGGGTTTGGAGAAGGAAAACGCAATGTAGGCACGAAGATTTTTGGCATGGTTCCGATAGGTGGTGCTATGTACGTCCAAGTTGATGGAGACTTCAACCCACGAAGGGTAACGGTTGCGCGAGTCCACGGAGGGCTCCACCCACGAAGGGTCCATGAAGAAGCAACCATGTCTATCCCACCATGGCCATCGCCCACGAAGGACTTGCCTCACTTGGGTAGATCTTCACGAAGTAGGCGATCTCCTTTCCCTTACCAACTTCTTGGTTCAACTCCACAATCTTGACGGAGGCTCCCAAGTGACACCTAACCAATCTAGGAGACACCACTCTCCAAAAGGTAATAGATGGTGTGTTGATTATGAACTCCTTGCTCTTGTGCTTCACATGATAATCTCCCCAACACTCAACTCTCTCTCATAGATTTGGCTATGGTGGAAAGATAATTTGAGTAGAAAGCAACTTGGGGAAGGCTAGAGATCAAGATTCTTGTGGTTGGATTGGAATGTCTTGGTCTCAACACATGAGTAGGTGGATCTTTCTCAGAAATGAGTAGTGGAAGTGTAGGCACATTCTGATGGCTCTCTCTTGAATAGAGAAGGGGGTGGAGGGGTATATATAGCCTCCAGACAAAATCTAACCGTTACACACATTTGACCCAACTCAGTTAGACCGAATAGGAGAACTCAGTGAGACCGATTTAGTTCAAAACGTGAATGTTAGGATTCTCGGTGGGACCGACATCATCAACTCGGTGGGACCAATGTGCTAGGGTTAGGGCAAAACCTCATCTCGGTGTGACCGATTGCATGAACTCGGTAAGCCCGATTTCAGCAGTGAGCAAACAGAGAGTTGGTAAGGCAAACTCGGTGGGACCGATCGCTCATCTTGGTGAGACCGAAACGTTATGAAGGGAAACAGAGAGTTTGCATTGCAAACTTAGTGGGACCGATCGCTCATTTCGGTAAGACCGAAATGTTACAAAGGGAAACAGAGAGTTTGCATTGCCATCTCGGTGGGACCAAAATGTCAAAGGAACTCGGTGGCGCCGGATAGATCAAATCGGTGGGGCTGAGTTTGACTTTAGGTTTTGGACATATTTGGGATTGAGAAGGTGGTTGAGGGCTTTGGAGCATATCACTAAGCATTTTGAGCAAGTAGACAATTAAGCAACACCTCATCCCCTTTTAGTAGTATTGTCTTTTCCTATGGACTCAATGTGATCTTGGATCACTAAAATAGAAATGAAGAGTCTTGAGCTTTTGCCAATCTTTGTCCTTAGCATTTTGAGGGGTCCACATCTCTAGTCCATGCCATGCCAATCATTGAACTTTCTGAAATGTTTAACTTGAATGAATATTAGTTCAATGAGCTATATGTTGTTATGAATTACCAAAACCACTCGGGGATTAGTTGCACTTTCAATCTCCCCTTTTTGGTAATTGATGACAATATATAGATCAAAGCTTCAACAAATGATAATATGTTTGAAATACATCGTCGCTTTGAGAAGTATGTGATAAGCAAGAGCTCCCCCTAAATTTGTGCATTATTTAAAATTTGCTTTTGAATCAAATGCACAATCAATTAGGATCATGGATCACTCTTCCATGACACATACATCTTGGTGGAGCGCTAAAAATGATAGAATATTAAGAACATGCACTCATCACCAAGGGAAAGATGATTGATCATACACAAGTATTAAGATATCATCATTCAAGCACATATTAAACCATAATATGATCAAACACATGATCATAAGAGTATCTCACACACAAGCACAAATAGTAGCAATCAACGATCAAATGAACAAGTAGCAAGAGAGGCAACAAAAGGCAAAACTCTCTCTCTCTCTCTCTCTCTCTCTCTCTCTCTTTCTTTCTTTCTTTCTTTCTCTCTCTCTCTCAGCTAATGATCTATACACTTTCTCCCCCTTTGGCAACAAGTTACCAAAAAGCTTGAAAATGCATAGTGCTATGTGGCACTCTAGGCACGATCTTCTGTAGCTCCTAAAGTGGTCTTCAGGCTGGTTGCTCCGGTGTGCGTAGATGGCGTGGAGAGGAGGGCATCTGCAAACACTTCCGGAGATGTCTGAGAAGCTGGAGGAGTTGCAACTGGAGGTGCAATAGTGGCAGATGCTGCAGGTGCTGAAGTGGTAGTCCTCATACCACTGACAACTGGCACAGTCGCAGACCTTTATGCCCTTGGCACACGCTGAAAACTATTAGTGGTTGGTATGTCACTCTTGTCCTCAATATCTTCTTGTAGCTTCTCAACAGTGGTCTGGATCTTGGTGACCTTCACATCTAGATCATGAAGTTTTGTCTCAAATATCCTCTCAAGGCTCTCTTGATTTCGAGTCATGGTGGCTAGTCCTTTCTCTATTCTCACTATTGCCTCAAGCAGATAGTGAGCTGATCTTGCTTGGTCTTGAGATTGACAGCTAAAGCTTCTGGCATTGTGGAAGTCTTTGCGGCCTTAGCTTTCTCTCTCTTCTCCTGAGCCTCTATAGAAGTAGGATGTGATGCATCCATGACAACCACGTTGTCCTCAAAATCTGGCCTCAGGGGAAGATGCTGTTTGTCCAGAAGATATGTCCCTGTCCCCATCTTGGAGTTGATTAGCATCTGAATGTGAGGGGCATATCCACAAGATCTTTTTTGGTCAGCAGCAGTCCTCTTCACTGTTTCAACAATGAGACTCATCACCTTGAAATTCTCTGGCACATCAAACATATGAAGCAAGTTGATTGAATGGCCACAGATCATCCTATGATCTCCTGACTTGGGCAACAAAGTGTGCCTCAATATAGTGTTGATGGTTGTCAAGCCAGAGAGAAGATAGTAAATTGATCCAAACTTGTGAGTCTCCAAGGCATCATCAGGAATTTCCTTTTACATGTGAGCCATGGAGTTGTGACGTTTTCTGGGGTTGGCATACACATTTGTGCCATCTTCACCTTCTTCAGGGGCATTGATCAGCTTGGCCCATTCAACAATTGATGATTGATACCTTGTGCCTTCAGTCATCCAGACTATATTGCCATCTGGATAGAAATGAGCAGTGGTGTAGAAATGCATTATCATCTCATCATTCCACTTTGTCAGTTTCTGGCCAAGAAACTTGTCAACTTCATTCATTCTGAAGCTCTCATGTACTCCTGGAAAGTAATCCTCGTTGTCATCAATGAATTTCCAATCAACCCATCTCATGTCACTGACAATGGGCTTCTTGTCCAGTAGAACTGTCTCTTAGAAATCTTGCTGCTCCTTGGTGTGAAAGCGATTGTCCACATCAGTCCTTCTCCTCATAGCATATGGATCAGACTGTCTCCACAATCAGAGACTTGCATCTTTTCTTTCCTTCATATTCTCAGCAACTGGATGATTGTCATCATGATCCGGAATCTTGGGTTTTAGCTTTCTGAGCACTTGATGCTCTTCATCCTCTTGAACTTCAAGCACTAGGGCTTGTTCTTCTCAGCAGCAGGGATGTTTCTGGTGGATATCTTGGGTGCAGATGGTTTTGGGGCTTGAGCTTGGGTTGAAGTCTTAGGGGCTGTCTTGGGCTTAGATGAAGCAGCCCCAGACTTGGTATCATCTCCCATGAGCTTATGATATTTTGGCACTAGCTCTTCCTCCTCTTCTTCATCTTCATCATATTCTCTCATCATGGATGATCTGGCAATAACTCTGGCCATAGTCTTCTTGACTCTTTCCTTCCTTTTCTTTCCTCCATCAGCCTCTTCCTCTCTAGGTTTCATGGTTTCTAGAGTGGAGGCTCTGGCTTTAGACATGGGCTTCCTCTGGGCAGGATCCTTCTTCTTCATACCAGGCTTGATGCCAGCAGCAGCAGCTTGCTCTTTCTTGAGCACTTTCTTCTTTCAGGTGACCTCCTCATCAACCACAAAGTCCTCATCTTTAGAATTTGAGGTTCTCTTCTTCCTTTGCCTAGTAGCAGCCTTAGGCTGGTTGCTTGGGGTGCTTCTGCTACCATCATCATAGCTACTATTTGAGGGACTGGTGCCCTCACTGAGATTTACCTGCTCCTCTAACCTGTTCTGACTGTCACTGTTGTCTGACATCTCTAACATTGACCCAGTGAATAGATAGGTATAGGTAGAGTAGATGAGCTTTACAAAGCACAACTATTTTGGAAAAAAAGTTGACACAAAAACTTAATTTTAGTTTTTTGTAGAAAGCATTTCGGAGCTACCGATATGACTAACTCGGTGACACCGAAGCAGCAACAGAGTCTAAACATCCAATTTCGGTCAGACCAAAATGAAGTTCGGTGACTCCGAGATGCTAGGGTTTCACAGAGAAAGTGAACTCGGTCACACCGATTTGTACACTTCGGTCAGACCGAGTAGTACATGTGCAATGGCCTAGGCCAAATCGATGAGACCAAATTCTTCAGATCGGTCGGTCTGATGTCTACTATGCAACTTTATTGTTGTAGACACGTATTGGGCCTCCAAGTGCAGAGTTCTGTAGGACAGTAGAAATTTTACCTCAAGTGGACGACCTAAGGTTTATCAATCCGTGGGAGGCGTAGGATGAACATGGTCTCTCTCAAACAACCCTGCAACCAAATAATAAAATGTCTCTTGTGTACCCAACACACCAAATACAATGTTAATTTGTATAGGTGCACTAGTTTGGTGAAGAGATGGTGATACAAGTGTAATATGGATAGTAGATATTGGTTTTTGTAATAAGAACAATAAAAACATCAAGGTAACAATTGAAAAAACGGAGCCCAAACGGTACTGCAATGCTTGAAAATGAGGCCTAGGGTCCGCACTTTCGCTAGTGCAATCTCTCCAGAATACTAATATAATTGGATCATATAACCATCCCTCAATGTGCGATGAAGAAACACTCCAAAGTTCCTATCTAGCGGAGAACATAAGAAGAAATCGTTTGTAGGGTACGAAACCACCTCGAAGCTATTCTTTCTGATCAATCTATCCAATAGTTCGTACTAAAATAACACCAAATAATTTCAGATTCATAGTACTCAGTCCAACACAAAGAACTTCAAAGAGTTCCCCAATATTTCTACCGGAGAAACAAAGACAAGAACGTGCATCAACCCATATGCATATATTTCCCCAATGTCACCTCGGGAATCCACGAATTGAGTGCCAAAACATATATCTAGTGAATCAAAATAATACCCCATTGTCCCACGGGTATTCATATGCAAGACATATATCAAGTGCTCTCAAATCCATAAAAGTATTCAATCCGATAAAATGAAATCTCAAAGGGAAAACTCAATTCACAACAAGATAGAGAGGGGAAAACACCATATGATCCGACTATATTAACAAATCCCGCTATACATCAAGATCGTGACATCTCAAGAACACGAGAGAGAGAGAGAGATTAAACACATAGCTACTGGTACAAACCCTCAGCCCCGAGGGTGGACTACTCCATCTTCATCGTGGTGGCCGCCGGGATGATGAAGATGGCTACCGGAGATGATTCCCCCCTCCGGCAGGGTGCCAGAACAGGGTCTAGATTGGTTTTCAGTGGCTTCAGCGGCGAAACTTCTCATCTAGGGATACCCCGAGGGGTTTTGGAATATTTGGTGATTTATAGGGCAAAGAGGGGGTGCGGGAGGCCATCGAGGTGGGCACAACCCACCTGGGCATGCCCTAGTGGGTTGTGCCCCCCTCAGGGCACCCCCGAGGTGCTGCTCTGGCCCACTGGATGTCTTTTGGTCCATAAAAAATCAACAAAAAGTTTCGCGGTGTTTGGACTCCATTTGATATTGATTTCCTACAATGTAAAAAACAAGCAAAAACAGCAACTGGCACTGGGCACTGGGTCAATAGGTTAGTCCCAAATAATAATATAAAGTTGCTATAAAATGATTGTAAAACATCCAAGAATGATAATATATTAGCATGAATACTTCATAAATTATAGATACGTTGGAGACGTATCAGCATCCCCAAGCTTAATTCCTACTCGTCCTCGAGTAGGTAAATAATAAAAGAAATAATTTTATGAAGTGTGAATGCTAGCAAAGTGCATAAGTTTGATCAATGATAATTTCAATCACTTTTCCTAGCATAATAACATCAATTATTTCTTATAAAACTTCTCATGTTAAAGTAGCAGCCAATTCACATGTTAAGGTTCAAACAATGAATTCTCTTGAAACTCAACAACCTATGTTCTCAGTCACCAAGCAATTGTAATTCAACTTATTCAACAGAGTTTAAGTAAGAGCTCCTCATAATCAACCATCATGTAGTCTTCTATGATTGCTATCACTAACCGCATACACATGAGAAAAACATTTCAACCGAACACATAGAAAGATAGGGGCTTATAATTTCGCCTCCCAACGTATTCACCTCAAAGGTGATGTCAACAATAATAACTCATGCTACCCATATCCAACTAGATATATGTGCCTAGATCTTTACTCAACACATGATGCTCTCCAAAAGAGAAAAATAAAAAGGAATAGAGAGAAAAACTTTGACTCTTGCATGAAAGTAAATACATAAACGTAAAAGATAGGCCCTTCACAGAGGGAAGCAGAGGTGGCCATGTTCTTTTTCTTTGTATGCTCAATCCCTTAGTGCAAAAGAACATCACATTTTATTGCCCTTTATGATATCAACCTTTATTATGCAGTCTATCGCTTTTATTCGTTGCCATGACAACTTACTTTTCAACTTCATGATATTCAATTCATTCAACAATTTACTCGTCGGATATAAGTGAAGCACGAGAGTAAATGACAAGCTACTCCAAAAAGATATAAGTGAAGATCAAGCGAGTAGTTATGTAAATGGGTAGCTATTTGAAGACTCTCTCTTATTTAAAAGTTTCATATCTAAGTATTTTACTAAAATAGCAAGTAAAAAAACAAAATGACAATCCAAAGATAGAACACATCATGTGAAGAAGCAAAAAACTTAGGCTCAACCAATACTAACCGATAATTGTTGAAGAAAAAAAGGTGGGATGCCTATGGGGGCATCCCCAAGCTTAGATGCTTGAGACTTCTTGGAATATTAGCTTGGGATGCCTTGGGCATCCCCAAGCTTGATCTTTTGTGTCTCCTTAATTCCTCTTATATCACAGTTTCCATAAATCTTAAAAACTTCATCCACACAAAACTCAACAAGAACTCGTTAGATAAGTTAGTATAAACCAATGCAAAAACCTTACCATTCTCTACTGTAGCAAATTACTAAAACTATTATTCAACATTGCATACTAAATGCCTCTGCGTATTTAATACTCCTATCCTCAAATAGAATCATGAAACAAGCAAACATATGCAAACAATGCAAACATAACAGAATTCTGCCAAAATAGTATAATCTGTAAAGAATGAAGGAGTATCAATACTTATTTAACTCCAAAAATTATGAAAATTTACCACACTGTAGAAAATTTATCAGAGCTTATTCTGCAAAAAGTTTCAACATTTTATCACATTCTGACTTTTCTAGGGAATTTTTGCAACAGCGATAAGCTTTCTATTTTGAAACAGCAACATATAGACTTTTAAAATAAGCATGGTAAAGGCTATACTTGACATTTTTATAGAAATAAAAGAAGCAAAACATTATTCTAAATAACAGCAAGCAAATCCTAACAAAATAAAATGACGCTCCAAGCAAAACTCATATCATGTGATGAATAAAAATGTAGCTCCAAGTCAGGTTACCTATAGTGTTGGAGACGAAAGAGGGGATGCCTTCCGGGGCATCCCCAAGCTTAGTTGCTTGGATCCTCCTTGAATATTACCTTGGGGTGCCTTGGGCATTCCCAACCTTAGGGTCTTTGCTACCTCTTGAGCTTGCATTAGTTTTCCCTTGAAGGGGAAAGGGTGATGCAGCAAAGTAGCGTAAGTATTTCCCTCAATTTTGAGAACCAAGGTATCAATCCAGTAGGAGACGATGCACAAGTCACCGAATACCTGCACAAACAATCAACAACTTGCAACCAACGCGATAAAGGGGTTGTCAATCCCTTCACGGTCACTCGCAAAAGTGAGATCTGATAGAGATAGATAGACGGTAAAGTAAATATTTTTGGTATCTTTTGGTTTATAGATTGGAAAGTAAAGATTGCAAAATAATAGATCGGAAACTAGCAAGATGTAAACGAGATTCAATATAATGGAAAAGAGACCCGAGGGCCATAAGTTCCACTAGTGGCTTCTCTCGAGATAGCAAATATTACGGTGGGTGAACAAATTACTGCCGAGCAATTGATAGAAAAGCGCATAATTATGACGACTTCTAAGGAAATGATCATGAACATAGGCATCACGTCCGTGTCAAGTAGACTGACTCCTGCATGTATCTACTACTATTACTCCACACATCGACCGCTATCAAGCATGCATCTAGAGTATTAAATTCATAAAGAACGGAGCAATGCATTAAGAAAGATGACATGATGTAGAGGAATTAACTCAAGCAATATGATGAAAACCCCATCTTGTTATCCTCGATGGCAACAATACAATACGTGCCTTGCTGCCCCTACTGTCACTGGGAAAGGACATCGCAAGATTGAACCCAAAGCTAAGCACTTCTCCCATTGCAAGAAAGATCAATCTAGTAGGAAAAACTAAACCGATAATTCGAAGAGACTTGCAAAGATATCAAATCATGCATATAATAATTTAGAGAAGAACCAAATAATATTCATAGATAATCTTGATCATAAATCCACAATTCATCAGATCTCGGCAAACACACTGCAAAAAAGTATTACATCGAATAGATCTCCAAGAACATCGAGGAGAACATGGTATTGAGAATCAAAGAGAGAGAAGAAGCCATCTAGCTAATAACTATGAACCCGATGGTCTATGGTAAACTACTCACGCTTCATCGGAGAGGTAATGGTGTTGATGTAGAAGCCCTCCATGATCGAATCCCCCTCCGGCAGGACGCCGGAAAAGGCCCCAAGATGGGATCTCACCGGTACAAAAGGTTGCAGCAGTGGAAAAGTGGTTTCATGGCTCCCCCTGATGTTTTTAGGGTATAATAGTATATATAGGCGAAGGAACTAGGTCAGGGGAGCCACGAGGGGCCCACGAGGGTGGGGGCGCGCCTACCCCCTGGGCGCGCCCTCCTGCCTCGTGGCTTCCTTGTTGCGTCTCCGACTTCATCTCCAAGTCTTCTGGTTTGCTTTCGGTCCAAGAAAAATCATAGCGAAGGTTTCATTCCGTTTGGAATCCATTTGGTATTCCTTTTCTGCAAAACTCTAAAATAGGCAAAAAAAACAGAAACTGGCACTGGGCCCTCGGTTAATAGGTTAGTCCCAAAAATAATATAAAATAGCATATTAATGCCCATTAAACATCCAAAGCAGATAATATAATAGCATGGAACAATCAAAAATTATAGATACATTGGAGACGTATCAGTCTTGTCACTCCTTATTCTCCTCATATCGACATCTCACCCAAAACTTGAAAACTTCAATCACACAAAACTTAATGGAACTTCGTGAGATAGGTTAGTATGATAAAGAACAAACCATTTCACTTTGGTACTGACAAAGATTCATAATTGTTTCCACACAATGCCCACTGTAGCATATCATTCCACAATTTATATTGAGCAATATAAGCCATAGAAGCTAGAAAACAAGCAAACTATGCATTGAAAACATAATCTGTCAAAAACAGAATAGTCTGTAGTAGTCTGTACTCCAACCATACTTCTGCTACTCCAAAAATTCTGAAAACTTAGCACAATGTAGGGAATTTGTATATCTATCATCTGTAAAAATTTCAGATCAAAATCATGTTCCAGCGAATTTTGAAAATTCCTCGAATGAGCGCAAAAGTTTCTGTTTTTGCATAGATTCAAGTCAATTATTATCCACACTATCCCAAAATCTTTACTTGGCACTTTATTGAAACAAAAGCAATAAAACATGATTACTACAGTAGCCTAATCATGTGAACACACAAAAATAGTAAGTAAAAGTGTTGGGTTGTCTCCCAACAAGCGCTTTTCTTTAATGCCTTTTAGCTAGGTATGATGATTTCAATGATGCTCACATAAAAGATAAGGATTGAAACATAACAAGAGCATCATGAATCATAAGTTCCTCTCTCATAATAATTTTCAGTAGCATCATGAATAGATTCATCAATATAACCATCACATAAAGCATTCTTTTCATGACACAAAAGCATAGAAAACTTATTACTCTCCACATAAGCAAATTTCTTCTCATCAATAGTAGTGGGAGCAAACTCAACAAAATAACTATCATGAGAGTGAAAATAAAAATCATGATGACAAGTTTCATGGTTACCATTATTCTTTATAGCATACATGTCATCACCATAATCATCATAGATAGCAACTTTGTTATCATAGTCAATTGAAGCCTCATCCAAAATGGTGGATTCATCACTAAATAAAGCCATGACCTCTCCAAATCCACTTTCATCATTGTGATAAGATTCAAAACCCTCCAAAATAGTGGGATCATTACCTAGAGTTGACACTCTTCCAAACCCACATTCATCATTGTAATCATCATAAATAGGAGGCATGCTACCATTATAACAAATTTGCACATCAAAACTTGGGGGAACAAAAATATCATCTTCATCAAACATGGCATCCCCAAGATTATGGCTTTGCATATCACTAGCATCATGGATATTCAAAGAATTCATACTAGCAACATTGCAATGATGCTCATCATTCATGTATTATATGTCAAACATATTATAGCATTCTTCTTCTAACAATTGAGCACAATTTTCCTTTCCATCATTTTCACGAAAGACATTATAAAGATGAATAATATGATGCAACCTAAATTCCATATTTAGTTTTCTTTTTATAAACCAAACTAGTTATAAAACAAGAAACTAAAAGATTCAATTGCAAGATCTAAAGATATACCTTCAAGCACTCAGCTCCTCGGCAACGGCACCAGAAAAGAGCTTCGTTAACGGGGTGTGAGTGCCGCTTACCTAACCTCCCCGGCAACGGAGCCAAAAAAGAGCTTGATGTCTACTAAGCAACTTTATTCTTGTAGACACGTGTTGGGCCTCCAAGCACAGAGTTTTGTAGGATAGTAGCAATTTTCCCTCAAGTGGATGACCTAAGGTTTATCAATCTGTGGGAGGTGTAGGATGAAGATGGTCTCTCTCAAATAACCCTGCAACCAAATAATAAAAAGTTTCTTTTTTTCTTCATGAATACGCAAAAATGTGTATCATTTCATTGATAGGAAGGGGGTACAACAAGTATGGGGGGTGCGAGCTCAGAGCCTTGTACGCAAAAGGCAAGGCATGGAGCCACAAAGCATTGGCGACGGGGTGCTCGGCCCATTACAAGAGAGGACCTATGCTATCAAAGCGCCAAGTCTGCGCGCACCTGATCTAGCCTTGGCGTGGGCCTCCTCCTGGATCGATGTGATGAGTCGCAAGGAGGAGGGGTTCTCGCTGTAAAAAATGCAACTGTTGCGTGACGCCAAATGGACCATGATGTGAGCATCGCCAACGTGGCGAGGCCCTTGCGGTGGCCGGCGGGGGATCCCTTGATTGTGGTTGAGCACCAGGGAAGGAAGGCATCGTCTCCAGAAGGGGGGGTAGTAGCACGAACCCAGGCAAGTATGCCATGCCAAATCTGCCGAGAGAAAGGGCGGCCAATGATGATGTGATGTATGGTCTCCTCGACCTGGTTGCACAGGGCACAATGATCATTGTGCGGCAGACCATGCCGAGCGAGTCTAGCAGAGGTCCAGCAGCGGTCAAGGTCGGCGAGCCAAGTGAACATCTTGACGCGGAGGGGATCCCAACACCTCCAGGTGAGGCGCCAGAATGGTGCAGTAGTAGATCCGGTGAAAAGTGCTCGATAGCAGGATTTGGCCGAGTACTTGGCGTTGGCAGTCCATCGCCAAAGAAGGCGGTCTGGATGGTTGGAGAGAGTAGTGAACCGAAGCAACCTCTAGAGCTGGACGTACTCGGTCAGAGCGGTGGGGTTGAGCGTGCCGTGGAGGTCGGCGATCCAGCGGCGGTCCTGAAGGGCGTCGGCGACTGCGCGTTTCCGCAAGCACCGCGACACAAGGGGGAGCAGAGACGGTGCCAGGTCCGAGATGGTGTGACCGTTGAGCCAGTGGTCGGTCCAGAAGAGACAAGTCCGGCCGTCGCCGACGGCCTAGGTTGTGGAAGCCCGGAAGATGGAAGAGACATCATGGTCGCTCGGAAGGTGAAGATGCGCCCAAGGCTTGGAGGGGTCCGTGCGCTGCAACCAAAGCCAACGAACTCGCAGGGCAATGCACTGGCGGTGGAGATCCTGAATGCCAAGTCTGCCCAACTCAAGAGGGCGGCAAACTCGTTGCCAATTGGCGGGACCATGGCCGTTATGGGTTTCCTTTCTGCCATACCAAAGGAACTCGCGGATGGTGCGGTTGATCTGCTTGAGAATTAGCGGGCAGATGGCGATGGCCACCATGATGTGAGAAGGGATCGCGCAGAGAACATGATGGACCAGGGCGAGGCGCTCGCCATGGCAGAGGAGGGCAACGCGCCAAGTGGAGAGCTTCCTCGCGAGCCTCTCGACGATCGGCAATAGGGAGGAGGTTGAGGGTTTCCTAACCGACAATGGAATGTCCAAGTAGGTGATGGGGAAGTCGAGGACAGCGTAGGCAAGCTCGGCGTTGATGCACGCGATCTCCATGTCGCTGCAACGGATGGGCGTAGCCTTGAGCATTTGGCGAAGTTGGTGCGGAGTCCGGAAGCCACGACAAAGATGCGTAACAGCTCGCGGATGACTTGGAGGTCGTGGCTGGATGGGTCGCAGAAGATGACCACATCATCAGCGAAGAGGGATATGCTCGAGGCGGCTTGATGGGCCGTAAGGCGCTGGAGCAGACCATGCTGATGGGCGTGTAGTAGCAAGGAGTTGAGGACGTCGATGGCCATCATGAAGAGCATGGGAGAGATCGGGTCTTCCTGACGCAAGCCACAGGCAAGGGCGATCGGGAGGCCGGGGACCCGTTGATGAGGATCCACGTGCTAGAGGTGGAGAGGAGTATGGCGATCCACTTGATCCAGCATCGTCCGAAGCCGAAATGCCGAAGGACGTCGATGACGAAGGGCCATGAGACTGTGTCGAACACACACACGATGTCGAGCTTGAGGAGGACATGAGGTAGCCGCAGATTATGAAGCTGGCGGGCGGTCTGTTGGACCAACATGAAGTTGTTGTGCACGCAACGGCCTACTATGAATGCGCTCTGATTGGTAGACACGAGTTGTCCCAGCCGTGGGGCGAGCCGGAGAGAGAGGACCTTGGCGATGAGTTTTGCCACAAGGTGGATCAGACTAATGGGATGGTAGTCCAAGAGGGCGGAGGCGTCTTGCCTTTTGGGCAAGAGGGTGATTAGAGCTTCGTTGAGGCGCTGCATGCTACGCCCATTCATGGAGTAGAACTTGTCAAACACTGCGCAGATGTCGGCCTTGATAGTGTCCCAGCAGGCCACGAGGAACTCCGAGGTGAAGCCATCGGGTCCCAGAGCCTTGCCACGGGGAAGCGCACGAGCAGCGCGAAGGATCTCCTCCTCAGAGAAAGGATGCTCGAGGTTCGTGAGGTCAAAGGATCAGTCGTCGAACTGATCAAGGTCAAGGGCGAAGTCGCGTGGTGAGTAGGATCTGAAGAACATGGAAAAGTGGTGGAAGGCGGCCTCGGCCATGCCCTCCTCATCGTGAACTGTCGTGTCATTGAGCCGAAGGGAGTGGATGACATTCTTTTGGCATCGGTGAGCAGCATGAATTTTGAGGAATGTTGTGTTAGTCTCGCCCTCCTTGAGCCAAGAAAAATGCATGCGCTTGCGAGCAATGGATCACTCGAGGGAGGCAAGCCCAAGGTATATGCGCTTGAGGTTGTTGCGGAGCCAGGCTTCAGACTAGGAAAGAGGGTGGTAGTCCTGGGCCGCATCAAGCCGGGCCATGAGCTCTCTGGCGATCATGAGTTGCAAAGTGACATGGCCAGTAGTGCGCGCGCCCCAGCTCTAGAGGCGTCGTGCGATGAGCTTCAGGCGGAGATAAACACGCCGGCCCAAGCATCGGCCACTGTGTCGTGGAAGCTGTCGATCTTGATCCAAAACCATTTGAAGTGGAACTGTTTAGGGCCAGCTTACTGCGGCGAGCAGTCCAGGAACAGAGGAAAGATGTCGTGGGAACGAACACCTATGGGGCAGGGCCCCTTTTCGGTCCGGTAGGGGGCGAGGATCGCAAGAAGAGCGGATCGAGGCGAAGCACGCGAGCGGTTTTACCCAGCTTCGGAGCTCTCCGGAGAGATAAAACTCCTACTGCTGCTTTGTGATTCTATTCTGTTCTTGCTCGAGTGCATGAGCGTTCTCTAGTTTCGAATGTTCCGAACCCCCTCTACGTTGCGCATGGGCCTCCTTTTATACGCTAAAGGGGTCACCGACAGGTGGCAACGTAGGCGAGGGTAAAAATGTAAAAAGTGTGGTGGGTACAACTACTGGTACAGTGCATCCTACCTAACTCTGACGGCAGGGGACAAAGGCATTAAATGCCCATCCGAGTCGCCCAAACAGTGCAGAAAAGCGACCGTTAGGGGCGCCACCGCTTGCCACGATGGCCATCTCGTCATCTCCGCTTGCCACCTCGCACCGCTAGCTGCACAGGCTCTCGCCACGCGCCCCTGAGAAGGCCTCATGGCGACACGTTGGCGGATGCGCTGGAGCGCGGGTACAGAGTGGTAGCTGGTCCCCGGCAAGTACCTTGCCGGGGTCGTTGTCTTGTCGCGTCCGGAAGCTTGTCGCTCGCTGGGTCTTGCCGGGACGCGCGGTGCGTCGCGGCAAGTTCCTTGAAATGCCTTGGTTGGCCTTCCCGGCAAGCTCCTCTTGCCGGGGCCTTGTCCTTCCCGGCAAGCTCTTCTTGCCGGGGCCTTGTCTTCTTGGCTTAAACACTTTGTTCTTGAATGGCTCCAAAGGAACCAGCGGAGGACCTTGGCGGTCGCCCGGCAAGCCTTGCCGCGGGGTGCTGCGACTGCCCGTGCACAAGTTCGGGATACTAGGGTACCCCTACTCTAGTACACCGACAGGAGCCCCCGGGCCTGGGCCATACACGGTGCCGAGCGCTGTTGGGCTAGGCCCAAAACAGGGCACGGGCACACGCGGGCCTGGGTTATGCCAAATCTAACTCCGTACCCACCGCGCCCTCCCGTAACGGCACGCGTCGAATGCGGCATCGTGGGAGAGATCGTGGGTGGTTCTTTATTCGGCAAAAGCGTAACGTTCGCCTCCTCCTCTTTATAAGCAGGGGAAACAGGGGTCGTTCCCCCACCTTCGCCATTTTCTACTTCAATCTCGGAAATCTCCGCCGCTCCCCTCCGCTTCCAAAGCCGAAAGAGAGCAGCGCTCTGCCCCCCATCGCCACCGGCGCCACCAACGCTGTCGATCTCCCTCACCACCCCCGCCATGGCTCCGAAAGCCGGAAAGGGGAAGGCTGCGAAGGCTGTGAAGTCGACCGAGGCGCAGCTGCTCGACGCGTTGCGGAAGGAGCGGGCCACTTTCCCCCCCGAGCTCTCCGCGAAGGAGCTGAGGGAGTGGTACTATCTCTTCTGGTCGACAGAGACGCGAGCGCATCCGCGCACGAAGGTACTCTCCGCTGTCGCTACGAAAAAGGCTCCGGTTGGTGGATACCCTTTCTTCACCTTGTTCTTCTACTGCGGGCTCTGCCCGCCCTTCTCTGAGTTTTTCTGTGATATCATGAACACCTACGGGTTTCATCTCCTTGACTTCACCCCCAATGCCGTTCTGACCATGGCGGTTTTCGCGCATCTCTGCGAAAACTTTGTCGGAGTCCACCCAAATGTAGCCCTCTTCCACCATTTTTTTATGCCTCGCGTCGAGAGAGGGGAGCCTCTTGCCGGCGGGATCGCCTGGATCTCGCGGGCCGGCAAGAAGGAGGTCTATCTGGAGGGGGAGCTCCATAGCAAATGGGATGAGTGGAGAGCAGATTGGTGCTGGGTCATAGAGGAGAACCCGCTGCCGTTTACCGCTTTGCGCCAAGCCCCGGCAGTGCGCGGCAATGATTGGAGTGCCCTGTCCGCGGACAACGACAAGCTGAAGATCGCCACCACCCGGATCTTGTGCCTCGGGCTTGCCGGGTTGACTGTGGGTGCTGTTGGCGCGGATTTCCTTCGCCGCCGCATCGCCCCCTTGCAAGAGAGGAGGAGACCCGCCTGGGAATTTGGGGGCCCGGCGGATATTATGAGGCTGCGCCCGGGCCTCAACTTCAATTTTACCGTCTTGGAATTGGACGAGATACTAAAGGAGCTGTTCAAGCACGACCCTCAGCATCCCGAGTGGTTTAGGTTGCCGGCGGGTGTCGTCCCGCTGTGCAACAATTCTTTGCTTGACCGCATTCACGCCATGATGCCGCAGTGCGATTCGCACGGGATCGTTCCAACTTGGCGAGAACCTGCGGACGATGTTGTGCAGCAGTTCTTCGACGGCCTGGTGGAAGTGGCGGTCAACGCCGATGAAAATAAGCTCCTCACCCGCGACACCACCGAGCAGGAGATGCAGCGCATTGCCACCAGGGCGGAAGAGGCGGCGGCAGCTGCAGCCGCGGGTGAATTTGGGTTCACTGTGGATGAGGCAGAGGCAGCAGCGGTGGCAAGCCTTGCCGAACGAGAGTGGCCTGAAGGCGAAGAAGAGCTTGCCGCGCCTGACGCCGAGTCGAGCGAGCCCACCGAGGGTCCGAGCGGTCCGCCGTCTCCGAGCAGCTTGCCGCAAGCAGGGCCCGCAGTGCAGCCCCCAGCGCAGCCAAGAAGGCGCCTCCGCAGGGCCGGGGACGCAGCAGGACGGCAGATGGGCCAACAGCCGCAGCGCCGCGCGACGCGCTCCGGCGCGACAAGCACTGTTGCCGCAGGAGCGCCTCACGTCGCCCCGGCAACTGGAGCGGGGTCGTCCCGGGCCGCTGCTGCAGCCCCCGCCAAGCGGCCAAGGGACCCTACTCCTCCGCCTCGCCGCACCGGAGGTGGGCCGAACTTCGACCTCTCCGCACTCAGCTCCGACGAGGAAGAGGAAGAAGAGTAAGGCCCTCTTGTTGTACTTGTAGTTCTTCAATTTGTCGTTCTTGTCTTGAATCTGATCTGATTTACTCTGGACTTATTCCATTTCAGGACATTGGCCCAGAGGGCGGCGAAGAGGGCCAAGGCTCCGGTGGTTGTCATCGAGGACGAGCCCACCGCGACAGCAGGAGGCGCGCCCGAGACCACCTTACCGGACCCGGCTACTACTCCGCAGAGCAGCCCCCAGCGCAGCCCCCAGCGTAAGTATTTGGTTTCTTTTCTGCTGTTAGCCATGCATGAGCGCTCTTTCTTTGCTATCAATTGAGCATTTGTTTGCGCAGGAGCAGAACAACTTCACCAGGAGGGCGTGGAAATCACCTCCGACTCGTCGTCTGCTTCGACTACACCGCCAAGGGCGGACTCCCCGGCAAGGGAGCATTCTCCGGCAAGGGAGGAGTCTCCGGTAAGGGAGGATTCTCCAGCAAGGGGCAGTGCCAATGATCCCCCGGTGGTGGAGCCCATGACAGTGGATCCCAGCACAGGTAATCTTTCTTGCCCGAAACTTCCCTTGAGTTTTTCTTCTTCTGATTTTCCTTTTCGATCATTTGCTTGACTTTTCTCCTTCTTCCGGCCCTCAGATCCGCCCTCCACAGAGCCGATGGAGACCGAGGCCACTGGCGAGGAGGACGTGCGCGGCAATACTGATGACGACGCCGCCACTGAAGAAGAGGCCGGCGCTGATGATCCCGCCGACGAGGAGGCCGCCAAGGCTGTTGGCGCGGGAGCTGGCAAGGGGTCCGACGATCGCACTGATGACCCTGAGGGCGCAGGAGCGCAAGGCGCTACACCGACCGCCGACTCCTCCGCCACTGACACAGCGCCAAGCTCCGAAGAGCCCCAGCCCGGCGCCTACTTGAAGGCCAGTGAGGGTGTCTTCATCAAGCTTCCCTGGGCGTCGAGCTCCAGGGCGCCAGTCGAAGGAGAGACATTTGACGGGGAAGTGCTCGCCTCCGCCGGGCTAACGCTGGTTGACGCGCCAAGCAGCAGCAGCGGCGAGTCCGAGGAGGAGCAGCTGCTCCGGAAGCTGGTGTTGCTCTACCACGCCCGACAAGCCAAGGTGGAGTCCCGGGAAGCACTTGTCACGCAGGCGGGAGCAGACATTGAGAAGCGCGCGGAGGAGCTCCGGGAACGCAATCAGGAAGCTCTCTGGGCCATTGCAGAGGAGCGGGCGCAGCTCGTCGAAGTGCGGAAGGCATTCATCGTTGAGAAGGCCGAAGCCGAGGAGCAACAGCGGCTTGCTGCCGAGGAGCTATCCGCGCGAGAAGGCGAGCTAACGCAGCGAAAGGTCAACCTCGACAGCTATGAGGATGAGCTTGCTGCGCGCGAGCGAGCGCTTGGCGGGGCGCTTAAGGAATCAAAGGACGCGGCCGCAGCTGCTGAGGCCGCCAAGAAGGAGTTGGAGGTGAAAGTGGCGCAGCTAGAGGCTGATCTTAAAGCGAGCGGCGAGGAGCTTGCCGTGCTCAAACGTGAGCGCGAGAAGGATGCCCGTGCTCACGGCGAGCTGCAGGGTCAACTTGCCGAGAAGGGCAAGGAGCTGAGCGCCGCCAAGGACTCCAACGCGGATCTCGAGCTGAAGCTGGCCACTTTGACTCAGACGCTGGACAGCGCCAAGGAGCGGGAGGCGACTCTGAAAGAGGAAATCAAGGGCAATGAAGAGCTGCTGACGAGGGCCGCCGAAACCCAGAACACCTTCAGGGCAACGGTGGAGCTTTGGACGGAGGGCCTCGTGAACATTGCTGCAGTCATCGACGAGGAGCTGGTGCAACTGGGGGTGGAGGGCCTCGGGTACTCCTCCGATGAGAACCTCCAACCCAGCGCCAAGCTCACCCTGTTCTTCAAAGGCGTGGCGACGGCCCTCCAGCAGCTCCGGGAAAGGATCCCAAAGCAGCTGGCCGACGAGTCGCGCACGATCTGCGCCAGAGTTCTGGAGAAGGTGTTGGTGAAGGTGGCCTTCCGCAACCCAGGCCTTAACCTCACCAACGTCCTCAAGAAGCTGCCGGCGGACGCTGATCTGGACGCGCTCAAGGCCCTTGTCGCACCCATTGTGGACAAGGTGAACGAGGTCAAGAGGGTTGACGGCGGCCGCGTAGATTAGGCCGCCTGCTTTTTCCCCTTTTCTTGTCGCTGTTGAACATGTTACGTGAACATCACATTAGAGCCGCGACAAGTTATTTTGTAATAAACTTTATTTCGGGTAACAACTGCTATGCTATCTCCTTTACTTGATTCCTCCCTTTGTATGTTTTTGCCCTACGCTTTTAGGGAACTTGCTGGCGTAGGCACCCTTGCCGCGAGCGCTGAGTGCGGAACATCAGCGGCCTGCTGGCAGTGCTACTATCGACAAGAAACCTTGTCACAACTAGTCGCAGCACACTTAAGTTGTTGAGCGGACTCGAAACAAAGTAAGGGCGCAACTAGCTACAAGTTGGTTCCTCCGCGCACAGGTTTTCCATACAAAGCTCGGTCGTTCAAGGAAGATAACTTAAAAAAATTTCAAACTAATTTGCTCAAGCTTTGGCAACTTAGCTTTTCTGTCGTTTGCTTCCCGGCAAGGCGAAACTTTTCTTGAACGATGCCTGGTCCATACCATTATCTTCTCCTCCCCCCCGGCAAACTTGTGTGCGGGTGAATGTTCCTTCTCTTCGAGAAAAAGAAAGAAGAGAAAATAAAGATATGGAGCCTTACGGCTCCTTATTGCTTACCGGTGGCAGGTGCTGCACAGGGTGTCAGACAACATATGCAAAAGAAAAAAGCATGAAATTGACAGGATGTGCGGAGCGCATGGGCTTTATTTATGCACGGGATCTGCGCCCGGCTTTGTACAAAGGGTTACATGCAACAGCGGCAAGGCTTGTACAAAAGGTGGTTGCCGGAATAGGTTTGGCAACCGCGCCTTACGGGTAAAACTTACGAAGATGCTCAATGTTCCAGGAGTTGCTCACCGAAAAGCCGTCTTCGGTCTCAAGGCGGACAGCGCCAGGCCTAGTGACTCGTTTGACCCAGTAAGGGCCCTCCCACTTCGGCGTCAACTTGTTGGAATTCTTGGCGGATTGAACACGCCGAAGAACAAGGTCGCCTTCCTCGAGACTTCTGGCACTGACTTTGCGGCTATGGTAGCGGCGCAAAGCTTGCTGGTAGCGAGCAGCTCGTACAGCAGCCTGAAGACGGTCTTCCTCAAGGAGTAGCACGTCATCTTGTCGCAGTTGCTCTTGCTCGAGCTCATCATAAGCGAGCACTCGAGGTGACCCGTATACGAGTTTCGTGGGGAGAACTGCCTCTGCTCCGTAGACGAGAGCAAAAGGTGTCTGGCCAGTGGCTCGATTTGGCGTCGTCCTGATCGACCAAAGAACCACCGGCAGCTCCTCGATCCAGTTTTTTTCGCACCTGTGCAGCCTGTCGAAAGTCCTGGTCTTGAGCCCGCGCAGCACTTCAGCATTTGCCCTCTCCGCTTGACCGTTGCTTCTCGGGTGAGCAACAGAAGCAAAGCAGACCTTGGCGCCAAGGTCTTGGACGTACTGCATGAAGGTGCGGCTCGTGAACTGTATGTCGTTGTCAGGACCCCGACTCAATGCCACATCGATCTAGCATGTAACACCTCATATCACTTTGCGGCCTCACGCACGGTATTCCCACGGGTGTCGCCTTACCTTTGCCCGGGACCGTTTGCGCCTTTTGGCACACGTATATGACAGTGTCGCTAGCATCCATATGATAAGGAGCCCGGGCTGACATGGCTAGTCGTAAACCCAAAGTGGCACAGACTTACAGGGACAGGCATCCATGACCCAGCATCAAACGTGTCGGTCATCAGCGAGTGAATCCAGGCTGTAGCACTGGGCTAGCAGGACTCCGGTGAACCGGGCTGTAGCAGGCTAACAGGACTCCGGTATTCATCGCGTGACATTTCCCCGAAGGGACAGACACAGGAACGAAGAAGGACACATGCCGGCCAGCCTAAGTGTTCCGGAGCAGTAGCAAGCTACCATGGCTCGGTGGAAACACTAGGAGACATTTCCCCGTAAGAGAGGCTACTAAAGATAAACAACTAGATGGTCAGATCCCACACATACCAAGCATTTCAATAACATACACACAATATGCTCGATATGTGCAAATACAACATGGCATCACAACATGACTCTACGACTCAAGTAATTTATTCAATAGGCTCCGAGGAGCGAGATATTACAAACATGGGTCTCATGACCCAACAATCAGAGCATACAAATCAAAGCACAAGCGGAAGCTATCATGTCTGGGTACAGACATCTATAACTGAAAAAGGCTGAGAAGCCTGACTATCTACCAGATCCTGCCGGGGCACAAGATCGTAGCTGAGGTAACAAGCTAAACGTCGAAGTCCACGCGAAACTACTAGTGAGACCGAAGTCTCTCTGCAAAAACATAAAATAGGCAAACGTGAGTACAAATGTACCCAGCAAGACTTACATCAGAACTAACTACATATGCATCATTATCAACAAAGGGGATGGTGGGGTTTAACTGCAGCAAGCCAGCTTTGACTCGGTGGCTATCCTGAACTACGACTGCAATGTAACTCTTTTGAGGTGGCGCACACGAGTCCACATATTCCCCATATCAATACACCACTATGGATCCGCTCCCGTCTCCCTACGAGAGCGCCATCCATAGCACTCACGCTTATCTTGCGTATTTTAGAGTATCCACTTTCACTTGTCTATGAACTGATATAAGCAACCCAGAAGTCCTTTACCGTGGACACGGCTATTCGAATAGATGATGTTAACCCTGCAGGGGTGTACTTCTTCATACATGTTTCCACCACTTAGCGTCTGCACACGACATGTGCTCGGCAGACTTCAAGCGAAAGCCGACGTGGGTGTAGACCACGACCTACCTAAACACTCAAGTCTCTAGTCCAGGTTTATCGCCTATTCGGGTTCCATCCATGAGGAGATCCGGCCGGAGTTTCGCTCACAGCCCCAAACGATGTGAACAGGGTTCCGTGACACCAAACGGGCGCCCGGTATACCCGGCCACGTGCCTACCGCATCACAGCCCACCCCTCCGGTCAGCGCTGTCCACGGCCTCCAGCATACTACAAACACCAGAAACTACTTGCAACTCCTGGACAGAGGACGAGGGTGAATAAGAAGTCGAGCGGGGTCATATTTCAGGGCCCAATGTATGGTAGTAGCTGAATCATGGATCACAAACACAGAACTCAGTTCCTAAGGACGGCTTCAATGAGACAACCCACCATGTACTCCTACATGGCCTCTCACCGACACCTTTTACCAAATCGTGTTCACACACTTAGCTCACACACAGTAGGACATGTTCACACACCTCTGATTCATCCCGGATGAATCAGACCTGACACAACTCTAAGCAGTAGCAGGCATGACAAACAAGCAAGAATGAGTAGGCACAACAGGGCTCAAACAACTCCTACTCATGCTAGTGGGTTTCATCTATTTACTGTGGAATGACAGGTCATGCAGAGGATAAAGGGGTTCAGCTACCGCAGCAAGTAACAGTTGAATCGTTGTTGTCCTAATGCAGTAAAAGAGAGCAGGGGCGAGAGAGTAGGATTGTATCGGAATGAACAAGGGGGTTTTGCTTGCCTGGCACTTCTGAAGATAACATTGAGTCTTCATCAGTGTCAACGATCACAACGTCGGAACATCGTCTACCGGAGGGAACAGATACCGGCAACAAGAAGAAATACAATCAATGCAATGCACAATATGATGCATGCTCATGACATGGCAATATGAATGTGTTTTGAGCTAATGCAACTAGCAACAGATTAAATGAAGTTGGTTTGAATACAAGATTCAAATTCAAACTCCATATGTGATTATTCAGATGCCATTTATATGATTTGTGCTAAACAGCAGCTATAAGTTGTTCTAACATGCATGAAAATGGTACAGATGGATTCCTTGAATTTTTCTGATAATTTTTCATATATAAATTATTTAATTTGGAGTTACGGTTGAATTTCTATGATTTTTAGAAGTTTTTACAATTTTCTGGAATTTCCTGAATAAAAAAAATAAATCCAGAAAATACTTATTGCGTCAGCATTGCGTCACTATGACGTCAGCAGGTCAACAGACGCTGCTGCTGGTCAAACCTGACCAGTGGGGCCCACTGGTCAGTGACTCAGGTCTGGATTGAGTGAATGACAGGTGGGACCGGTCAACGATGACTGGGCCAGAGTCAAAGCTGACACGTGGGGTCCACGGCACTAACACTAATTTAACAGAATAATTATATTAACCTAATTAAGCGCAGGGGCCCACATGGCAGTGGCTCTGGGGGTGTTTAGCGGGGTTATTAGCACTAATTAACCGGCGCCACGTCAGCAGGTGACGCCGGCGACCACAACAGCGGCGGGAACTCGCCGGAGTTGGTCGGGGCGGCGCTACAGGCTGCGGTTGGGCACCCTGAGGGCACCAGGAGGGAGCCCGTGCTCCCGCGCGTCTAGGGGCGCACGCAGCTGGGCACAGGGAGGCCGGGGTCGACGGCGGCGACCAGAACGGCGGCGGCCGGAGCTACGGGTTCGGGCGGCGTAGCGCTATGGTGCACAAGAGGACGAGCTGGTGGCGGCGTTAGCTTGCTGGCGCTTGCGCGCATCCATTGGTAGCATCGGGAGGGTGAGACGTGGCCTGAGTCGAGCGCAGCGTCGACTTCGGCGGCGGCCGGAGTTCGGCCGCGACGGAGCTATGGCCTAGAGCTCGCAAACGCGAGGGGAAAGAGAGGGGTTCTGCACGGAGGCTCACAGCGAGGTCGATGAGCAGCTCGGTGGTCTCGGGGAGGCGTCGGAGGCGGCGAATCGACCGCGGCGATCGCCGGACAGATGCGGTGATGAAGGCGGCAGGGACGACGCTGCGGTGCACCCGGCGTCACGTGAGTTGGTGGAGACGAAGAGGAAGGCGCGGCGGTTCTTCTGGAAGCATCGGCGAGGCGAGTGGTGGACTTTGGCCGCGGTGGAGCTCGTCGGTGCTCTCGGGTGCTCGTGGTCGATCGCGAGAGAGAGAGAGAGCAGAGGAGCGAGGGGGGGAGGGAGGTCCAGAGAGCGAGGGAGAAGTGAGAGGGGGGTCGGGGAGGCGCGTGGCGTCACCGGGGCGTCGAGGAGGAAGCAGGAGGTGGCCAGGGGAAGCAGGAGGTGGCCGAGGCCTCTCGGGCGCGCGCCACGCCTCGCCTCTGCCTACTGGCAGAGGAAGACGACAGGGGGGAGGTGGAGATGGGCTGGGCCGTGCTGGGCCAGGTAAGTGGGCGCCAGGTAAGCCCAGGTAAGTTTCTGTTCTTTTATTTCTGTTCTGTTTTATTTTGTTAAATTTGTTTTGCCACTGTTTGAATTTTAAAATAATTCAAACAATGCCAGAAACTCCTCTGAATATTTTTATGTTGCTTAATGGACTTTCCAAAAGCACATAAAATGTTTTAGGGTATTTGGAAATATATTCTATACAAGTTATGAATATAATTCCAAATGCAAATAAAATAATGATTTAAATTCAGTGCCCAAAATATTCCTCAAAATGCTCATTATTTTTGGTTTGGTGCAAAAACCTTTGCCAAATATAACCAACATTATTAAGGCCATTTTGGAAACACTGAATGCAATTTCCAGGGTTCTTTTGCCCTGCTTTTAATTAAAGTTTTGAGGCTTCAACAATCCTCAATTCATGTTTCAGAAATTTAAATATGATGCCTGGATGAAGATGCAACTATTTACAAACAATATTCTAGGGCTGTGACAACTCACCCCCACTAAACAAGAATCTCGACCCGAGATTCAAGTGTAGGGTAAGGTGAAGGGGAAACGCAAACTAGTATAATCTTCACGATCTAGTTGCACTCCAATTGAACGTTGATTCGTTCACCATCATTGTCTCGAAGTCTTGCTCTGAGAACTCCAACTAACATGACAACGAGAGGAAAGGAAAGACCCTAAAAGAATGGTTCTTCTCGAAGGTCGAACAACTCAGGATTAACTCACGGAATGAGACATAGCAACATCTCTCGAGCTGAGAGGCGAAGCACACATCCATAGGAATGGAGTGAAGCAGATGACGAAGGTTCACTAGGTAGACCACAATTCCACACCTAAGAGGGTGGTGAACGGTTGTCAACGTAGCGAGGAGTTGAGTTTCCATGATACCATAACGATGCACCTTAGGGAAGGTGACTCATAGAAATATCCCCTTAAGTGGCAAAAAGAATTACCTTTGATTCAAAGATCATTGAGACTCTTTAAACCAGCCTAAGGCAATTCTCGAGCAATCATTTGGAGGGGTCGGTAGAATGGCATACTCGGACTTGGATGATGTGGATTACCTTGTTGAAGACAACGTAATGGATGAACTTGCTTACCACCGGAAATGGAAGAGACCCATGGTAGAATGGCACATTGGCGGTGCAAGCTGGGAACAAAATGCAAATGCTGGGAATGATTCTGGTAACTGGGGAGAGGCTCATCAATAGAGAGTGAATTCACTGTTTGAAAAGGTCATAGCATTGCCGAGGAAACTGAGAGGAATCCCAGTTAGAGCCGATGATAACACGTAGCGCTTGTGCGTGCTCTCAAGAACTTGAGCATTTCCACAATCATCAAGGTTTTATCAACATCCGTGTCAAGGGTGCTGACAACACAACATACTACCATGATGAATAGCGATGGACGATGCAGATGCAAAGGAGGATAACACTTTCTCAGATTTCACCTTAGCGAGGCCAAGGGAACGAAATCTGGATGATCGACCGAGAGACATTTAGCACTCCGCTTCTAATGTTCTCCTTGATGTGCTAGCGTAATCCACCCATAGATATGGTTTGATATCTAGAACATCAAGTAAAAAGGTCGGACTTCAGGAGCACAAAAATCCATAAGGAACAACTACTAGAATAAGTCCTACGAGATCCTTATGGGGAGGTGGCCAACTTCCTCAATCAAGATATTATAATAACAGGTCTTCCGGCTGGGTGTGTTGGCCACGACATCCACTTTACCGGTTTCCGAGGGACCGATATTATAGTTTTTGGGAAATGTTCCAAACCATCATATCTGCCTGAGATTCAGATCTGGTTGGTGTCAGGATATTCCAGACTCATCGAGTCTAGGAAGAAAAACGAAAGTTTGCAACACAAATCGACGAGATGACGTTGCGAGATTCTCGGGGAATGAACTACGATAGTAAGCTCCAAAACATGAGCTGGTTCTGCTACAAACATGTGAACACGTTGTCCCAGACAAGCATGACCACGTGGTAGTCTTACAATAAAACACTACCGAGTTCTGGTTGGGAACCATCACCGTGGATAACGAAGTCCTTGCATAAGTCATATGATTAGCTCTTATGAAGGAACTTCTTCTCCTTGAACAAATCAATCAGTGGCTTGGTGTGCTCGGGACACATATGGAATGAAGGTTGCAAGTCTCCAGACCACAGAATACTTCGCACGTGTGCATGACTGATTTGGGATGATTCCAAGGAAACAAAACAATCTTCCTCGAATTCATGGCGGCAACTTGCATCAGATGCACATGAATTAGGGGAAGTCACTACTTTCATCCAAACATATGCTTCATGAACGAAACACGAAGAAATGCTTACACAAGTTTTCAACACTAGGTTGATGTTCAACATGATTCATGGGGGGAGACAAAATGCTACTGATGGGCTCAACAACAACTCATCGAAATTTCCATATCACTGGACTTCCACCATCATGTGAACACGGTGATAGCATTGGTCAGACCAAAGATGTAATGGTGTATGCTCGAGGGATCAACCACGAGTAGGACAACATTACGAGCATCGTTGGTACTGATTTGATTTGACGATAGCCCACACTCAAATCAAGGGATTGATAAGACAATAGGTCCAGCAACTGATCACAGGGACCAATCGATGAAGATATCATCTTTCTTCAACACACACTACACAAGAATATCCCTTTGGAACGAACTAAGTCAGGCAAGCTTTTATCTTCCAACTCTCCAAGTTGTCGTTTAGCTTAACCAACTAGCTCAGGGGTATCCAACACGGATTCTTGGAGAAAGGGTGGTTTACAATAAACCATCTTGATCACGAAATCAACATAGCGGTCAGGTGACAACCTGGTAATACTTCCGAGAAGATATTCGAAAAATCACAAACCACCGATATGTTACTAAGCTCGAGAACAATCTTGCTTTTCAGGGCAAGACAATATGATCAAAGAGCGAGGGATTTGGAATAATCCTAACTCATCGATCAAGGAGTGCACCAGGAAAAGGACTAGGTAGCATGATCAACCTTAGAATGATGATTCAAAAACCAACACGCTAAGAATGAAATTATTGTCCATTAACTACCAAGCAACAAGGTTGCTAGGAGTATTGAATTCACACATCACGATTCACTTGTCGGCATTCCGGTTGCGACAACACGGAACCGAGGGATGAATAATGATGGCGAGAAGTATCACTGTACCAAGAGTTCATAGGATGGTGTGCAATTCCTACGATAATCCCGATATAAAAGATGGTAATACTCCAAGGTAGAACAGAATCAAAAGCTGGGCTGGCATTTTGATCTGCGGAGCACAATTGCTTTAACCCAATCCTAGATATGGATGAGGTACTGGAGTTTGTTTCTCCTAGTCATTCCGGAATAGAATGGCTTGATAGACCACAAGAGTAATAGGCATCGATGAACGAATGCACACATAATCTTGACTATCAATTGATAGACGAGGGTCAGAAGACAACTAAAGAGGGACAACTCAAGGAACATACTATTTTCTGAGTTGTGAATGCATGGATTAGCATGTCGAACGAGTTCGACATATTTCTTCCGGATAATCCATGCAGAAAGGTTGAGCTGGCAGAGTCACAACATAGCATGGAGAACTCATCGGGAGCACTCTTGTTGTCATCTTTTGGTTCAGAAGAACTCCTGCCAAGAATGGTTCATGGTATTTGGAAGAACGATATACCACGGACCTCGAGGACTATCGCAAAGGTTACTAATATCCTAAAGGAACTAGCAAACACTATCAACATGAAGTAAGTAGAGTGAATCTCGGGTTCAAAACCCAGAAATAGAATGCCTACTAACTAATAACATCACGGGATGCTTTCAAAAATAATGGCCAGAATCATCACACTGGGGATACAAAAGCATTGCTAAATTGCTAGGTGACTTCCTAAACACCTAAGGTCATAATAATAGCTCCAACATCTACGCCGAGGCAACAAAGTACCTCAACCTACCGATTAGTGTGCTTATTCCGACCAAAAGGGACATCGGAGACGGAAGGAAAGGATTTGCAAATGCATCAGACTGTTTAGAGACCTGGGATGACTTGGACAGCATAACGGCTGTAAATGCTCAGAAAAGATTTGAGACATTCACAAAAATGGTGGCATAACCACTCAACATCACAATAGCAAGGTTCCGAGATCAACAGATAACATACAGAAGTAGTAGGAACTGAACTCAAGCTTAAATCCAACAATCTTATAAGTCTACTGATTAGTAACACGTGATCCTGATAGATAGATGAGAAGACCTAGTTCCTTAACCCCGTAGGAAAGATAAGATGACTCAGATCAGAAGGGCATAAGGTATAAGGAGTAAAAAGAGCCTTACGTTCCATCCCACAATCAATTCCCTTATATAACTAAAGAATTTCTAGACTCAACTTCGACCAGTTTGGCTTGGTAATCCTACAGGCAGTCAAGCTCTGATACCAACGCTGTCAGGACCCCGACTCAATGCCACATCGATCTAGCATGTAACACCTCATATCACTTTGCGGCCTCACGCACGGTATTCCCACGGGTGTCGCCTTACCTTTGCCCGGGACCGTTTGCGCCTTTTGGCACACGTATATGACAGTGTCGCTAGCATCCATATGATAAGGAGCCCGGGCTGACATGGCTAGTCGTAAACCCAAAGTGGCACAGACTTACAGGGACAGGCATCCATGACCCAGCATCGAACGTGTCGGTCATCAGCGAGTGAATCCAGGCTGTAGCACTGGGCTAGCAGGACTCCGGTGAACCGGGCTGTAGCGGGCTAACAGGACTCCGGTATTCATCGCGTGACATTTCCCCGAAGGGACAGACACAGGAACGAAGAAGGACACATGCCGGCCAGCCTAAGTGTTCCGGAGCAGTAGCAAGCTACCATGGCTCGGTGGAAACACTAGGAGACATTTCCCCGTAAGAGAGGCTACTAAAGATAAACAACTAGATGGTCAGATCCCACACATACCAAGCATTTCAATAACATACACACAATATGCTCGATATGTGCAAATACAACATGGCATCACAACATGACTCTACGACTCAAGTAATTTATTCAATAGGCTCCGAGGAGCGAGATATTACAAACATGGGTCTCATGACCCAACAATCAGAGCATACAAATCAAAGCACAAGCGGAAGCTATCATGTCTGGGTACAGACATCTATAAATGAAAAAGGCTGAGAAGCCTGACTATCTACCAGATCCTGCCGGGGCACAAGATCGTAGCTGAGGTAACAAGCTAAACGTCGAAGTCCACGCGAAACTACTAGTGAGACCGAAGTCTCTCTGCAAAAACATAAAATAGGCAAACGTGAGTACAAATGTACCCAGCAAGACTTACATCAGAACTAACTACATATGCATCATTATCAACAAAGGGGATGGTGGGGTTTAACTGCAGCAAGCCAGCTTTGACTCGGTGGCTATCCTGAACTACGACTGCAATGTAACTCTTTTGAGGTGGCGCACACGAGTCCACATATTCACCATATCAATACACCACTATGGATCCGCTCCCGTCTCCCTACGAGAGCGCCATCCATAGCACTCACGCTTATCTTGCGTATTTTAGAGTATCCACTTTCACTTGTCTATGAACTGATATAAGCAACCCAGAAGTCCTTTACCGCGGACACGGCTATTCGAATAGATGATGTTAACCCTGCAGGGGTGTACTTCTTCATACATGTTTCCACCACTTAGCGTCTGCACACGACATGTGCTCGGCAGACTTCAAGCGAAAGCCGACGTGGGTGTAGACCACGACCTACCTAAACACTCAAGTCTCTAGTCCAGGTTTATCGCCTATTCGGGTTCCATCCATGAGGAGATCCGGCCGGAGTTTCGCTCACAGCCCCAAACGATGTGAACAGGGTTCCGTGACACCAAACGGGCGCCCGGTATACCCGGCCACGTGCCTACCGCATCACAGCCCACCCCTCCGGTCAGCGCTGTCCACGGCCTCCAGCATACTACAAACACCAGAAACTACTTGCAACTCCTGGACAGAGGACGAGGGTGAATAAGAAGTCGAGCGGGGTCATATTTCAGGGCCCAATGTATGGTAGTAGCTGAATCATGGATCACAAACACAGAACTCAGTTCCTAAGGACGGCTTCAATGAGACAACCCACCATGTACTCCTACATGGCCTCTCACCGACACCTTTTACCAAATCGTGTTCACACACTTAGCTCACACACAGTAGGACATGTTCACACACCTCTGATTCATCCCGGATGAATCAGACCTGACACAACTCTAAGCAGTAGCAGGCATGACAAACAAGCAAGAATGAGTAGGCACAACAGGGCTCAAACAACTCCTACTCATGCTAGTGGGTTTCATCTATTTACTGTGGAATGACAGGTCATGCAGAGGATAAAGGGGTTCAGCTACCGCAGCAAGTAACAATTGAATCGTTGTTGTCCTAATGCAGTAAAAGAGAGCAGGGGCGAGAGAGTAGGATTGTATCGGAATGAACAAGGGGGTTTTGCTTGCCTGGCACTTCTGAAGATAACATTGAGTCTTCATCAGTGTCAACGATCACAACGTCGGAACATCGTCTACCGGAGGGAACAGATACCGGCAACAAGAAGAATACAATCAATGCAATGCACAATATGATGCATGCTCATGACATGGCAATATGAATGTGTTTTGAGCTAATGCAACTAGCAACAGATTAAATGAAGTTGGTTTGAATACAAGATTCAAATTCAAACTCCATATGTGATTATTCAAATGCCATTTATATGATTTGTGCTAAACAGCAGCTATAAGTTGTTCTAACATGCATGAAAATGGTACAGATGGATTCCTTGAATTTTTCTGATAATTTTTCATATATAAATTATTTAATTTGGAGTTACGGTTGAATTTCTATGATTTTTAGAAGTTTTTACAATTTTCTGGAATTTCCTGAATAAAAAAAATAAATCCAGAAAATACTTATTGCGTCAGCATTGCGTCACTATGACGTCAGCAGGTCAACAGACGCTGCTGCTGGTCAAACCTGACCAGTGGGGCCCACTGGTCAGTGACTCAGGTCTGGATTGAGTGAATGACAGGTGGGACCGGTCAACGATGACTGGGCCAGAGTCAAAGCTGACACGTGGGGTCCACGGCACTAACACTAATTTAACAGAATAGTTATATTAACCTTTATAAGCGCAGGGGCCCACATGGCAGTGGCTCTGGGGGTGTTTAGCGGGGTTATTAGCACTAATTAACCGGCGCCACGTCAGCAGGTGACGCCGGCGACCACAACAGCGGCGGGAACTCGCCGGAGTTGGTCGGGGCGGCGCTACAGGCTGCGGTTGGGCACCCTGAGGGCACCAGGAGGGAGCCCGTGCTCCCGCGCGTCTAGGGGCGCACGCAGCTGGGCACAGGGAGGCCGGGGTCGACGGCGGCGACCAGAACGACGGCGGTCGGAGCTACGGGTTCGGGCAGCGTAGCGCTATGGTGCACAAGAGGACGAGCTGGTGGCGGCGTTAGCTTGCTGGCGCTTGCGCGCATCCATTGGTAGCATCAGGAGGGTGAGACGTGGCCTGAATCGAGCGCAGCGTCGACTTCGGCGGCGGCCGGAGTTCGGCCGCGACGGAGCTATGGCCTAGAGCTCGCAAACGCGAGGGGAAAGAGAGGGGTTCTGCACGGAGGCTCACAGCGAGGTCGATGAGCAGCTCGGTGGTCTCGGGGAGGCGTCGGAGGCGGCGAATCGACCGCGGCGATCGCCGGACAGATGCGGTGATGAAGGCGGCAGGGACGACGCTGCGGTGCACCCGGCGTCACGTGAGTTGGTGGAGACGAAGAGGAAGGCGCGACGGTTCTTCTGGAAGCATCGGCGAGGCAGGTGGTGGACTTTGGCCGCGGTGGAGCTCGTCGGTGCTCTCGGGTGCTCGTGGTCGATCGCGAGAGAGAGAGAGAGAGCAGAGGAGCGAGGGGAGGAGGAAGGTCCAGAGAGCGAGGAAGAAGTGAGAGGGGGGTTCGGGGAGGCGCGTGGCGTCACCGGGGCGTCGAGGAGGAAGCAGGAGGTGGCCAGGGGAAGCAGGAGGTGGCCGAGGCCTCTCGGGCGCGCGCCACGCCTCGCCTCTGCCTACTGGCAGAGGAAGACGACAGGGGGGAGGGTGGAGATGGGCTGGGCCATGCTGGGCCAGGTAAGTGGGCGCCAGGTAAGCCCGGGTAAGTTTCTGTTCTTTTATTTCTGTTCTGTTTTATTTTGTTAAATTTGTTTTGCCACTGTTTGAATTTTAAAATAATTCAAACAATGCCAGAAACTCCTCTGAATATTTTTATGTTGCTTAATGGACTTTTCCAAAAGCACATAAAATGTTTCAGGGTATTTGGAAATATATTCTATACAAGTTATGAATATAATTCCAAATGCAAATAAAATAATGATTTAATTTCAGTGCCCAAAATATTCCTCAAAATGCTCATTATTTTTGGTTTGGTGCAAGAACCTTTGCCAAATATAACCAACATTATTAAGGCCGTTTTGGAAACACTGAATGCAATTTCCAGGGTTCTTTTGCCCTGCTTTTAATTAAAGTTTTGAGGCTTCAACAATCCTCAATTCATGTTTCAGAAATTTAAATATGATGCCTGGATGAAGATGCAACTATTTACAAACAATATTCTAGGGCTGTGACAGTCGTTGTCGGTGATGATCCGGTTAGGGACCCCGAAACGGCAAACAATTGACCTGAAGAACTTTACTGCTGACTGTGCTGTCACCTTCCTCACTGCTTCCACTTCCGGCCACTTTGTGAACTTGTCCATTGCAACATACAAGTACTCAAAGCCCCCGACAGCTCGGGGAAAGGGGCCGATGATGTCGAGCCCCCAGACCGAAAACGGCCAGGATAAAGGGATCGTCTGGAGAGCTTGAGTCGGTTGGTGTATCTGCTTGGAGTGGAACTGGCATGCTTCACACTTGGTTACTTGTGCAGTTGCATCCTGGAGGGCTGTCGGCCAAAAGAAACCTTGCCGGAATGCTTTGTCGGCAAGTGCTCTTGCGCCAATGTGGTGGCCACATATGCCTCCATGTATCTCCGCCAACAGCTCTTGTCCATCTTCCCGAGGAATACACTTCAATTTCACGCCGTTGAGTCTCCTTTTGTACAGTACGTCATCGACGAACTGGTACATACTTGACTGCCGGGCTACTCTTTCCGCTTCTTCTTGTTCTTCGGGAAGCTCTCCTGTCTGAAGGAAACAGACAATCTGATGTGCCCACGCTGGAGCTTGTGGCTCGACAACGAGGACCAAAGGCACATATGCTGCTGTGGGAACATCCGCTTCTACGGCAAGAACCTGCGGCTCAGCCGGAGCTTGATGTTCCCCGGCAAGCTTGCCGGAGCAAAACTTGTCGGGAGCGTCTACTTCGACGGAGCAAACCCTAGGGCTTGTCGGAGTAGACTGCTCCTCAGCACTCTTGGTGTTGATCTTGGGGACCTTCTTGATGGCGGCTTCGGGAAGCTCTGCCGAAAAATAGTCACCAGAAACCAACTTTCTCTTCTTGTTCTGCCCCGTTGACGGTGTCACGGATGGTTGAGTCAGCTTGAGCACAAAGATCCCTGGTTCCACAGGTAACTTTAGTGCAGCGCACTTTGACAGGCCATCAGCGATGTCGTTCTGAGCTCTCGGAACATGTTCCATCTGTAGGCCGTCAAAGTGCTCTTCTAACTTTCTCACCTCATCGATGTAAGCTTCCATCAATGGACTCTGATAATCCTTATTTACTTGGCGGACGACAAGCTGTGAGTCACCCCTAACGATGAGCTTCTTGATCCCAAGGTCTGCCGCGATCCTGAGACCGGCAAGCAAGCCTTCATACTCTGTAGTATTGTTTGTTGCTTGCTCCTTGGGAAAGTGCATCTGGACTACGTACTTGAGGTGCTCTCCGGTGGGCGCGACAAGCAGCACGCCAGCACTGGCGCCTTGCAGGGAGAAGGCACCATCGAAGTACATGAGCCACTCTTTGCTTGCCTCCTTGACGGGGATGCTCATTTCTAGAATTTCTTCATCTGGCGTTGGCGTCCACTCTGCTATAAATTCTGCCAATGCTCGGCTCTGGATAGTTGAAGTGCTTTCAAACTTGAGGCCAAAGCTTGATAGTTCTAGTGCCCACTCGACAATCCTGCATGTTGCTTCTGGATTCTGCAGTATCCTTTTCAGCGGAAAGCGAGTGACAACCGTGATCTCGTGTGCTTGGAAGTAATGGCGCAGCTTTCTCGAGGCCATGAGAAGGCCGAAAAGCAACTTCTGCACACCAGAGTACCTTGACCTAGCCCCCTGCAGAAGGGAACTAACAAAGTAAACTGGGCGTTGCACCATTTTCTTCCGCACCTCCTCCTGCATCTGCGCAGATCCATCTTTGTCGGAACTAGAGCTTGCTGGCGAAGCCCCCTGCTTGTCGCTGGATGCACTTGCCACGGTTGCTGGCTCATCATCCACCTCCCTCTCCGCCACTAACGCAGCACTAACCACTTGATTGGTCGCCGCTAAATATAGCAGCAACTTCTCTTGTGGCCTAGGTGCGACAAGTGTTGGAGTGGAGGACAGGTATCTCTTCAAGTCCTGCAGCGCAGCCTCCGCTTCCGGAGTCCATTTCATTGGACCTGCCTTTTTCAATATTTTGAAAAATGGCAGGGCACGCTCAACAGACTTAGAGATGAACCTGCTGAGAGCAGCCACGCAGCCGGCAAGCCTTCGTACGTCCTTGACGCGCTTTGGTGCTTCAATCTGCTCAATGGCCTTGATCTTGTCGGGATTGGCTTCTATTCCCCGCTGAGACACGAAGAACCCGAGAAGCTTGCCGGAAGGGACTCCAAACACGCACTTCTCAGAGTTAAGCTTGAGGTTGATCTTGCGCAGATTTGTGAAAGTTTCATCCAAATCCTGAATCAGGGTTGCCTTGTCTTTGCTCTTGACCACTATATCATCCATGTAGGCTTCCACATTTCTGTGCAACTATGGCTCAAAAGCGTCATGGACTACCCTTGCAAATGTTGAACCAGCATTCTTTAATCCGAAAGGCATCCGTACGAAACAGTAGGTGCCACATGGAGTAATGAATGCGGTTTTCTACTCATCCTCTTCTGCCATGAAGATCTGATGATATCCTGAGTATGCATCAAGAAATGAAAGCAAATCACATCCGGCTGTGGAGTCAACAATCTGGTCAATGCGCGGCAAGGGAAATAGGTCTTTGGGACAAGCTTTATTAACATCAGTAAATTCAATACAAAGCCTCCATTTCCCGTTCGCCTTGCGCACGACTACAGGATTGGCCAACCACGTGGGATGGAGCACTCCTCTGACGAGACCTGCTGCTTCCAACTTCTTGATCTCTTCTGCAATGAATTCTTGGCGCTCCACTGCTTGCTTCCTGACTTTCTGCTTGACGGGCCACGCGTGAGGACAGACGGCAAGGTGGTGCTCAATTACTTTCCTGGGAACACCGGGGATGTCAGACGGTTGCCATGCAAACACGTCGACATTCGCCTGCAGGAAAGTAATGAGCGCGCTTTCCTATTTAGGGTCAAGCGTGGCACTGATGGTAAAGGTACCACCAGTGCCGTCCTCCTTGGCGGACACCTTCTTGGTTTCTGGTGGAGCTGCTTTTGCTTTCTTAAACTTGCCGGTGGAGCTCGATGGTGCATCCTCGACGGTAGCGCAGCACTCCGAAGAGGTGCGCTTGCCGGAGTGGGCATCAGAGCTCTTGTCGGACTTGGTCTTCTTCTTCCCCCTGGGAGCTTCAGCGACAAGTGTCTTGCGATCTGCTGCGGCTGCTGCTTCCCGGTAAATCTTGTCGGTACAGATAAGGGAATCCTTCTTGTCGCCAGGGACAGAGATGACGCTTATCGGACCTGGCATCTTCAATACGTTATATGCATAGTGAGAGGCTGCCATGAACTTGGCGAGTGCTGGACGGCCGAGTATCCCATTGTAGGGCAATGGAAAATCAGCAATGTCAAAGGTGACCCTCTCATTTCTGAAGTTGAGCTCGCTGCCAAATGTTACCGGCAACGTGATTTTCCCTTTCGGCTTGCTCCTTCCCGGGTTGATTCCTTGGAATGTACCGGTCTCTTCGAGCTCGCTGTCAGGGATCTGGAGCTTCTGGAATACCGCGGAGGAGATCAGGTTCAAGCCGGCCCCGCCGTCAACTAGCATCTTTGTGGCCTTGAGGTTGCGGATAGTTGGCGAGACCAACATAGGCAAGCACCCGACCGCAGTTATGCGACCAGGATGGTCCTCAACGTCAAAGATGATAGGCGTGCTGGACCACTTCAGAGGCTTGCGTGACTCAACTGGTGGTTCTGCTGCATTAACTTCCCGCACCCACTGTTTGAGCTGGCGGTGTGAAGTATGCAGAGAAGCACCGCCGTCAACGCACAAGACCTCTGTGGCTTTCTGAAACTCCTGCTCGTCGGCTTCGTCATCATCCATCTCTTCATATTCGTCTTCATCTTCATCCTTGTCGCGGCCGCGGGGAGGCCTGTCGCCTTGCTGCTGCTTGGCCTTGCCGCGACGCCCTCCCCGGCCGGGACGCTTCTTGCCAGATCCTCCAGTACCTTCCTGGTCCTTCTCCTTGTCGCGTCGCTCGTACTCAGCTTTCTACAGTTCAACAAGCTGCTCAACCTTTTTGCAGGTCTGGAGATCATGGCCCTTGGTGCAGTGGATCTTGCAGTACTGCTTGTCGGAGCCGTCCTGCTTGTCGGCGGCCACCACAGCCTCGCCGGAGCTACCAGCTTTGGCCTTCTCGGCGCCACCTCCTTTGCCGGACTGCTCGACGACTAGCACATCTTTGGCTTTCCTCTTCCTGTTGTTCCGCCGCCGGTTTTTCCTTGCCGGGGCGGCATCTTCACTGTCAGATCCTTCTGCTCCTGCGTTCTCTCCGGGGAGTTTCCTCCCCTCCTCAGCACGCGCACATCTGTCGGCCAGGGCATACAGCTCACTGACGTCCCTGATCTTGCACATCGCCATCTCCTCCCTCATCCTGCGGTTTCGCACGTTCTGATGGAACGCACTAATGACCACGGCAGGGTGGACGTCTGGGATGTTGCGCTGCACTTGGCTGAATCTCTGAATATACTTGCGCAGGGGCTCTCCTTCCTTCTGGGCGAGCAGGTGAAGATCACTCTCCTGGCCATGGGGCTTGTGGTCGCCTGTAAAGGCGCCGACAAACTGATGGCACAAATCTGCCCAGGAAGATATGGAGTTGTCCGGCAAGTGCATGAGCCAGGACCTGACGTTGGGCTTGAGCACCAGCGGGAAGTAGTTGGCAAGAATCTTCTCGTCGCGCCCCCCAGCGTCTTGCACCGTGATGGTGTAGATGCTGAGGAACTCCGACGGATGCAACCTGCCATCGTACTTCTCTGGTACATCTGGCTTGAAGTTTTTCGTACTGGGCCACTGGACTTGTCGCAGCTCACGGGTAAACGCAGGGCAACCTACCGCGTACGGCAAGTCGCCTGGTTCCCCTGGCGCATGCATGTCGACAGCGGGCCCAGCACGCTGGTCGGATTGACGACGTGCTTCTCTTCGGCGCTCGATGCGGGTACGAGCGTCCTCTTGCTGCCGTTCTTGAAGAACTTGGCGCTGATCGCGACGAGCTCGTGGATCTGACGATGCGGTGGAGTCGCTGTCGAGGTTGACCCGGCGAATCGGCGATCTTGGCCTTCGGGGCGGAGAGTGCACGGAGGTTGCACCTCCTCCAGTCTTGTCGCCATCGGCTCGCGCCTGGGCGTCTTGCCGCGGCTTCGACGTGCTCAGTTGCCGGGGAGTGTCGCTGTTGGCGAAGCCGATGAGGCTCTGGATGGTGGCCCTCCAGTCGTCGATCTTGTCCGGCGCTGGAGGGTAATCCAGGAGCAGTTGGGCTCGAGCCAACGCTTCTTCTAGAGTCTTGGGTGGCGGTGGCGAACGGCGCGAGGAGCGGGATATGCTCGAACTTCTAACTGGGTTAGAAGGAGCAGCATCTCGTCCAGGCGACCGTGCCACGCTCGTGCCAGCATGTTGGTGTGCCTGCTGGCCTTGAGCATCCCGGGATCCACCAGCTTGGCCTTGTTCCAACGCAAGTATGGTACTGCGGGTACCATGACGTTGTCGGTCCCGTGCCTCCTGAGAAGGACGCGGTGCGTGCACGGACGCCGAGGTTTGTGCAACCTTGTCCTTGGACCTGGCAGCATCATGAGCTCCCTCGTCGGCGCCCGTTCCTCCGCCGGTGTCTACCCCACCACCCGTTTGCTCTGGTGGCGGTGGGATCGACGCGGACGGACCAGCCACCTCCGAAGTCTTCTTCTTCGGTGGCATGTCGATGAAGATGGTGAAGCTGTGGCTCGCGTGAACGCCGGATCAGGTTCACGCAACCTCAACGCCCCCTACCTGGTGCGCCAAAGATGTCGTGGGAACGAACACCTATGGGGCAGGGCCCCTTTTCGGTCCGGCGGGGGGCGAGGATCGCACGAAGAGCGAATCGAGGCGAAGCACGCGAGCGGTTTTACCCAGCTTCGGAGCTCTCCGGAGAGATAAAACTCCTACTGCTGCTTTGTGATTCTATTCTGTTCTTGCTCGAGAGCGTGAGCGTTCTCTAGTTTCGAATGTTCCGAACCCCCTCTACGTTGCGCATGGGCCTCCTTTTATATGCTAAAGGGGTCACCGACAGGTGGCAACGTAGGCGAGGGTAAAAATGTAAAAAGTGTGGTTGGTACAACTACTGGTACAGTGCATCCTACCTAACTCTGACGGCAGGGGACAAAGGCATTAAATGCCCGTCCGAGTCGCCCAAATAGTGCAGAAAAGCGACTGTTAGGGGCGCCACCGCTTGCCACGATGTCCATCTCTTCATCTCCGCTTGCCACCTCGCACCGCTAGCTGCACAGGCTCTCGCCACGTGCCCCTGAGAAGGCCTCATGGCGACACGTTGGCGGATGCGCTGGAGCGCGGGTACAGAGTGGCAGCTGGTCCCCGGCAAGTACCTTGCCGGGGTCGTTGTCTTGTCGCGTCCGGAAGCTTGTCGCTCGCCGGGTCTTGCCGGGACGCGCGGTGCGTCGCGACAAGTTCCTTGAAATGCCTTGGTTGGCCTTCCCGGCAAGCTCCTCTTGCCGGGGCCTTGTCCTTCCCGGCAAGCTCTTCTTGCCGGGGCCTTGTCTTCTCGGCTTAAACACTTTGTTCTTGAATGGCTCCAAAGGAACCAGCGGAGGACCTTGGTGGTCGCCCGGCAAGCCTTGCCGCGGGGTGCTGCGACTGCCCGTGCACAAGTTTGGGATACTAGGGTACCCCTACTCTAGTACACCGACAGCAGTGGTCGGAGACGGTCGTGGCGAGGCACCGGAGGAGGCAGTGCGGCTGCGAGGTGTCCCAATTGGAAGTGCAAAGAAACCAGTCATTGCGCACCAGGGTGGGGGAATCACGCTCGTTCGACCAAGTATAGCGGCGGCCATGCATGTACACGTCACGAAGCTCCATATCGGTGATGAAGCGTCGGAAGCGGCTCGAGGTGCGCCCATTATTCTTGTCCTCGGAGGAGGAGATGAGGTTGAAATCGCCCCCAAGGAGCCAGGGGCCACCACATGTTTCGCGAGTTTCCTGGAGGTCTTGCAGGAAAAGAATCTTCTCGCCATCCTCCTGCGGTCCGTACACACCGGAGATTCACCACGGGTGCGCACCCGTGGTGGATGAAAGTCTCTTGTGTCCCCAACACACCGAATACAATGGTAATTTGTATAGGTGCACTAGTTCGGCGAAGAGATGGTGATACAAGTGTAATATGGGTAGTAGATATTTATTTTTGTAATAAGAACAATAAAAACAACAAGGTAACAATTGATAAAACAGAGCACAAACGGTACTGCAATGCTTGAAAATGAGGCCTAGGGTATGTACTTTCGCTAGTGCAATCTCTCAGCAATGCTAATATAATTGGATCATATAACCATACCTCAACGTGCGATGAAGAATCACTCCAAAGTTCCTATCTAGCGGAGAACATAAGAAGAAATCGTTTGTAGGGTATGAAACCACCTCGAAGCTATTCTTTCCGATCAATCTATCCAAGAGTTCATACTAAAATAACACCAAATAATTTCATATTCATAATACTCAATCCAACACAAAGAACTTCAAAGAGTGGCCCAAGATTTCTACCGGAGAAACAAAGACAAGAACGTGCATCAACCCCTATTCATAGATTTCCCCAATGTCACCTCGGGAATCCGCGATTTGAGTGCCAAAACATATAACAAGTGAATCGAAATAATACCCCATTGTCATCACGGGTATTCATATGCAAGACATATATCAAGTGCTCTCAAATCCATAAAAGTATTCAATCCTATAAAACGAAATTTCAAAGGAAAACTCAATTCACAACAAGATAGAGAGGGGAAAACACCATATGATCCGACTATATTAACAAAGCCCGCGATACATCAAGGTTGTGACATCTCAAGAACATGAGAGAGAGAGAGAGATTAAACGCATAGCTACTGGTACAAACACTCAAACCCGAGGGTGGACTACTCCCTCCTCATTGTGGTGGCCACCGGGATGATGAACATGGCCACCAGAGATGATTCCCCCGTCCGGTAGGGTGCCGGAACGGGGTCTATATTGGTTTTCGGTGGCTACAGAGGCCTGTGGCGGCGAAACTTCTAATCTAGGGTTACCCCGAGGGTTTTTGGAATATTTGGTGATTTATAGGGCAAAGAAGGGGTGCGGGAGGCCACCGAGGTGGGCACAACCTACCTGGGTGCGCTTGGGCCCCCAGGCGCGCCCTGGTGGGTTGTGCCCCCTAGGGCACCCCCCAGGTGCTGCTCTGTCCCATTAGATGTCTTCTGGTCCATAAAAAATCCACAAAAAGTTTCATGGTGTTTGGACTACGTTTGATATTGATTTCCTGTGATGTAAAAAACAAGCAAAAGAAAGCAACTGGCACTAGGCATTGGGTCAATAGGTTAGTCCCAAAAAATGATATAAAGTTGCTATAAAATGATTACAAAACATCCAAGAATGATAATATATTAGCAAAAATAATATATAGATATGTTGGAGACGTATCACGATCCAAGATGAATTCGGCGGAAACCTAGCCCTAAATTTTTGCATCAAATCTATTCTAAAGGAAGTTTTAGGGGATAGATTTGTCTCAATCGTGGCTAGAAACATGGCAATAATCTTTGTGCAAGAATCGGAGTAAAGAAACCACAAAGAGATCGAGTCCGTACCCTAACACGGCGACGAACTCGCTATGGCGACAAGGGCGATGGAGATTCCCGTTGACGGTGGCGGAGAGCGGCAGGAGGGCGCTGGCGACGATAGAGACTATCCAGAGACCAGGAGGCATGGCAGAGCTGGGTAGGCGCGGTTGAGAATTTTAAGAAATTTCCAAAGTTCAACCCGTAGATATATATATACCCACTCACTGGCGGTGTGACCGAGTGGAACAACTCGGTGGCACCGAGATGCAGAATCGCAAGCGGTTACTGCAACTCGGTGAGACTGGAATGTTCAAATCGGTTGCACCGAGGTGAAAACCCAGATCAACTTAATGATTTCGGTGAGACTGAGTATGGTGGATCGGTATGACCGAGATGCATTAAGACGTTTTGGAATTTGAAGCCCTTGATGGATCGGTGGCTCCGAGTGCTCCTCACCCTAAGGGTCCGAATTCGACTTGTTCAAACTTTGTGATGCAGCATGAATAGAGTTTGAATGAGAAAAGCATAGATAGCTAGAGAGAGTAGTTAGGCATTCTTGTCCATCCATTTGGCAAAAAGGAAAACCAAACAATCAAAGCAACAAATGGATTTCCTCGAATGGAGAAAATTATGCAACCAACATGCTCACACACAATAAGACAGCAAATGAAATATGTAGCAAAACATGCACAAACATTCTAGCATCTATCAAGCAATTGGCGATGACTAGGTCATCTATATATGAGTATATTGACTTAGGAGTCAAATGAGAACATTTGATCATAGGTCATATCATCGTTTAAGCACAAGTGGGGTTACCACTTCTACATAAAGCATTGTTGTGTTCACACCATTAGAGTTGCTTTAGCTCAATTCTTAGAGTAAATCTCCCCCTAGATGTGATATACCCCCTAAGAGGGATGAACTAACCTTGGGTTTTGTCGATGATGACTTCATGTACATGTTGAAGATGTGGATGCTCAATGTTGATGTAGATCATTTGGAGCAATCCACTGGAGTGAGTTGCACTTTCCATACCTACATGGGTTAGTCCTACAAGGAACATACACGGATATCCATAGACATAGAGTGAAATACACATATGATGTTGTCCATGAAGGCATTAAGTTACCTTGTCCCTTGTCTTACCAACAAGAGGGTTTGTGACTCCTTTAACTAGTGCAAGATATGGAAGTTGAATGCACTTGTCCTTGCCAAAGTGAATATGAGTGAAGTATGTTGGCAGAGTCACCCTCAAGAACTCTCTAGTTCTTCTTCTTTGGGACCCACATAAACTTGATGGGGATCCTTGGAGTCATAGTTGTACTTGATGAAGTAGAACTTGATGTAGTCTTGGGAACCCACTTGACCAGGGCCTTAGGAGCTTCTTCAAATGCACCAATCTCCTCTTGAATCTTGTCCTTGCCTTTTAGCTTGTGGTCTTGTGGTGGAAGATCATCTTGAGCTTGTGTTCCCTTGAAAGAAGTGGGATCATACTTCTCTTGTTGAGGAACAAAATTTGTCTTGAGGTATTGATCTTCTTCCCACTCAACTCCATTGGCATTGAACTTGCGTTTAAAACCAACACCTTGATTCTTTCGGTGCCTTCCTTGCTTGCGTACAATTTCCTCAAATTGCTTACTTCCAGCAAGGCTCTTGTAAACACATTTCTCTATAATTCCCTTCAATAAGTTATTTTCTTGCTCAAGTGTAACTTGGCTAAGAGAATCATTAGTTGAATCAAGAGAACTACTAGAAGTAACAATATTTTATTTAACATGATTATTGTTACTACTAGAAGAAGAATCTTTCTCGCTCTTGTTGCTAGATTTCACTTGTGGCATGTAATTAGATAAGAGTAAACATTTGGCAATGTAAGGAGAACTTTTCTTATGAAGATCATCAATGATTGCTTTTAAGAACCCATGTTCTTTCTCTAGATTGAGCTTTTCAAAGTGTAGCTTCTCATGAGTCTTTAAAAGTTCTCGATGATCTTCTAAGGTAGTTTCATGAGCTAACTTAAGAGTGTTTAGTTCTCTAGTTAGACGCTCAATCTCCTTATTAACATTGTCATTCGTTTCATCTTGATTAGCATGATTAATAGCAATTTCATCATAGTTTTCATCACTAGAGTTGTCAACAAGTAAATCATCATCACCTAGCAAATCATCTTCATCACTATTGAAATCAACATACTTGGGGTGTGATACCTTGGGGCCTTTTGGCCATGAAGCATCTTCCAATCCCTTAATTTGGTGAGTCAAATATGTCGTAGGAGTTGGATGACACAAGTGCAAGACCGGCAACACCTTCATCTTGAGTATATTTAGAGTCGGAGTGGTAACTTCTCTCGGAGTAGTTGTCGGAGTCGGAACCAGATACCCATTCACTAACATGAGCTTGATGTCTTCTTATTGTGTAGCTCTTTGATGACTTGTCCTTCCTTTAGAAATCCTTGTTTCTGCAAGAGGGTCTTCGTTCATAACGATCATCTCTACTCCTTCTCTCTCTTGGTGTTGATTCCTCTCTTTTACTTCTCCTTTTAGGTGAGTCTTCTCTTATTTTGTAGGGATCCGTGCATGATGTCTACTATGCAACCTTCCCCTTGTAGATGTTGTTGGGCCTCCAAGTGCAGAGGTTTGTAGGACAGTAGCAAATTTCCCTCAAGTGGATGACCTAAGGTTTATCAATCCGTGGGAGGCGTAGGATGAAGATGGTCTCTCTCAAACAACCATGCAACCAAATAACAAAGAGTCTCTTGTGTCCCCAACACACCCAATACAATGGTAAACTGTATAGGTGCACTAGTTCGGCGAAGAGATGGTGATACAAGTGCAATATGGATGGTAGATATAGGTTTTTGTAATATGAAATTATAAAACCAGCAAGGTAACAAGTGGTAGAAGTGAGCGTAAACGGTATTGCAATGCTAGGAAACAAGGCTTAGGGTTCATACTTTCACTAGTGCAAGTTCTCTCAACAATAATAACATAACTGGATCATATAACTATCCCTCAACATGCAACAAAGAGTCACTCCAAAGTCACTAATAGCAGAGAACAAACGAAGAGATTATTTTAGGGTAGGAAACCACCTCAAAGTTATCCTTTCTGATCGATCTATTCAAGAGTTTGTAGTAAAATAACACGAAGCTATTCTTTCCGTTCGATCTATCATAGAGTTCGTACTAGAATAACACCTTAAGACACAAATCAACCAAAACCCTAATGTCACCTAGATACTCCAATGTCACCTCAAGTATCCGTGGGTATGATTATACGATATGCATCACACAGTCTCAGATTCATCTATTAAACAAACACAAAGAACTTCAAAGACTGCCCAAAGTTTCTACCGGAGAGTCAAGACGAAAACGTGTGCCAACCCCTATGCATAAGTTCACGAGGTCATGAAACTCGCAAGTTGATCACCAAAACATACATCAAGTGGATCACGTGATATCCCATTGCCACCACAGATAAGCACATGCAAGACATACATAAAGTGTTCTCAAATCCTTACAGACTCAATCCGATAAGATAACTTCAAAGGTAAAACTCAATCCATCACCAAATAGTAGAGGGGGAGAAATATCATAAGAACCAACTATAATAGAAAAGCTCGCGATACATCAAGATCGTACCATCTCAAGAACACGAGAGAGAGAGAGATCAAACACATAGCTACTGGTACATACCCTTAGCCCCGAGGGTGAACTACTCCCTCCTCGTCATGGAGAGCACCGGGATGATGAAGATGGCCACCGGTGATGGATCCCCCCTCCGGTAGGGTGCCCGAATAGGGTCCCGATTGGTTTTTGGTGGCTACAAAGGCTTGCGGCGGCGGAACTCCAGATCTAGGTTTCTTTCTGGAGGTTTGGGTATTTATAGGAGGGTTTGGCGTCGAGAACAAGTCAGGAGGACCCATGGGGTGTCCATGAGGCAGGGGGGCACGCCCCAGGGGGTGGGCGCGCCATCCACCCTCATGGGCCCCACGAGCCTCCTCTCCGGTAACTCTTTATTCCAGTATTTTTTTCTAGAAAAAATCTCCGTTGATTTTTAGCGCATTCCGAGAACTTTTATTTCTGCACAAAAACAACACAATGGTAGTTCTACTGAAAACAACGTCAGTCCAGGTTAGTTCTAACCAAATCATACCAAAAGCATGTGCAAATATTATAAACATGGCATGAATACATCAAAAATTATAGATAAGTTGGAGACATATCAAGCATCCCCAAGCTTAATTCTTGCTCGTCCTCAAGTAGGTAAATGATAAAAACAGAATTTTTGATGTGGAATGCTACCTAACTTATTTATCAATGTAATCTTTTCTATTGTGGCAAGAATATTCAGATCCATAAGATTCAAAACAAAAGTTTCATAACTTGACATAAGAACGATAATACTTCAAGCACACTAACAAAGATATCATGTCTTCTCAAAATAACTTGGCCAAAGAAAGCTACCCCTACAAAATCATATAGTCTGGCTATGCTCTATCTTCATCACACAAAATATTTAAATCATGCACAACCCCGGTTTCAGCCAAGCAATTGTTTCATACTTTAGTATTCTCAAACTTTTTCAATCTTCACGCAATACATGAGCGTGATCCATGGACATAGCACTATAGGTGGAATAGAATGGTGGTTGTGGAGAAGACAAAAAGAGGGAGATAGTCTCACATCAACTAGGCGTATCAACGGGCTATGGAGATGCCCATCAATAGATATCAATGTGAGTGAGTAGGGATTGCCATGCAACGGATGCACTAGAGCTATAAGTGTATGAAAGCTCAAAAGGAAACTAAGTGGGTGTGCATCCAACTTGCTTGCTCACGAAGACCTAGGGAAATTTGAGGAAGCCCATCATTGGAATATACAAGCCAAGTTCTATAATGAAAAATTCCCACTAGCATATGAAGGTGACAACATAGGAGACTCTCTATCATGAAGATCATGGTGCTACTTTGAAGCACAAGTGTGGTAAAAGGATAGTAACATTGTCCCTTCTCTCTTTTTCTCTCATTTTTTGGTGGGCTTCTTTGGCCTCCTTTTTTATTTGGGCTTCTTTGACCTCTCTTTTTCTCTCATTTTTTGGTGGGCTTCTTTGGCCTCCTTTTTTATTTGGGCTTCTTTGACCTATTTTATTTTTCATAAAGTCTGGAGACTCATCCCAACTTGTGAGGGAATCATTGCTTCCATCATCCTTTCCTCACATGGGACAATGCTCTAATAATGAAGATCATCACACTTTTATCTACTTACAACTCAAGAATCTTAGAACAAAATATGACTCCATGTGGATGCCTCCGGTGGTGTACCGGGATAATGAATCAAGAGTTACATGTATAAAAGAATTATGAAAGGTGGCTTTGCCACAAATATGATGTCAACTACATGATCATGCAAGGCAATATGACAATGGTGGAGCGTGTCATAATAAACGAAGCGGTGGAAAGTTGCATGGCAATATATCTCGGAATGGCTATGGAAATGCCATAATAGGTAGGTATGGTGGCTGTTTTGAGGAAGGTAAATGGTGGGTGTATGGTACCGGCGAAAGTTGCGCGGCACGAGAGAGGCTAACAATGGTGGAAGGGTGAGAGTGCGTACAATCCATGGACTCAACATTAGTCATAAAGAACTCATATACTTATTGCAAAAATCTACAAGTCATCAAAACAAAGTACTACACGCATGCTCCTAGGGGAAGGGTTGGTAGGATTTAACCATTGCGTGATCCCGACCTCCACACATAAGGAAGACAATCAATAAATAAATCATGCTCCAACTCCATCACATAACGGTTCACCATACGTGCATGCTACGGGAATCACAAACTTTAACACAAGTATCTCTCAAATTCACAATTACTCCACTAGCATGACTCTAATATTACCATCCTCATATCTCAAAACAATCGTAAGGAATCAAACTTCTCATAGTATTCAATGCACTTTATATGAAAGTTTTTATTATATCCCTCTTGGATGCCTATCATATTAGGACTAAATTTATAACCCAAGCAAATTACCATGCTGTTCTAAAAGACTCTTGAAATAATATAAGTGAAGCATGATAGTTCATCTATTTCTTCAAAATATAACTACCACCATGCTCTAAAAAGATATAAGTGAAGCACTAGAGCAAACGACAAACTACTCCAAAAGATATAAGTGAAGATCAATGAGTAGTCGAATAATTGTGCAACTATGTGAAGACTCTCTAAAATTTTCATATCTTGGGATATTATTCAAAAAGAAAGCAAAACCTAAATAAAATAAATTGACGCTCCAAGCAAAACACATATCATGTGGTGAATAAAAATATAGCTCCAAGTAAAGTTACCGATGAACAAAGACAAAAGAGGGGATGCCATCCGGGGCATCCCCAAGCTTAGGCTCTTGGTTGTCCTTGAATATTACCTTGGGGTGCCTTGGGAATACCCAATCTTAGGATCTTGCCACTCCTTATTCCATAGTTCATCGAGTCTTTACCCAAAACTTGAAAACTTCACAACACAAAACTCAACAGAAAACTCGTAAGCTCCGTTAGCATAAGAAAATAAATCACCACTTAGGTACTGTTGTGAACTCATTCCAAATTCATATTGGTGTAATATATACTGTATTCCAACTTCTTTATGGTTCATACCCTCCGATACTACTCCTAGATTCATCAAAATAAGCAAACAACACATAGAAAACAGAATCTGTCAAAAACAGAACAGTTTGTAGTAATCTGTATCATTCGAATACTTATGTAACTCAAACAATTCTGAAATAAATTGGTGGACCTGAGGAATTTGTCTATTAAACATATGCAAAAATAATAAACCTAAAATCACTCTCCAGTAAAAAATGGCAGCTAATCTCGTGAGCGCACAAGTTTCTATTTTTTACAGCAAGATCGCATAGACTTCACCCAAGTCTTCCCAAAGGTTCTACTTGGCACAAACACTAATTAAAACATAAAACCACACCTAAACATAGGCTAGATGAATTATTTATTACTAAACAGGAGCAAAAAGCACAGAACAAAAATAAAATTGGGTTGCCTCCCAACAAGCGCTATTGTTTAACACCCCTAGCTAGGCATGATAATTTCAATGATGCTCACATAAAAGATAAGAATTGAAACATAAAGGGAGCATCATGAAGAATATGACTAGCACATTTAAATCTAACCCAATTCCTATGCACATGGATTTTGTGAGCAAATAACTTATGGGAACAATAATCAACTAGCATAAGAATGCAAAACAAGCTTAACTTTAAAACTTTAAGCACATAGAGAGGAAACTTGATATTATTGCAATTCCTACAAGCATATATTCCTCCCTCATAATAATTTTCAGTAGCATCGTAAATGAATTCAACAATATAACTATCACATAAAGCATTGTTTTCATGATCTACAAGCATAGAAATTTTATTATTCTCCACATAAGCAAAATTCTTCTCATGAATAGTAGTGGGAGCAAACTCAACAAAATAACTATCATGTGAGGCATAATCCAATTGAAGATTAAAATCAAGATGACAAGTTTCATGCTTATCATTGTTCTTTATAGCATACATGTCATCATAATAATCATCATAGATAGAGATACGTCTCCAACGTATCTATAATTTTTGATTGCTCCATGCTATTATATTACCCGTTTTGGATGTTTATGGGCTTTACTTTACAATTTATATCATTTTTGGGACTAATCTACTAACCGGAGGCCCAGCCCAAATTGTTGTTTTTTGCCTATTTTAGTGTTTCGAAGAAAAGGAATATCAAACTGGGTCCAAACGGAATGAAACCTTTGGGAGCGGTCTTTTTTGAACAAACGCAATCCAGGAGACTTGGAGTGGACGTCAAGAAGCAGCCGAGGTGGCCACGAGGGTGCCAGGCGCGCCCTAGGGGGTGGGTATGCCCCCCACCCTCGTGGGCCCCTCGAGGCTCCCCTGACCGGCTTCCTTTGCCTATATACCTCCATACCCTGAAAACATTGGGGAGCACCACGAAAACCTATTTCCACCGCCACAACCTTCTGTACCCGTGAGATCCCATCTTGGAGCATTTTTCGGTGCTCCCTGGAGGGGGAATCAATCACGGAGGGCCTCTACATCATCGCCAAGGCCTCTCCTATGAGTTGTGAGTAGTTTACGACAAACCTTTGGCTCCATAGTTATTATCTAGATGGCTTCTTCTCTCTCTTTGAATCTCAATACAAAGTTCTCCTTGATCTTCTTGGAGATCTATTTGATGTAACTCTTTTTGCGGTGTGTTTGTCGAGATCCGATGAATTATGGGTTTATGATCAAGTTTATCTATGAGAAATATTTGAATCTCCTCTGAATTCGTTTATGTATGATTGGTTATCTTTACAAGTCTCTTCGAATTATCAGTTTGGTTTGGCCTACTAGATTGATCTTTCTTGCAATGGGAGAAGTGCTTAGCTTGGGTTCAATCTTGTGGTGTCCTTTCCCAGTGACAGCAGGGGCAGCAAGGCATGTATTGTATTGTTGCCATCAAGGATAAAAAGATTGGGTTTATATCATATTGCTTGAGTTTATCCCTCTACATCATGTCATCTAGCCTAATGCGTTACTCTGATCTTATGAACTTAATACTCTAGATGCATGCTGGGTAGCGGTCGATGTGTGGACTAATAGTAGTAGATGCAGGAAGGAGTCGGTCTACTTGTTGCGGATGTGATGCCTATATACATGATCATGCCTAGATAATCTCATAACTATGCACTTTTCTATCAATTGCTCGACAGTAATTTGTTCGCCCGTCGTAATATTTATGCTATCTTGAGAGAAGCCACTAGTGAAACCTATGGCCCCCGGGTCTATCTTTTATCATATAAGTTTCCGATCTACTTTATTTTGCAATCTTTACTTTCCAATCTATATCATAAAAATACGAAAAATATTTGTCTTCTCTTATTATCTCTATCATATCTCACTTTCGCAAGTGGCCGTGAAGGGATTGACAACCCCTTTATCTCGTTGGTTGTGAGGTTCTTGTTTGTTTGTGTAGGTACGAGGGACTTGTGAGGAGCCTCCTATTGGACTGATACCTTGGTTCTCAAAAACTGAGGGAAATACTTACGCTACTTTGCTGCATCACCCTTTCCTCTTCAAGGGAAAACCAACACAGTGCTCAAGAGGTAGCAAGAAGGATTTCTGGCGCCGTTGTCAGGGAGGTCTTCGCTCAAGTCAAGACATACCAAGTACCCATCACAAACTCATCTCCCTCGCATTACATTATTTGCCATTTGCCTCTCGTTTTCCTCTTCCCCACTTCACTCTTGCCGTTTTATTCGCCTCTCTTTCCCGTTTGCCTCTCTCTTTGGCTTGCCTTTTGTGTGCTTATGTGTTAGATCGTTTATCTCGTCGTCATGGCTAGTCCTCCTATTATCATTAGTACTCCTGATCATGAAGTTCTCAATTTTAAACGAAGGGAGGGAGAAAATTTAAAAGATGCTTGGCATAGAATTTGCAATGCTCAAAATACATCTAGTAGGAAGCAATCTACTTTCGTTCTTCTTCGCAATTTTTATGTAAGCATTACTCCTTGGAATAGATGCATCCTTGATACCATTACCGGAAGGAATTTCTTGGGTAGACATACTTTTGATGCTTATAATGCTATGTTAGATTTGTTTGGTCTACCACCTCTCTTGGTTAATGGAACTATCTTAACTCTAGAACATCTGATGCAAAGGCTTGAAATTATTGAAAAAAAGTTGCCACTGTTGAGTTAATTGAAAATTCGGATAAAAAGATCCACAATCAAATCACCCAATATGGATCTAAGGTTGGAGTTACTCTGAAATTTTTTAAGGATAAAGAACCTATAGTTAACGAAAGAATAGATCAAAATTCGTCAAGAATTGGTAAACTTGAGGATATTATTACCAACTTAGGGGCTGCCTTTTCACCCGTGAAAAATACTCCAACTCCTCCTACTAAAATTGCCAAATTAATGTATGTTCCTAAAAATAAGGGTGCATCTTCTACTAAGAAAAATGCGGATCTCAAATCAATAAGTGTTCATCCCAATTTTTTGCTTTCATTAAGGAACCTTTTGCTACAAACGAATCTCTTGATTTCTTTCCTAGGAGTTTCATCATTACTAAAAAGAAAGAAAACTCCTAAGGGTTATAAGTGTTCTATTGAAGAGTTGAATGCCAAAGATGGCAATACTTAGATCTATTCTCGCTTTTATGCCTAGCTCGGGGCATTAAATGATAGCGCTTATTGGGAGGCAACCCAATTTTATTTTCGTAACTTGCTTTTTGCTTCTGTTTAGTAATAAATAATTCATCTAGCTTCTGTTTAGATGTGGTTTTATGTTTTAATTAGTGTTTGTGCCAAGTAGAACATATCGGATCATCTACGGTGATGGTTAATTTGATTCTGCTGAAAAACAGAAACTTTTGCGCGCACGAGAATAATTTTAATAAATCACAGAAACGTGCTTTTTAGTTGATTCTTTTTGAAGTGGATCAACATACAAATTTCCCAGGACTTCCTATTTTGGTTGGATTTTTAGAGTTCCAGAAGTATTCGAAAGTTACAGATTGTTACAGACTTTTCTATTTTTGACAGAGTTAACCAAACCAAGCATGCTTAACAACTTGCAAATATAGCAATTGTATTTGTTTCTCATGTATTTAGTATAGCCAATTCAATTTATTTCTCATATGGTATAAAATAACGGAATGCACCCACGACAATTGAACATCGCATTGCAGAATGGAATCAAACAGTTAACTAAATACAACAACAAATGAACCAAACGTTAACCGAGCACCACATTGCACAATGTATAACATACTAAAAGATCAAATAGTTAACCAAACAAAGCATGCTTGACAACTTGGAAATATAGCAATTGGATTTGTTTCTCATGTATTTTGTAAAGAAAAATTTGATTTATTTCTCACATGGAAGACAATACAAAATTGCACCCTAAAGAATTGAACATCACATTTGCAGAATTGGACCAAACAGTTAACTGAACACGACAACGGATTAACCAAACAGTTAATAAGTGAGCACCACATTGCACGACATATAGAACATATACACTAGAGCAACAGATTGCATGGTAAAAGTAGATAGCACAATTCACTAGAATTTGTTAAGGAAAGGCAGTAGCGGCACACGCAACGGGTAAAACGAGCATGCTTAACCGGCGAAGCTAGCAAATGGCAAGGTGCTCCTCCAAGATCTGGAGGTTGGCACGAATGGCAGCCATCGCGACCTCATTCGCGTGTGCGGCTGCGATTTGCTTCTCCGCTGCCAAATGCTCCTTGAGATCCTGGCTATTGTAGCGACCAGACCTCAAACAATCTGATCTCTGTGCATCAGTGTCATCCCTGGATCGGTAATGCTAACACGCACAGTACTTGAAGGATTTATAACAGAGTAGCAATCACACACTTATTACATCAAATGTCTCAAAAGAGAACTTATTACAATAAATATGGCTTAAGGCCATCTAATAACGATAACAGTGGAAGGCTTGGAAGATAAAGCGAGTCCATCAACTCCAACGGCATCACTGAGTATAAGATCACGACCTAAGGCACCTTACTCGTCGTCTGAAAAGTCTGCAACATGAACGTTGCAGCCCGAAAACGGGTCAGCACATGGAATATGCTGGCAATGTAACACATAGAGAGTAATGAACAGAATAATGCTATCACTATATGCATATATGGCTGGTGGAAAGCTCTATGGTTACAGTTTTGCATAAAGCCAATTTTTCCGTACAGCAAAGGAATAAATTTTATTTAACTATCATGGTGGTTGTTAAACATTGAGAAGGTTCCTCCAACTCAATCCCAATTAAGCATCATCATTAACCCAACAAAATTAAATTAAGTAACATGATGAGATTCACATGATAATCCAGGTACTAGATACTCAAAACGTCCATAACCGGGGACACGGCTAACCATGATTAGTTTATACACTCTGCAGAGGTTTGCGCACTTTTCCCCGCAAGACTCGATCTCCTCCGTTTGATTTCTCGCACTACATGGTGTTTGAGAAACGGATGACCGAGACACAGTCTTTCAGAAGCATTAACTCTTTACTCTGGGTAGACAGTACCAACCTACATCCCCTACATCTGCTAGTCTACCACTGAAAGAGGTCACACAACATACTCAACTATGCTAGAGCCCATAGTAGCTTGCGGCTGCACACGGAAGTTTCTAGCATGAATAATCTCATGATCCCTTTGAGCCTGGGTGGCGGTCCATAGGAGAATCACACGGTACCCCGGGATTTCCAAAAAATACAGGCAACACTGGGTTCCCCAGGTGCCTCAATCCACCCAGATGTGTATTAAAGTTGCCACCTTAAGTAAACCATTAATTAACAATCTCACATCTGTCATGGATACACTCACCCAATCCACGTCTACTAGCATAGCATAGCAATATAAGCAAACGTAGAAGTAACTCCCAAAGGTTTGATAAATAAAACAGGTAATAGGTACTACCTCATCTACTTCCCAAAACCCACATATTAATCAGATCCTAACCATGCAATTGTTTGAGGATTGATCTAATGCAATAAAACTGGGTAGTAAAGAGGTATGATCAAAGTGTTACTTGCCTTGCTGATGATCCGTGAAACCTAGAGACTCGTAGTAGCAAGCGGCGCACTCCGGGTACTCTATCGCAAACAAACAAGCATACAATAAGCACTCATCTAATGCACGGGTAAAACTCAAATAAGAGATCTAACCAGAAAGTTCAACTTAAGAACTCCGGTTTGCAAAAAGAATCAAATCAAACGAAGCAACGAAAGTCAAACGGCGAAAGAAACAAGCTTCATTTACTAATCTGGACCTAAGTCAAATTTTACAGTAGCAAAAACTTGTTTGAGTTGGTTAAACGGAAAGAGGGTTTCGAGATGAAACTCCAGGCGCTTGAATCACCTGATTCCAACAAACGAGCGAAAAGTTAAACTAGAACGAAAATCGGATCAGAAATCACGATCGGAAAAAATCGCGGAAAATCCAAGAAAAAGAAAAACGGACGAACAAGCTAACGAACAAACGTTCGCTGTCTGCGGCTAAACGACAAAAACCGTTCGTTAAAACGAGCATACGGACGAACGTCCGCAAAATAAGTAAACCGAAAAAACTAAACCGTTCTATATAAAAAACCGCGGTTTTTATTAAAAAAACGGGCAGTTTTCCGAAGAAAACCGCCACCGGCGGCGGCGAACTCCGGCGGCAACCTCGACGTGCGACGGCGGCGGGTGGCGGCTCCGGCGGGCGGCAGGGCGATGGCGGTCGGCGGCGAAGTCGCGGCGGGGCAGCTCCGGCACAGCGCGGGGCGGCGGCGGCGGCGGCGCGCGGATGCGGCGGCGTTGGCGACGGGGTCGGGGTCGGGGTCGGGCTAGGGTTAGGGTTAGGTGGCGGCGCGGGCTGGGCTGGGCTGGCGGCTCGGGCGGCTTTTAAAGGCTGAGCGGAAACAGAGTCCGGGTCACCCACAGCCCAAGTCGGTTCGTTTTTTTAATAATTTGTACGTGCAGAAAAAGAAAGAAAAGAAATACTTAACGGACTCCAAAAATCCCGAAATAAATTTTCTCCGTCCTCTAAAAATAAGGCGGACAAGATGAACATTTATTTGGGCCTAAAATGCAATTTTGAAAAACGTGTATTTTTCCTAACTCAAATAAAATATCGATAAAATCCTGAAATAAAATCTTATTTGATTTTAATATTAAATCCTCAACATTTCTTTATTTTGGGAAAGTCATTTTATTCCCTCTCTCTTATTTTATAATTGAAATATACGAAGATAAAATAATTAAAATCAAATGATCCTTTTTCAAAATTTGAGAAAAACTCAAATATGAAAATAACGAAATTCCCAACTCTCTCCGCGGGTCCTTGAGTTGCATGAAATTTTTAGGATCAAACCAAAATGCAATAAAATATGATATGCAATGATGATCTAATGTATAACATTCCAAATTGAAAATTTGGGATGTTACAAACCTACCCCCTTAAGATGAATCTCGCCCTCGAGATTCGGGTTGGCTAGAAAATAGGTGAGGGTGGTCCTTCAGTAGATCTTCCTCTCCTCCCAGGTGGCCTCATCTTCGGTATGGTGGCTCCACTGAACTTTGCAAAACTTGATAACCTTGCTGCGTGTGACTCGGCTGGCAAATTCGAGAATCTTGACTGGTTTCTCCTCGTAGGTCAAGTCGCTATCCAACTGAATCGCTTCCAGTGGCACTGTATCTCTCAAAGGAATGTCCGCCATCTCTGCGTGGCACTTCTTCAACAGGGAAATGTGGAACACATCATGAACTCCTGACAAACCTTTGGGCAATTCCAACTTGTAAGCAACTTCTCCCATATGCTCCAAAACTTTGTATGGTCCCACAAAACATGGCGCTAACTTTCCCTTAACTCCAAAACGCTTAACTCCTCGAAGTGGGGACACACGAAGATAAACTTTGTCTCCGACTTTGTAAACTGTCTCCTTGCGTTTAGAATCCGCATAGCTCTTCTACCTGGACTGGGCTACCTTGAGCCTATCGCGAATTAGCTTAACCTTCTCTTCAGACTCCTTGATCAAATCTGGTCCAAACAACTAACGGTCTCCAACTTCATCCCACAACAATGGTGTCCTACACCTCCTTCCGTACAAAGCTTCGAAAGGGGCCATCTTTAAACTGGATTGATAACTGTTGTTGTAAGAGAACTCTGCATATCATAAATTGTCGTCCCAACTAGATCCATAATCTAGCGCACAAGCTCTCAGCATGTCTTCGAGAATCTGATTGACTCTCTCGGTCTGTCCATCTGTCTGTGGATGAAAGGTTGTACTGAACTCTATCCTGGTATCCAAAGTTTTGTGCTACTGATTCCAGAACTTTGAGGTAAACTAGGTTCCTCTATCTGATACAATGGTCCTCGGAACTCCATGCAGACATACGATCCTAGTCATGTATATCTTTGCCAACTTAGCACTTGTGTAAGCGGTCTTCACTGGGATGAAATGAGCTACCTTCGTCAAATGATCGACTACAACCCATATCGAGTCATAGCCTGAACGAGTCCTGGGAAATCCTGTGATAAAATCCATGCCTAGCTTTTCCCACTTCCAATTGGGTATCAGCAATGGCTGTAGCAATCCAGCTGGCTTCTGATGCTCTGACTTCACTCTCTGACATACATCACAAACTGCTACATACTCCGATATATCCTTCTTCATTCCGATCCACCAGAAAGTGTCCTTCAAATCTAGATACATCTTGGTATTTCCTGCGTGAATCAAATAAGGCGAATCATGGGCCTCTTGTAAAATCACCTTCCTGATCTCTAGGTCATTAGGCACATAAACGCGGTCCTCAAACCATAGGGTATCGTGCTCATCCTCACGAAATCCTTTAGCCTTTCCTTTGCTCATCTTCTCCTTTATCTCGGCAACCTCCTTGTCTGTCTTTTGAGCTTCTCTGATCTTATCCATCAAAGTAGACTGAATCTCCAATGCTGCTACATAGCCTCTCGGAACTATCTTCAAACATAGCTCGCGAAGATCCTCGGCTAGCTCCTTTGGTAACTCTCCGGTCGAGAGTGTGTTGACATGGCTCTTGCGGCTCAACGCATCGGCTACTACGTTAGCCTTTCCTGGATGATAATGCAATCTCATATCATAATCCTTAATGAGCTCCAACCATCTCCTTTGCCTGAGATTCAACTCCTTCTGCGTGAAGATGTACTTCAAACTCTTGTGATCTATGTCCACCTCATAATGGTTTCCGATGAGAAAATGTCTCCATGTCTTCAATGCATGCACTACGGCTGCTAACTCCAAATCATGTGTAGCATAATTCAACTCATGGGGCTTAAGTTGTCGTGAGGCATACGAAACAACTCTTCCCTCCTGCATAAGCACTGCTCCAAGTCCTCGACGAGAAGCGTCGCAATATACTTCATAATCCTTGCGCTGATCTGGCAGAATCAACACCGGTGATGTAACCAAACGTTTCTTCAACTCCTGAAAATTGGCCTCACATTCCTCAGTCCATTTGAATTTGGTGTCCTTCTTCAACAACTCCGTCATGGGTTTGGCAATCTTCGAGAAATTCTCAATGAACCTCTGGTAGTATCCTACGAGTCCAAGGAAACTCCAGATCTCTCCAACTGATGTGGGTGCTTCCCAATTTGTCATAGTGACAACCTTGGTGGGGTCTACTGTTGTTCCTTCTCCGGATATAACATGTCCGAGGAATCCAACTTCCTTCAACCAGAACTCACACTTGTTGAACTTGGCATATAACTGATGTTCTCTGAGCTTCCCAAGTACCAAGCGCAAATGCTCCTTATGCTCCTCTTCATTCTTCAAGTAGACCAAAATATCATCAATGAACACCACGACGAACTTATCCAGAAACTCCATAAACACCTTGTTCATCATGTTCATGAAATAGGCAGGTGCGTTAGTCAGACCAAATGACATAACAGTATACTCATACAGCCCATACCTTGTGGTAAAAGCTGTCTAAGGTATATCCTGCTCTTGAATCTTCAGCTGGTGGTATCCTGATCAAAGATCGATCTTGGAAAATACCTTAGCTCCTTGCAATTGGTCAAACAAATCCTTGATCATCGGCAGTGGATACTTGTTCTTGATAATCACTTCATTCAACCCTCGATAATCAACAACCATCCTCAATGATCCGTCCTTCTTCTCCACTAGAAGCACTGGTGATCCCCAAGGTGACGAACTTGGGCGAATGTAGCCTTTATCCAATAACTCCTTAATCTGCTTCTTGATTTCCTCCAAATCTTTTGCGGGCATCTTGTACGGTCTCTTAGATATCGGCCCTGTGCCTGGCAAAAGCTCAATCAAAAACTCAATGTCTCTATCCGGTGGCATGCCTGGTAACCCTTCTGGAAATACGTCAGGAAAATTCTTCACCACTGGTACTTCCTCCTGTACAACTCCTAATAAGGAATTTACTTGAGTCCTCTTCGGCACATGCCGGGATACATACTTGATCCTTCTTCCTTTTGGGATGGTAAGAAAAATCAACTTACTAGCGCATTCAATGTTCCCTCCATACTTCGATAACCAATCCATGCCTAATATCACATCCAGTCCTTGCGACTCCAATACTATTAGGTCCGAGGGAAACACGTAGTTACCAATCCTTAATGGTAACCGATCACACCATAGACTAGCCATATACTCTGCTCCTGGCGAGGTTACTAACATGGGTGACCTAAGGGCTTGGGTTGACAGTTTATACTTATCCACAAATCCCCTTAGTATGTATGAATGCGATGCACCAGTATCAAAAAGAACGATTACAGTAATGACTTAACCAAAAACTTACCTATTATTGTGTCTGGTTGGGCTTCAACCTCCACGCTAACGTTGTTCACCTGTCCCCTGTTGAAAGGGTTAGGCTTCTTCCCAGAGCTTCCATTGCCATTTCCATTCTTTGCTTCAGGACATTCAGTGGCATAATGTCCAGTCTTCTAGCATTTGAAACAGGTAATGTGGCTTAGATCCCTCTTGGCTGGTGTTGATGGGTTGGCACGATTCTGTCCTTTGCTTCATCCATTCCCATTGCCATTCTTGGGGCCACTATGGTTGTGCGAACTCCCTCCTCCATGGGTATGCTGAAAAGGTCCTCCCGAGTTCGGGGTAAAATGAGGCTTCTACTGAGCTCCAGAATTGTACTTCCCTTGTCCATACTTCCTCTTACGGTTGTCAATCTGCTGCTACTTCCCATCAATCATGAGAGCTCTATCTACCAATTCCTGGTAATTGTTGAAGGTTGCCACCATCAACTGCATGCTCACCTCATCATTCAGTCCTTCCAGAAACTTCTCCTGCTTAGTTGCATCCGTAGCAACGTCATTCGGGGCATAACATGCTAACTTACTAAAGTCATCCACATACTGGCCAACTATACGTCCTCCTTGGCGCAAGTTGCGAAACTCACGCTTCTTCATGGCCATAGCTCCTGCTGAAACATGGGCAGTATGGAAAGCCTGCTGAAACTGGTCCCATGTGACAGTATTGATGCGATAAGTGGCTGTGAAATTCTCCCACCATGATGCTGCGGGTCCATCAAGCTGATGTGTGGCAAAAGGCACCTTCTCCGCATCTGTGCATCCTGTAGTGGTCAACTCCCTTCCCATCTTGCGGAGCCAATCATCTGCAACTATCGGCTTGGTGCTACTGGAGAACACCGGCGGATTCAACCTCAAGAAACGGGCTAAGTGATCAACAGGTGGTGGTGGTGTTGGGTTGTTGTTGTTGTTGTTGTTCCCCTGATTCTGATTCTGGACTAGCATCTGCATCAATGCATTCTGCTGGTGGATCAACTGAGTGAGCTCCGGTGGGTAAGCAAATCCATTGTCACGTCTCGGAGGCATCTGAGGGTTTAGAAAAGATGAGAATATAGAATAGAATAAGGTCTAGAGAGAAAACACTACCCATATGCACATGAGACAAAACACAAACAATATCACTTCAATCAATTCAAACAAGGGCATATAACGGTCTAACTATCGTTACAATAGTGCTCGGACTATACTATATACATGGGGGAATACTACTACCGTTATGGTGGTCGACTAGAAAAATTGATCGGTCGAAGACTCCATGATATCTGCTCCAACTACATCAACAAAGTCATCATCGCTATCGTCTGGGTCCGAGTCAGTGTCATCGATGATGATGTAGTTCTCCGGGCAACTGCAATCATCGTCTTCTCCTCCAGTCACGGGGAATCCCATAAATACTTTTAGCTTTTTCTTCAGATCATCATTCTTCTCCACGACTATCGTCATTTCCTCCTCATAACCATCGCGTGTAGACTTAAGTTCTTCCTCCAGCTCCGTGATCTTGGTCATAGCCTTCTTCAGATCTATCATGTCTGCGCACATCTGGTTCTCCTGGCGACGAATGTGCTGGTTTAACTCCTGGATGAAAGCTGTGATTGATCTATCCTTCCTGGTGCTGATCATCTCCCATTGATCATCTCGGGTGCCCACAAATCTGGTAAATAGTATCCTTGATATCCTTGTGGTAAACTTTTCCAATGCGTCCCATGGTGATGTGGGATGCCATGCTCTTTCCTAGGCTCCAGGTTGGTGCATCAAAGGAAAACTCTATGGGCTCAGTGACGGGCATGAACGTCCTTCCTGGAACTTGAACTTGAATCATCCAACGATCCTCTTCTGGTAAAGTGGCGATGTAAGTCCCGGTGAAGCTTGGTACTCCGATGTTCGGGTATCTAGTGACTTCCTTCAAGTGGCGTCCAAAGAGTGTATCTTCATCCGGTTGCGTGAACTTGTTCCTTGCATTCACCATCCTAAAGAGTAGAAAAGATGAGGAGTTAGAAATGAGAAGAGAGTAGTGATCTAGGGCTTTAGCTTAGTGGTCGTGTCCTACAGTCAGCATGTGCTCTGATACCATCTTGTAGCGACCAGACCTCAAACAGTCTGATCTATGTGATCAGTGTCATCCCTAGATCGGTAATGCTAACACGCACAGTACTTGAAGGATTTATAACAGAGTAGCAATCACACACTTATTGCATCGAATGTCTCAAAAGAGAACTTATTACAATAAATATAGCTTAAGGCCATCGAATAACGATAACAGTGGAAGGCTTGGAAGATAAAGCGAGTCCATCAACTCCAACGGCATCACTGAGTATAAGATCACGACCTAAGGCACCTTACTCGTCGTCTGAAAAGTCTGCAACATGAACGTTGCAGCCCGGAAACGGGTCAGCACACAGAATATGCTGGCAATGTAACACATAGAGAGTAATGAACAGAATAATGCTATCACTATATGCATATATGGCTGGTGGAAAGCTCTATGGTTACAGTTTTGCATAAAACCAATTTTTTCCTACAGCAAAGGAATAAATTTTATTTAACTATCATGGTGGTTATTAAACATTGAGAATGTTCCTCCAACTCAATCCCAATTAAGCATCATCTTTAACCCAACAAAATTAAATTAAGTAACATGATGATATTCACATGATAATCCAGGAACTAGATACTCAAAACGTCCATAACCGGGGACACGGCTAACCATGATTAGTTTATACACTCTGCAAAGGTTTGCGCACTTTTCCCCGCAAGACTTGATCTCCTTCGTTTGATTTCTCGCACTACATGGTGTTTGAGAAACGAATGACGGAGACACAATCTTTCAGAAGCATTAACTCTTTACTCTGGGTAGACAGTACCCCTACATCTGCTAGCCTACCACTGAAAGAGGTCACACAACATACTCAACTCTGCTAGAGCCCATAGTAGCTTGCGGCTGCACACGGAAGTTTCTAGCATGAATAATCTCATGATCCCTTTGAGCCTGGGTGGCGGTCCATAGGAGAATCACACGGTACCCCGGGATTTCCAAAAATATAGGCAACACTGGGTTCCCCATGTGCCTCAATCCACCCAGATGTGTATTAAAGTTGCCACCTTAAGTAAACCATTAATTAACAATCTCACATCTTTCATGGATACACTCACCCAATCCACGTCTACTAGCATAGCATAGCAATATAAGCAAACGTAGAAGTAACTCCCCAAGGGTTGATAATAAAACAGGTAATAGGTACTACCTCATCTACTTCCCAAAACCCACATATTAACCAGATCCTAACCATGCAATTGTTTGAGGATTGATCTAATGCAATAAAACTGGGTAGTAAAGAGGTATGATCAAAGTGTTAGTTGCCTTGCGGATGATCCGTGAAACCTAGAGACTCGTAGTAGCAAGCGGCGCACTCCGGGTACTCTATCTCAATCAAACAAGCATACAATAAGCACTCATCTAATGCACGGGTAAAACTCAAATCAGAGATCTAACCAAAAAGTTCAACTTAAGAACTCCGGTATGCAAAAAGAATCAAAACAAACGAAGCAACGAAAGTCAAACGGCGAAAGAAACAAGCTTCGTTTACTAATCTAGACCTAAGTCAAAATTTTACAGTAGTAAAAATTTGTTTGAGTGGGTTAAACAGAAAGAGGGTTTTGAGACGAAACTCCAGGCGCTTGAATCACCTGATTCCGATAAATGAGCGAAAAGTTAAACCAGAACGAAAATCGGATCAGAAATCACGATCGAAAATAATCGCGGAAAATCCGAGAAAAAGAAAAATGGACGAACAGGCTAACAAATGAACGTTCGCTGTCAGCGGCTAAACAACGAAAATGGTTCATTAAAATGAACGTACAGATGAATGTCCGCAAAATAAATAAACCGAAAAAACTAAACCGTTCTATATAAAAAAACAACCGCGGTTTTTATAAAAAACTGGGCGGTTTTCTAAAGAAAACCGCCGGTGGCGGCGGCGAACTCCGGCGGCTACCTCGACGGGTGGCGGTGGCGGGTGGCGACTCCGGCGGGCGGCGGGGCGACGGCAGTCGGCGGCGGTGGCGCGGAGCAGCTCCGGCGCGGCGCGGGGCGGCGGGGGGGGCGGGGCGACGGCGGCAGCGGCGCGCGGCTGCGGCGGCGGCGGCGGGGTCGGGCTAGGGTTAGGGTTAGGTGGCGGCGCGGGCTAGGGTGGGCCGGCGGCTCGGGCGGCTTTTAAAGGCTGAGCGGAAACAGAGTCCTGGTCGCCCACAGCGGCCCAAGTCGGTTCGTTTTTTAAGTAATTCGGACGTGCAGAAAAAGAAAGAAAAGAAACACTAAACCGACTCCAAAAATCCCAATATAAATTTTCCCCGTCCTCTAAAAATAAGCCGGACACGATGAACATTTATTTGGGCCTAAAATGCAATTTTGAAAAATGCGTATTTTTCCCAAATAAAATAGCGATAAAACTTCGAAATAAAATCTTATTTGATTTTAATATTAAATCCTCAATATTTCTTTATTTTGGGAAATTCATTTTATTCCCTCTGTCTTATTTTTATAATTGAAATATACAAAGATAAAATAATTAAAATCAAATGATCCTTTTTCAAAATTTGAGAAAAACTCAAATATGAAAATAACAAAATTCCCAACTCTCTCCGCGGGTCCTTGAGTTGCGTGAAATTTCTAGGACCAAACCAAAATTGCAATAAAATATGATACGCAATGATGATCTAATGTATAACCATTCCAAGTTGAAAATTTGGGATGTTACAGCTATACTGCGTGCACCATGGCTTAGGGCAGCGCTTATTTGGTGGAGGGGTCGGTGATTTGGGTGGAAGGTGTCGACACCATGCCGGCGTTCAGGGCGTGTGGTATGTGGAAGGAGGAGGAGGATGGGGTCGGGTGTGGATTACCTGCCTGGATATGCGAGGCCGAGCAGCGTGAAGGAGGGTCACCGGTGAGGGGGGCAGCACTGCAGGCAAGGAGTGAAGGTTTCAACTTGGAAAGGAAGGCGGAAACAAGGTAAATGTGGCTTTTGGTAAGGGGGAGGGGGCCGGGCGGTAGATATTTCCGCGGAATCCGAAAATTTGGAATCGCTTTAGCGAAAAAACTGGCGCACAAAGTGTCATCACACATGGTCCCTTATTCAGAACTGTGTACGATATGTGAACATCACAAACGATTCAGATAGCTTGGATTGTCCACGTCCCCATCTTTCACCGGTGAAGATTGAACAGTGAAATGACATTTGGGGAGCGAGCGTGTGCTTGACACGCCGGCTGTGGACTGTAGCCGACGAACCTTCTCGCATAAGCCATAGGCGTACTATACACTGACGGTGCTCCAGGATATTTTGTACTGCATCTCACACGGTTGGTAATAATAAACTATGTGGGATCTACTTGATTTTTCATCTTGATTTGAATTACATAATGGGGTCACAGCTCCAAAGGATGGTGATTGAATTGCTAGAACTTCTATCTGTAGTGAACATGCAACTATAGGTGTGTCGTCAAAAAATTTGGAATTATTCAGGGTTCGTTTGGACATTTTTATATGGTAACTTGGTTTTCTAGGCATTTCAGGTGCATAATGCAAAATTAAACCACATGCACATGCTCCGTTGCACCAAAATGGGTTGTAAAATGATATATGTGTCCATGGGTTGATGCTTACGTCCCATTCAAGAAATGGGGATGAATTTCAAACACCACGGCACCGTGGCTCTCCAGCAAACGTTGAGGTGCTTGCTTTTGTAATTCTAGTAAATACAAAACTCATATGAAATTCATGAACGTTGGCATGCTATCATGGAACGGCATCAAGATGCTGGGGTAAAAAAATATTGTCCCATTTGGGCCAGGTTCACTAGTGCAGGTTGCTGCTAACGCGACACTATGATCAAAGACCCTTCGAGAAACTGTGTACGATGCAATAATCACAAACGATGGTGTGAGAGAACCGTCAAAAATGTCCAAAACGTTTGCGATGACGGATGCATCAAACACGATTCAGATTTTAGTTGCTGTGCGATGCAGGGCATACGGTTCAGTTCAATTAACTGTTTGCGATGAGGAGTAACAAACAAAATGTGCAACCAGATGAAGGCGTGTGCGATACACAGCATACGGTTCACTAGGATGAACTGTTTATGATGAGGCAACACAAAAGAAACGGTCAGCCAGAACGAGGTGTGTGCAATATACAACATGCGGTTCACTCGGATGAATTGTTTATGTTTAGACAAGCGAACATAAATGGTTCAATAACAAGATGTGTGTGATACGCGGCAAATAGGTCTGTAATCAAAAATGTGTGCGAAGACCGATAATAACACATACGATTGCTTTTAATAAGATGTATGTGATTTGCTTTGTCTACACAACATGTATTGGCCATTGGTGGATGGGCGGTCATCCGGATACACCATAAGGATACGCCGACGGGTTCCCTAGTGTGGTCCGTGTTCATCTCATCATGTATACGTGTCCTTTCGTCCTTCTCTCGCTGCTCGGCCTCGCCTATCCAGGCAGGTAATCCACACCTGACCCCCATCCTCCTCCAACTTCCAACTCCCACATGCCATTTGCTAGCTATGCCGGTTAAGCATGCTCGGTTTACTCATTGCGAGTGCCGCTCCTGCCTTTCCTTAACAAATTATAGTGAATTGTGCTATCTACTTTTACCATGCAATATGTTGCTCTAGTGTATATGTTCTATATGTCGTGCAATGTGGTGCTCACTTATTAACTATTTGGTTAATTATTTGTCGTGTTCAGTTAACTCTTTGGTTCAATTCTGCAAATGTGATGTTCAATTCTTCAGGATGCAATTTTGTATTGTCTTCCATGTGAGAAATAAATCGATTTTTTCTTTACGAAATACATGAGAAACAAATCCAATTGCTATATTTCCAAGTTGTCAAGCATGCTTGGTTTGGTTAACTGTTTGATCTTCTAGTATGTTATACATTGTGCAATGTGGTGCTCAGTTAATGTTTGGTTCATTTGTTGTGGTATTTAGTTAACTATTTGGTTCCATTCTGCAATGCGATGTTCAATTGTTGTGGGTGCATTTTGTTATTGTATACCATGTGAGAAATAAATTGAATTTGGCTACACTAAATACATGAGAAACAAATACAATTGCTATATTTCCAAGTTGTTAAGCATGCTTGGTTTGGTTAACTGTCTGATCTTCTATTAGGAGTATGTTATATTGTGCAATGTGGTGCTCAGTTAATGTTTGGTTCATTTGTTGTGGTGCTTAGTTAACTGCTTGGTTCAATTCTGCAATGCAATGTCCAATTGTCGTGGCTATAATTTTGTATTGTTGTGCATGTGAGGAATAATTGAATTTGGCTGCACTTAATACATGGGTAACATATACAATTGCTATATTTCCTAGTTCTTAATGATGCTTGGTTTGGATAAATGGGTTTTCCATGTGGCTTGAATTAAACTGATGAATCTGCAATGTGCTTATTTTTCATCAACATATTTTACTGATAGCATGCGGACCCTTGCTTAACATGATGACTAACTACCTTATATGTGTTGCAGGGAAATAATATAATCGGAAGCACTGAGGTTTACAATCGAGGTTAGCACGTGCACGGTCCGTTGTCTAATAGCACATTATTGTGCAATTGCAGGAACCATTCTAATACTTAGGTTTTTAACAATTTGGTCTTGCACATGTATGTCCTGCCGTCAGAGGTTTTGGCCCACTGTTCGACCCTTTTTGCATATGGGGAAATGAGTTGTCTATGAATATCAATCAAGTCAAGAAACTCAGAAAGATTGTTAGGATAAAGAAATTGGCGACAAAAAACAACAAGATCTTTGTCTGCACAATGAAGAAGACATCAGTTCACTACAGGATGGTACTAAGTATCATACCCTGTCTTTTTTATTCCTTTGCCCCATTTTCAATATAGAGAAGATATTTATGCACATCCTTGTTTTCAGGCCTTTCCAAAATAGTTCATTGATGATTACCTCTCAAACCACCTGTATGGACAGGAGGTGGGGAAGGTATTCATACAACACCCACGATTCAATATTGAAGTGTTCCTGAAGAGGACGAAGGATGGACGGTCAATCATCCACAGGCACTGGCCTAAAGTTGCAAAGACCTTCAACATTAATGAAGGCTCGATATTGGCCTTCTGCTTCAGCAGTTTTCCCGATGAGATGCATCTGTCTATATACCATCTATGATGCTAATTTCGAAAGGTTCTAGACGTTGCATGTGAAACTTGGTGCTGGTGAAGTTGTGTAATGGGGTAGCTGTCATGGAATTGTCACGTCAGATGTCCTAGTGAAAGGACTTAGTCATGGAGCCATCGCAACTAGGAAGCTTAAAGGGGTTAATCGGGACAAAGGACACGGGGTTTATACTCGTTCGGCCCCTTACAGTGAAGGTAAAAGCCTACAATCCAGTTTTGAGTGGAATTGCTTATGACTCAATTACTAGGGAGCGGAATCGCTTGACCTAGCTCTCGATCTGATGTTACTTGCCCTGAACCGCCGCTGGGTCGTCCCTTTATATACAGAGGTCGACGCCAAGCGGCTCATAGAGTCCCGGTCGGCTCATAAACAGTGTACGGCTCGGTCTCTAATTATTCTTGCCTTACAATACAAGTCATGTACATATGGCGGCTTATCTCTACGGGCCTTAAGTCGCCTCTGGGCTTTGGGCCCTTAACTGAACCGCCATCTTCAACCTTGGTCTTGGGCTTCAAGAGTACTTATAGGTATAACCCGGCCCTCCTAGGCGGGTCATACCTAATAGTTATATCCCTAACATTAGGCCCCAGATTGATTTCAACTGGTTCATGTCAATCTTCAACACTTAAGAAAGATCTTCAGCTCTTTGCTTATGAAATTTTTGTAACCCGCCATGACGTCATCCTTTGAATTCGTGATAACCCGCCATGACATCATTTTCCTTTAATGCATATTTTGCCCAACGTATCTCAATGGATCCTTATCTTAATGACCATCTCGAAAATCGAGGCGTCCGAGTAGCTGGATAACCATGTTTCGGCCTCCTTGTTTTTCGCGCCCACTTATCAGTCTTTCCTTATAAATAGGCACGACTAGGTATCTTCTCATCCCCCCCCCCTTTTCCTCATATTCTTCCTCTCGCACCCCTACTGCCGCTCGAGCTCCACAGCCACCGCAGCTCACCTCGTCCCTGTCGACCTTGGCCGCTGCATCGACCTGAATCAATCGAGAGAACGGCGGCGCCCCTCCGCAGTAGATCTGCTGCTGTAAGTCTTCTCCTTCCGCACCTTAGATCTACATTAGAGTTCGCGGGTTCCTGTGTTCTTCGTAGTTCATCACATTATCTTCATAGTTCTTCCTCTGCGGCTTCATTTGATCCTAGAGTAGTGTGGAACTTTATGCGGTAGTTGTTTCACATCCATTTTTTATACTAGTAGATCCCTTTTTCTCGCAAAGAAACCTCATTAGAACTCATGAACTCCTCTGTTCTTCATTTTTAGGTCTAGAATATTTTCTTTTCTGAGTTGTCGTTTGATCCAAAATAATAACTACAACTTGTGAAACTTGTCTATGCAACACTTAGGCAAAAAAACTGTATTTGTTAGATCCACCTAGCCATGGCGACTCTCATCACCGGCTTAAAAGTCAATGCTCAATTTATAATCTTAACCACCCATGGCGGCTTAAACAACTTACCTGCATATGACACTCATGGCGGCTTTAAATAATCTGACATAATTAGCCTTATACCATTAGGCCCCTTTATAAGCTGTCATAATGAATATGCACTGTAATATTATTCTCCGGCTTAAATTTGAACTGGAAATCTTTACTCTTTCTTAGGCTTTCATCACAATGGCATCGAAAGCACCCACTTCATGTAACTGGGTCAAATCCATCATCACACACAGCACTCTTGATGATTTTGTCAAGACTGGCTATCTGCCGAAGAAGGAAGTGATGTCCTACCGTGCTCCTGACCCGACGGAAGAAATTCCTCAACCTAAAGTGGGGGAGGTCATCGTTTTCACTGACCATATGAACCGGGGTTTTTCACCACCCGGCTCAAAATTCTTCAGGGATGTCTTGCACTTTTTTGACCTCTGTCCACAAGACATCAGACCCAATTCCGTGTCTACCATTTGCAATTTCCAAGTGTTCAGTGAAGTATACCGTGGAGAAGAACCCAACATACTACTCTTCAAAGAGTTATTTTACTTGAACCGCCAGAATGAGTGTGCCAATGGCCAAAGCTTGGAACTTGGCGGTGTCTCGATCCAACATCGGAGAGACGTAATTTTTCCTTATGCCAACCCGCCAAGTCACCCCAAAGACTGGAACCAGACATGGTTCTATTGTCAAGACACTTCCCTGTCTGATGAGAATCCTCTGCCCGGCTTTCGTGCTCTCCATCTGGAGTCTAAGCATCCACTTCCTGACAAGATAATAGCCGTCGAACGCAAGACACTCGCCCCCACCCTGGCTAAGATCAAGGCTCTTCTGGGGAACGGGCTAAATGGCATCGATTTAGTCCGGATTTGGCTCACCTGGCGGGTTATTCCATTGATCCGCCGCCCCGGCCTGATGTGCACCTACACAGGCAAGAAAGATGATCCTCTGCAGCACAGCCCTGATGACTTGCCTGAAGATGTCATCAATGATATGACGAAGTCACTTTTGAACGAGAGCCTAGCAGATTGTGGTAAGGTGGGCTTAAGCCCCTTCTGTGAAGCTAACCCGGCTCCAGCGGTAAGCCGCCCATCTGAATAACTTACCTTCATTCCTTGATGTTTTATTTGTACTCACACTTTGCTGATTTCCACAGGCGGGTGATAAATTCTGGAAGGTTAAATATGACCACGAAGCTGTGAAAAGGGCTAGGGAGGCCAAGAGAGCCACCAGAAAAGAGGCTGCAAAGAAGAAGGGCAAGAAGGCCATTGCCTCTGACTTGCTTCGGCTAGAAGATTCTTCTGAGTCGGAGGTAGCCCTTGACTCTCTTGGCTCCTTTTTTAACCATCTTATTGACATTGATTATCAGCAGGAGGACACAGGAACAAGCCATGGCAAGGATGAAGAGGTAACTATCATTTCCTCCGACTCCGAGCCTTTGCCAAGACAGAAAATCCGCAGAGTAACCCAGAAAGTAAGATTTTCACATCCCTTGGCTTATCAAGTTCCTCAATTCTTTTGAAGCGACAGATTCATGAGAGCTGGAGGCAGACCCGGACCAGCAAGGATGCAGAGCTCTCCTCCATCTTACCGAACACCCCAAGGAAGCGCCGGAACGAGGTCACCTCTGATTTAAATCTCTTTTATCCTTTGGCGGGTTTCACTCGTCAACCACTCAATTCTTTTGACTCGGATTATCAGGAAACTTATCCTTCCTCCGGCGACTCAATGCAGTCCAATCTGTCGGCTTTCAAGAGTGCTCCAGGGTAATGATAACCTGCTTATCATGTGTTCATTTCTATTCGTTGTATTTGCCCTAACCTTTTGATCTTATGCAGTGGAAAAGCAAAGCCCAGCAAAAGGGTGAAGAAGAATAAGCCGGCCAAAGAGCCGATTTTCAACGAGCCAGAACTTGGAACAGCCGCACCTGAGACTTCAACCCATGAGCCGCCACCTAAGCCAGCAGATGACACGCCCACACCAATCGCTGACCCGCCTGCTGAGCAAGCCGCCGACGGCTCTGAAAACCCGGAAGTCCCTAGCCCGGTCAGAACGGATGATCCTCAAGCCCGTGATGTCGAGATCACCAAGACCAGTTTTGCTGAGCTGGGGAGGCCGACCGTGCTGGCCAAGTGTTCCGCCAAGGAGGAGCTTCTGGAATGCCGCCGGGTCAAACTTGATGTCGCTGATTATACTCACATGAGTATTGGAGAAGTCTTTTCTGGCTATATGAGCCAAGTGCACAACAGCCGTGACATTGAAATTGACATGGTGAAGCAGATGCATCAGAAGTTTGAGGTAAAATCCTTTCTCTGTACTCATTTATCCTTACTATGCCAGCCCCCAAGTCTATTGCTTATGATGAATACGTTGTAGACTTAGAAACAAACTTAGTGATATTAGCAATATATTTGTATAAAATATGTAAGAAATCCGGCTTACTCCGTAATCCCCAAGGGGCGGCTTTAATCAGCATGGTTGAGCCGGTCCTTCATATGGTTGTTAGAAGAAAATACTTGAAAAGCTTGAACAGCAATATGCATTAGCCCCCAAGTGCCAAGTACTCTTGCTTGCAAAGTGCTTGGTACTTACTGTCATGAACCACCACTTTAAGTAAAATTCTTCAGTAGACATTAGCCCCCAAGTGCCAAGTGTTGTTGCTTGCAAAAGGCTTGGGACTTAATATTGCATCATGATAGTCCTGATTTTGACCCGGTATTTGTACAGGCCACCACTAGTCAACTTGAGTCAGAAGTGTCTGATTTGAAGAACCGCCTTGAAGCCCAAGAGACGGAAACCCAAAGAGCTGATTCCAAGTTTAAATTCAGCGTTTCTAAAAAAGAGAAACTGAAGAAAGAATTTGAAATGGAGAAAAAGGCATGGGCTGATGAAAAAATTGCTTTCATCAATCGAGCTGAGAAGGCAAAGGCGGCTCTTGAAGAGGCGACTGCCGAATTATCCGGCTTAAAGCGCCATGTCTCTGAGATGGTCTCAGCAATCTTTGGTAAGTCGCCCTACAAGTGTCAAATATGTGAATCTTTGTAGTGATCATATAACTTTGTCATTAATTCACCTGACATGGCTTATGTAGGCCCCAGAAGTTCAAATATTAACCAAGATATGCTGATCAAGCTGAATGCGGTTTACACGTTGGTGGAACAACTCTACACGGGTCTCAGCGTGCCTTAGCCACGGTGGCCCTGTCTAATGAAGTGCCCACACTCCTGGTAGATGTGCTAAAGAAACTTTCCATGCTGCCCTAGCGATTCATTGAACTAAGGCGATCGTCTGTAAGAGCCGGAGTTGTTGCTTCCTTAAGTCGGGCCAAAGCTTGGCTACCGGAGTTAGACCCGGCCGATATCGCCACTGGTTATTCAAGTTTTAAGGAGGATGGCACTCCCTTTGAGCAGGAAGACTCCGCCACTTGTGTGAAGGAGATACGCCCCGTGGCCACCCGGATAGCTGATGAAGCGGATCTCACCAAGTATCAGACGGGTTATGATGCGGAGAACCAGAGAATTCCCATGCCACATTATGAAGTGACTAGCCTGATCCCTCCACTCCGTAAGCATACCTTCGCCCCTGAAGTTGACCCGGCCGGACTAATTGATGATGAAGCTGAATTTGAAGCTTTGAATGGCATTGACTGGTCATCATCAACCTTCCAGGAAAGGGAACAGGGCGAAGAAGCGGAGAGGGCTGAACCGGATGCTTCAGGTCAACACGAGAATTAATCCACCAGGCGGCTCATACCTTTGACGTGCTGAAAAAAAAATCTTAACCATTCAGACTTGGGGAGTCATGTAATAGAGTAGAAATAACTTTGTTTTGTCATGACATCGTGCATGTTTTGATGCTTAATACTATTAAGCCGCCATATTATATTCACCCGTGTTATACTTATCATCTGCTTTCTTTATGCTTGACCAAGTCTTTTAACTGTCCTGCACACAGAGATAGATCACAAGATCCCTTGGCGGCTTACCGCAGGGCGGGTCATAATATCTTGGCATATTACCGTTAAGATAGAAAAAAGAATCACAAATAAGCCTGTTGTAACATATAATGTTTGAAACACAACTATAATCTCATACCTATGATCTTGCACTGCCGGCTTATATGACCCGAACAGTAAGGGTGATAACCCAATCTTTGGAAACCAACACTTCCAAAGGAATGATATTCTCATATATTCGCGACTTATCATCCAAAATCAAGCCGGGTTAAAGTTAACAACACTTGCACTTTAAACCTCAAAAAAGTCTCAAGTCAAATAAAGGCTGCTTTTAAAGAAAACTTAAACCAAATAAGAAGAAATAATCAAGGCTTTTGATTCGAATACGAACAGTAAACCGTTCCAAAGGGGTTAAGCTAGGATCCGAATACGATCATGTAGCCCCCAGTGGCTTTGGCGTTGCGCCGATCAAGAGGGTACCGACAGCTATGTTCTCTTTGGTTCGAATACGACCTATATTTGAACAGGAAGCCCCCTAATGACCTTGAGAGTTTTTAGTGACTCTGATTCGAATATGATCAAAGTCAGTTCCCAAAAGGGGTTGAGCTATGATTCGAATACGATCAAGAAGCCCCCTAGTGAGCTCGGCAGTGTGCCGATCAAGAGGGTACCGACAGCCATGTTCTCTTTGGTTTGAATACGACCTATGTTTGAACAGGAAGCCCCCTAGTGATCATAAAGTTTAATGGCTAGATTCGAATGCAATCATAAGCCGGATCAAGCGGGTCAAGCTAGATTCGAATACGATCAGCCCCCAAGTGATCATTTGAAATGACAATGACAATGACATATTACCTTTGAGGATAAAAAGGACAAAGGTCCTGCTTTATTTTTATCATAATATATACATCGTCAAAATATGTACATCAAGGGAGTCGGTGGCTCAAGTGTAGTAAGGCCGAAGATGAGCGATATTCCACGGTCGGCGGGTCTCCTCCTCCGACTTACGTGAGTCTTTCTACTCTCGAACATCGATAAGGTAGTATGACCCATTGTTCAAGTTCTTGCTGACCACAAAGGGCCCTTCCCAAGGTGGAGATAACTTGTGTGCATCAGTTTGATCCTGGATGAGCTGGAGCACCAAATCACCTTCCTGAAAGGTTCTGGACTTAAGCCGGCGGCTGTGATAGCGATGCACGTCCTGTTGGTAAATCGCCGAGCGAGCTGCTGCCAAGTCACGCTTTTCATCTAACAGGTCAAGTGAATCCTGACGCGCTTGTTCATTGTCCACCTCAACATAAGCCGCCACACGGGGTGAGTCATGACGGATGTCACTAGGGAGAACCACCTCAGCTCCGTAAACCATGAAGAAAGGCGTATAACCCGTAGATCTGTTAGGAGTAGTATTGATGCTCCATATCACAGAGGGTAACTCCTCAACCCAACAACCTGGCGTCCGTTGCAAGGGGACCAAAAGCCGGGGCTTGATGCCTTTCTAGATTTCCTGATTGGCTCTCTCAGCTTGGTCATTGGATTGGGGGTGAGCCACTGATGAAACATCAAGCCGAATATGCTCTCATCGACAAAATTCTTCCATGGTGCCTTTAGACAGATTAGTACCATTGTGAGTTATAATGCTATGTGGAAAGCCAAAGCGAAATATCACCTTCTTCATGAACTGAACCGCCGTGGCTGCATCACACTTACTAACTGGCTCTGCCTCGACCCATTTTGTAAACTTGTCAACTGCCACCAAGAGGTGGGTCTTTTTATCTTTAGACCTTTTGAAAGGCCCAACCATGTCAAGCCCCCAGACTACAAATGGCCAAGTAATTGGAATCATCCTCAACTCTTGAGCCAGCACGTGAGCATGTCTCAAGAACTTCTGACAACCGTCACATTTACTGACCAGATCCTCTGCATCAGCATGAGCCATTAGCCAATAAAACCCATGACGGAAAGCCTTGGCCACAAGGGATTTTGACCCGGCATGATGGCCACAATCTCCTTCACCAATCTCACGAAGAATTTCTTGACCCTCTTCAGGAGAGACGCAACGCTGAAACGCCCCAGTGACATTGTGATGATGCAGCTTGCTGTTGGCAATTGTCATTGACTTGGACCGCCGGGTTATCTGCCTGGCCAAGTTTTCATCCTCAGGCAACTTGCCCTGGGTCATATAAGCCAAGTACGGCATCGTCCAATCTGGGATGACGTGAAGAGCCACCACCAATTGTGCTTCTGGGTCAGGAACAGCCAAGTCTTCCTCTGTAGGTAACTTGACAGAAGGGTTATGCAGAATATCCAAGAAAGTATTAGGCGGCACCGTCTTACACTGAGAGCCCAGCCGGCTTAAGGCATCAGCCGCCTTGTTCTTTCTGCGGTCAATGTGCTCCACTTGGTAACCCTTGAAATGTCCAGCAATGGCATCAACTTCACGGCGATAAGCCACCATGAGAGGATGCTTGGAATCCACTTGCCTGATACTTGCTGAGCCACCAAATCTGAGTCACCAAAGCACCTTACCCGGCTTAAACTCATCTCCTTAGCCATCCGAATACCATGGAGTAAGGCCTCATATTCAGCTGCATTGTTAGTACAGGGAAACATCAACTGTAGCACATAACAAAATTTGTCACCTCGAGGGGAAGCTAACACAACTCCAGCCCCCAGCCCTCCAATTACCTGGACCCATCAAAGTGAATAGTCCAATACGTGTTGTCTGGCTTCTTTTCAGGCATCTGCAGTTCTGTCCAATCATTGATGAAGTCCACCAGTGCCTGAGACTTGATAGCAGTGCGTGGCACATACTTTAAACCATGAGGCCCAAGTTCAATGGCCCACTTGGCGACTCGTCCTGTGGCCTCTCTATTTTGGATGATATCTCCTAAAGGAGCAGAACTGACCACAGTGATGGGATGACCCAGAAAATATTGCTTAAGCTTCCGGCTTGCCATAAACACCCCATAAACGAGCTTCTGCCAATGTGGATACCTTTGCTTGGATTCTATAAGTACCTCATTGATGTAATAAACCGGCCGTTGAACCCGATGCTCCTTGCCAGCCTCCTTGCATTCCACCACAATGGCTACACTAACGGCTCGTGTGTTAGCAGCCACATATAACAACAAGGGCTCCTTATCAATGGGAGCAGCAAGGACTGGCGGCTCAGCTAGCTGTCTCTTCAAGTCCTCAAAGGCAGTATTAGCAGCATCACTCCAGACGAAGTCGTCTGTCTTCTTCATCATCTGATACAGTGGTATGGCCTTCTCACCTAACCGGCTTATGAACTGGCTTAAAGCAGCAATACGACCCGCCAAATGATGGACATCATTAATACATGCCGGTTTACCCAAAGAAGTGATTGCCTTGATCTTCTCCGGGTTAGCCTCAATGCCCCTGTTGGAAACCAGAAAACCCAAAAGCTTGCCTGCAGGCACACCAAAAACACACTTGGCCAGGTTAAGCATCATCTTGTAGACCCGGAGATTATCAAAGGTCTCCTTCAGATCATCTATCAAGGTCTCCTTCTCTCTGGATTTCACCACAAGGTCATCCACATAAGCGTGAACATTGCGCCCAATCTGATTGTGAAGACAGTTCTGTACACATCGATGATAAGTCGCTTGGGCACTCTTAAGCCCAAAAGGCATAGACACATAACAGAAGGCTCCAAATGGAGTAATAAAAGCCGTCTTTTCCTGGTCTTTGACTGCCATTTTAATCTGGTGATAACCAGAATAAGCATCCAAAAAACTCAAACGCTCACAACCCGCCGTAGCATCAATGATTTTATCAATACGAGGGAGAGCAAAGGGATCAGCCGGACAAGCCTTATTTAAGTCTGTGTAGTCCACACACATACGCCAAGCGCCGTTCTTCTTAAGCACCATCACCGGGTTAGCCAGCCACTCTGGATGAAAAACTTCAATAATGAACCCGGCGGCCAAGAGCCGGACCACTTCCTCACCAATGGCCTTACGCCTCTCTTTGTTGGACCGCTGAAGAAACTGCTTGACCGGCTTAAACTTTGGGTCAATATTGAGAGTGTGCTCAGCGAGTTCTCACGGTACACCCGGCATGTCAAAAGGTTTCCATGCAAAGATGTCCCGGTTCTCACGGATGAACTTGATGAGCGTGCTTTCCTATTTGGGATCCAGATTGGCACTGATACTGAACTGCTTAGATGAGTCGCCTAGAACAAAATCAACAAGCTTGGTATCATCAGCCGACTTAAACTTCACCACTGCTCGTGCTCTATGGTTGGCTTCTTCAAAGACGTCATGTCCATCGGGTCAACATTATCCTTGTAGAATTTCAACTCCTCCGTCGCACAAACAGATTCAGCATAAGCAGCATCACCTTCCTCACATTCCAAGGCTATCTTCCGACTCCCATGCACTGTGATGGTACCCTTGTGACCCGACATCTTGAGCTGCAAATAAACATAAGATGGCCGTGCCATGAACTTGGCATAAGACGGTCGTCCAAACAAGGCATGATATGGACTCTTGATTTTGACCACTTCAAAAGTTAGCTTCTCAGCCCTAGAATCATGTTCATCTCCAAAAGCCACTTCCAGCTCGATCTTACCCACTGGGTATGCCAACTTACCAGGGACCACTCCGTGAAAAACAGTGTTGGAAGTCTTGAGATTTTTATCAGTCAAACCCATGCGACGAAAAGTCTCATAATAGAGGATGTTGATGCTACTACCTCCATCCATGAGTACCTTAGTGAACTTATATCCACCAACCTGAGGGGCCACCACCAAAGCCAAGTGACCCGGATTGTCAACCTGGGGAGGGTGATCTTCTCTACTCCATAGAATAGGCTGCTCAGACCATCTTAAATAACGAGGAACTGCCAGCTCAACAGCGTTCACAGCCCTCTTATGAAGCTTCTGGTCCCGCTTGCACAAACTGGTAGTAAACACATGATATTGTCCACTATTCAGCTCCTTTGTATGGCTCTGGTATCCACTCTGCTGCTGCTGACGACCTCCCTGGCCAGATTGCTGATTATAACCACCTTGATTACCCTGAGAGTTTTGAAAATTGGAATTTGAATCGCCGCCCGGGCCATGAAAACCGCCGCCACCAGAGCTGCTGCCAGGCCCATGATTACCGTCAAACATGTTGGAATTCTTGAAAGCCTTCATGATCGTATAGTCCTTCCATAGGTGAGTGGTCGGCTTCTGCGGGGTGTCGTGTCTCGGACAGGGCTCATTCAGCAACTGTTCAAGCGTGGGGCTTGACCCGCCGGACCGAGGGGGTGGCCTCCCCTTACGTCTTTGATTGTTGCCCTGCGCATTGGTGTTAGCCACAAACTCCAAGCTACCATCAGCCTTACATTTATTATCACCTCCTTGATTTGTCGGGTTATGCTGAGGACCCTTGCCGTTGCCATTCTTTTTTCCCTTCCCTGTCTTTTCATCATCAGACTCGGGATCCTTGGTACTATCAGAGTCGGCGTATTTGACTAGAGATGCCATCAGCTGACCCATGTCATTACAATCACACTTGAGCCGCCCTAGCTTCATCTTCAGAGGCAAAAAACGACAATTTTTTCCAACATTAAGACTGCAGAGCCGGCATCCATCTAATCAGACGAATGTATTATGGTCTTGACCCGGTGCACCCAATGGGTCGTGGGCTCACCCTCCTCTTGCTTGCAATTAGTCAAATCCACAATTGACATAGGCTGCTTGCATGTATCTTTGAAGTTCTGAATGAACCGAGCTTTTAACTCTGCCCATGAACCAATGGAATTAGGCGCCAACCCCTTCAACCAAGTGTTGGCAGTCCCATCCAACATCATGGTGAAGTACTTGGCCATCGCAGCGTCACTGACCTCCAGTAACTCCATGGCCATCTCGTAGCTTTCAATCCACGCCCCAGGCTGTAAGTCGGCCGTATAATTAGGCACCTTTCTGGGCCCTTTGAAATCCTTGGGCAAACGCTCGTTACGCAGAGCCAGCACCAGACAGGGGACACCTCCGATCCTGGTGGTCGCGCCTGCCTCAGTGGAAGTCGTCGGATAAACCAGAAAAGGCTAGTAAGCCACCAGCTAATCCGCCTACTCAGCCGCCTACTGAGCCGCCCGCTCAGCCTCTTGACGTATTCTACCCTGATCCACCAGGTTAAGAGCTCCATTGCACGCTGGGTCATGCTTGCACGGCTGGTCACGGTGTCGGGCGTTGCTTGAAACGGCCACTAAATCCATATGCCTGCTATAACTCAAGCTCCAGCTTGGATGAGGGGTTGAGTGAATCCTGTCCCGGCTATATGAGTATGCCTCCTGTTGTGCTAAAGCTGTCTGAAGAAGTTCTCTGACCCTGCGAGTTTCAACCGCCATCGAGAGCCGCCCTCCACCGGGAGAGCCGCCAATCGTGCGGTCACAGCGATCATGTTCTCCAACGGGTTAGAATAATGACCCGGTGGTGTTGGTACATACTGAGGTGGAGCAGTATTCATCCGAGGAGGCTCCATCGTTCGCGGCTGAACCGGCGTCCCAGCCCCGGGTGTTGCAACCCGGTTTACCTCCGGCGGGTTACTGGGCCCTGCACCGGGCGTTCGGAAGAGATTTCGAGGATCATAAACCGGAGGCAGACGGGACTAACCCTTCTGGTACCTTCTCCTCATGACCTCGCTTGACGCGTTCTGATCCATCGTGAGTTGGAAAGCCTGCAACTGAATCTACTGAGCCTGAGCGTCCAAAGCCGCTTGCTCTATAGTCATCCGGACATCTTCTGTCGCCAGGTCTTCCTTAGCATGTGCTATATCCAGCTTTAACTGCGCCACTTCCGCATCATGTTGAGCTTGATCCGCCGGGTTGACCGCGGCGGTTAACAGAGTTGTCATCTTATCCGTGAGATTCATCAGCACCTGAGCCGGCGGGCGCACAGGCCTCCTGCCCCGGCTACCGCTGACCCGGAGGTTATCGCTGCCGCAATTGTAGAATTTTGAAGGGGTTGCGTGCCAGCCATGAAGATCCCAACTTTGCTTGGTGGCTCAAGGAGGTCCGGAATACTACTGCCATCGGAACATCCCCCAAGCCCGTCGTCTTGCAATTGATACAATGAATCCGTCTCACATGTGGATGACTCACCATCAGAGTAGATGGTCGTCTCACCAGCCGACACAGATCCATCAGGAAGTTCCCCTCCTTGGATGCATCCCACGAAGGCACGCTTCACAGCAGGCTGAGCCCGGGTGGGTCTCGCACGCTGAGCCGTCCCGACGAGGTCGGTGCATATGTCCGGCTCGGGGCCCGGCTCGCCGATCTTGCCGATGAAGATGTGGATTCTGCCGAAGGGGACCCGGTACCCATACTCAATTGAGCCGGCCTCGGGGCTCCAGCCTTCGTCGTTGATGTAGATCTTGTCGCGACGACTCTTGGTCATCCAGCCCACAGCGTACCCCTTGAGCCCTTCGAAGCTGCCCTTCAAGAACTCAAATCCACCGTGCGTTGGCCCCATGGTGGGCGCCAACTGTCGTGGAATTGTCACGAAAGATGTCCTAGTGAAAGGACTTAGTCGTGGAGCCATCGCAACTAGGAAGCTTACACTACTAGGGAAAAGCCTAGCAGCAGCGCGGGTTTTGGCCCTCTCAGTAGCGCGGGTACCGGCGCTACTAATAAGGCGCTACAGCTAACGTATAGCAGTAGCGCCTGTTGACCCACGCTACTGCTACTGATGAATAGCTGTAGCGCTCTTTGGAAAAGGGCGCTACTGATATTATCTGCAGCGCTTTTCAGCAGGAAGCGCTACTGGTAAGTCAGCGCTACTGCTAAATTTCCCCCCTTTCTACTACTAGTTTTATTAGTTTTTTTCCTGCATATTTGTTTTGTATTTGAATAGGCTTTATACAATAATCTTTAGCATATCATCCACATACAAATGTAATCATAGCATATACATACAATTAGTCTCATCAAATCATGTCATCATCATAATCATCATCCAACACAAAGTGGTCTCTCGTCATCAATCTCGAAAATAGCGATACAAGTCTCGATTACTTGCAAATACATCGTCATCCATCTAAACAATGATATACGCGAGAATAGCTATCACTTTGAGTACATGAGTTCGTATCCCTCTCTCGCATTAGCGTGAACCTAAACTAAGTACTGCGTGTCGCTCGGAAACCGAAAACCGGTACACCTGGGCCTGACACTCCGGCCACTTGTCGTATATATACTCCTGGCGTAGCACTTCTTCGCCATCTATGATCTATGCACCTGCATCGTCACATGAGTCGATGATATGCAACATATATAGTTGAGCAACAGAAAGAGACAGACTTGGCAAAAATAGAAACAACATATCATAAGCATAAATAACAAAGTTCATCGTACCCAAAATGACCTAACTAGAGTGATTTTCGCTAGTCGAGGAGGAGGACGGTTTAATTACATCACAAATAAAGTTTCACCGTGCATAACTCAAAGTTTTGTCATAAAAGAAAGTATGGACTAAACGGACACATTGTCATATATCGACAATCACTCCATCATGTCGTGCCATCCATCCATGTCAGGGAGATAGTCATCGAGCTTAGTGAAAGGCTTCATGTCGAGACGCTGAGAGGCTATCCATGTTCGGACGTCTTCCCGCGACATTTGTCCTTCTGCATGGAACATCCCTGTTTTTCCGACGACCTCATTCATGATGATTTGGGCAAGTTCGCGCTGGATGTTATAGAACTCAGCTCGAAGTCGATGATCCTCGATATCTCCTATGTCCTTTGCCCATTGCAGAATATGGGCATCGCCAGATCTAGGTGCCATGTGAAGGTTCTGGTGATCCCGTCTGTACTCCAGCATGTGGTGTAGGACATAGAATCCATCATTAAGAGAATCGTTCGGTTGCTGGATGCAGCAGAAGTCGGTCTTATGGCTGAAGGCGGCCCTGCCGCCCCTTCTCTTCTTGTCCCTAACCTCTCCACCCCTTGCTTGGTAGTAAAACATAGCACTGTCGAGAACATCTTTGATGTGGGTGTAATCCTTTTTGTGAATGTTCTTCGACGAGTCCAAGTAAAGAGCGTGGGAGAATCGGGGGTAGAGGATGATGAGGACGGCGCGCCCGCCGCTGCGCAAAATAAGTACACCTCAAATTAATTAGCCTCCACCGTGCAAATGAATTATTGAAATCGAAGGAAGGATAGCAGCGCGGATGACTTACACGGGATGATAAGGCACGAGAATCGCCTCCTTGTCCTTATTGGCGAGCATGAAACTGACGATGTAATCCCTCGCGTATTCACGATGCTGTGCACAGACTCCCAAGAAGCCCTCGTGCATGTAGTACGGGTCAGCGACACAGATAAAACGTATCTGCTCAACCCCAATGATGTAGTTCATGTGCAAGGCATAAAGGCGGACAAACGTAAAATCCAGCTTCTTCACGTGAAACATGTCGAATATGTAATCGAATCGGAGGAAGAACTTATCCGCGGGGAAGCCGTCGACGTACGACATTTGCCGCGGAACGTTAACCACGTAGAGTGGGTATCCTGGATCTTTCGAGGCGATGGGGCCTTTCTCTACCCGCAGCACATCGTCATGAAGTCTCCTTAGATCGCCGAATCTGGCCCGTAGCGCTGTTTCAGGTAGGATTGGTCGACCGGGGATATGCCATTTATCCGCATCGGGGATATCTACACGGTCCTGAAGCCGAGGCTGCTGAGGCGGCTGGATCATAGAATCAGCTTTTTTGCCTTTCCTCGCTCTCTTCCTAGACTTCTTTACCACCGGATGGTCATCAATAATACGTTGAGACGGTAATTCAGGCACCAACTCATGATGCTCAAACCCTAAGGAGGCGCCAGTATAGACATACTGATCAGCGCCATCGTCATCCTCATCCTCATCCATGGCGACGTCATCAGCGACTAATGGAGCCACCTGCTTACCCCGTCCGCTATCACCCAACCCGACACCCGACGCTAATTGGGTAGGTGGGGTGTTGATGTTCATACCTTGCTGAGGCTGCGTGCTCGTGGGTGTGCTCCCGGCCGCCTCTAGACGAAGCAGATTCTTTAACCACAATAGGACCCACCCATTGCAACAATCACCAAGCCGCCGCGGGGTCTCGTCGTCATCCCCCACTAGTATTAGAGGAGGCAAATTCTCGTGGCCCGGTTTGACACTGGCCATGGAAACCTTGAAGATGTTCGGGGGGATCGACCGGCTATGGAACAATGGTTCCTTCGGCTCCATTATCGTTCCCTTCCCCACGTCCACCTTCTGTTCGCCGATGGTGTACAATATGGTGCACGGGGTTTCGTCGGCCTGCATAGAAAAGTCTGCGACGTGAGACATCCGAAAGGCAACGAAAACGGGAGATTATACATTTATATTGAAGGGGGCCGGTGTGGCAGATACCGTGAGGGCGTCGAGCTCAGCCAAAGAGGAGGCACCACCGAGCACGTCCGGTGCGGGAGCCGGTGCGGGAGCAGGTACGGGAGCCGGTGCGGGAGCAGGTGCGGGAGCCGGTGCGGGAGCAGGTACGGGAGCCGGTGCGGGAGCAGGTGCTCCCAAGAAGTCAGCAAGGGGAAAGTCCTCTGCATTTTTTTTCTGGATTTTGCCTTGTCCAAGTGTAAACGCCCGTCACCAAGGAAGTAGATATATCTGCAATCGCCTGTTTTGCGGCAGCTACCGCTATTGCGACTGTCTGAGATGATTTCTTCTCAACCGCAATCTCAACCTTCTTGTCGATGCTTTCTTCAGTTAACCTCCATCTTTCCTTTTTCTCCTCCGTGGTCTCATGGTAGTACTTCTTCCACGTGGCGCCGTCTCCGACACCGTGCACGCGTCCATACGACGGTCGAGTATCCACCGGTTGTTGTTTCAATATGTTCAATGCCCGGTTGAATGGAGTGTCCCACTTGGGCCTCGCCAATGCCTCAGACGGCGAGTCGCTTTCGGCCGCAATCCGATGCTGCTCTCTCTGCAAAAGGCACAAGGATCGTTTACAAATATGACTAACGTGTGCAGTCGAATTGATCAGAAACTAAAATTACCAGCAGTCTCATGAACTCCATAATGACCGGTGTTGTCTCGTAAACCTTCTTCACTGGGTCCCAACGGTGTCGGGCCCTCAGGACGTCACGCTCCTACGGGATGGTGAAATCCGCCAAGGGGTCTGGGATGCCCAGACTCGCGGCTTCCGCGTCCTCCTTGGCCCATTTGGACCTCTTTCCGCCGTAACCACGGCTTCCGAGGTGGTGGGTCCCAATGTTCCTCTTTTGAAGCCCCTTCATGTACTTAGAATTTTTTTGGCAGCTTCGGCCTCGCAAGCCTCCTTGAATATTTGAAACTACTCTTCCGTGATTGTCGGACTATCCTTTACAATCTCGGAGCAGGGTTCCCCGTCGTTGATCTTTGCTTTCACTCGATTTTTCCAGGCGGCCAACGCGTTGCTAAACTTGGTCATGGCATGTTTGTTTATCTTCTTCATTGCCGGGTCCTTGTCTGGATCTTCATAATCCTTCTCATTCCGGCCCGGGAACAAGAATATCTGGTGAAACTTCTTTAGGAGGGAGCTCCTCATATTTTCTATCTTCTTTAGATTCTCATCGTTGATGGTGGCGGTTGTCCGTATGATGCCGCCTATTTGATTGCCGTAGCACGCACGCGCTTCCTCGGGCACCTTTGGCTCAAAATTGCCGTCGTCCACCTCCGTGACCACCAGTCTAGTAGTCCTGAGTTTGTTAGGAACTCATTGCCTCTTTGCTTTCGGTTCTACACCGGCTCCGCTCCCCGAGGCAGCACCGGTCTCAGCGCCGGTCTCGATGCCGGTCTGAATCTCAGCGCCGGTCTCAGTCTCAGCACCGGTCTGCGTGTCGGTCTCAGCACCGGTCTGCGTGTCGGTCTCAGTCCCCCATGCCACCGGTGGGCCCAGCAACAACATCTGTTGATCGTCGGTAAGGCTAAAAAATTCGTCTGCCGCCCAGTAGACGTTGTCGCAATCACCAGAACCCTGTCCTTCATCGTTGCTAGCCATGTTTCCTATGATTAAATCTAGTCAATTAACTCTAGACCTAATAAAATGAATAATGACATAAAAAAGGACTATTGTTTTGCAGGAATGTTGACTCCTTCCTGGTGCGGCAAATCCCGGGCACTCGATATGTCCTAGTTTGTAGCACAAGTCATGCCGAAATTCACGGGAAATTTCGGCATGACCTTTGCTAAAAAGTGGACAAATCGAGAACCTGAAATTTGCCGGAACAGAAATGAATCAACATTCCGGCAAAACATAGGCCACTCAGCATCATTCCCTGGAAACAACAAAGCCACTTGGGCACAATCGAACAACTTCAATGAAAAGATATAACATGACCACTTCAATGAAAAATAAAATTTGCCTAAATTCTTTTCCTTGAAAAATAGTGGTCTTTTCAAAAATCAAAAACCTTTGCAAAATGACCTCACTAAACACAGAACCCAATTAAATTGCAAAGGAACTCCATTTCTCTAACCCTTCTGACCTAATGCTCTAAAATAAAATTTTCCTCTAACCTAGCCAATCTACTTAACCTAGCTTGTTAATCCAACGAACCTAATTAACCTACCTATTTAACCTAGTTAGTTAATCTAGTTTACCTAGATAATTAACCCTAATTAAACTAGTTAACGCAGCTAGTTCTCTGTCAAAGCCTAAAATAAATTTGTGCACTAATTAACCTGGATAATTAACCTAATTAAACTAGTTAACCTGAATAGTTCTCTGTCATAGCCCTAACTAAGTTTTTGCACTAACCTAGATAATTAACCTAATTAAACTAGTTAACCTAACTACTTCTCTGTCAAAGCCCTAACTAAATTTTTGCCCTAACCTAGATAATTAACCTAATTAAACTGGCTAACCTATGCATGAGAGAGAGGAGGGGTGGGGGCTTACAGATGATGGCTCCGGTGGTGGCGACGGAGGCAGTGGTGGCGAGGGTGGCAGGGGCGTCTCCGGTGACGGCGAGGGAGGCAGGGGCGTCTCCGGTGACGGCGAGGAAGGCAGTTGTGGCGAGGAAGGATCCGGTGGCGTCGACGGCGGCTCCGGTGGCGTTGACGAGGCCGCGCGGCTCCGTGGCGTTGGGGGCGGCTCCGGTGTCGTCGACGGCGCACGGCTCTGGTGGCGTCGACGTCGGCGGCGAAGTGGGGCGACGGTGAATCGGGGAGACGGCGGCGCGCGGGGTGGGTTGAGGGATTTGGGGGAGAAGTGGTGGCCGGGGGGAAACGGTTTTTTGGTTAAGTCAAACTTAGCGGTAGCGCGTTTCGCAAAACGCGCTATAGCTAAGATAGCTATAGCAGTTTTTGCAAAACGCGCTGCTGCTATAGCTATGTAAATTTCTTCCATTTTTTAATTTCCTTTTCTGTTTCTATAGCGGGGGTCTAGGACACGCGCTGCAGCTACGTTAGCTATAGCGCCTCTTACAAACACACGCTGCTGCTATGCCTTCCTCCGTTTTTTCGCTTTTTCGTTTATTTTGCTTTACATTTTATTTTTTTCCTTTCTCCTTTTTCTATTTCTTTCATTTTCATTTACTTTTCTATTTGTTTTTCATCTTATTTTATTTCCGTTAGTAGTAGCGCTCTTCTTAGGAAACGCCCTGCTAATTATGCCCTAGCGGTAGTGCGTTTCTTCGAAGCCCGCTACTGCTATGCGTAGCCTATCATTCTGCCAATGGGAATATTAGTAGTAGCGCTTTCGCAACTACAAGCGCTACTGCTAAGGTTGTATCTGTAGCGCGGTTTTTCTTCAATCGCTACTGCTATATAGCACTAGCGCACTTTTTTGACCCGCACTATTGCTAAATTTCTGTGTATAAGGTTTTCCCTAGTAGTGTTAAAGGGGTTAATCGGGACAAAGGACACGAGGTTTACACTGGTTCGGCCCCTTAGGGTGAAGGTAAAAGCCTACGATCCAGTTTTGAGTGGGATTGCTTATGACTCGATTACTAGGGAGTGGAATTGCTTGACCTAGCTCTCGATTTGATGTTACTTGCCCTGAACCGCTGCCGGGTCGTCCCTTTATATACAGAGGTCGACGCCCAGCGGCTCACAGAGTCCCTGCTGGCTCATAAATAGTGTCCGGCTCGGTCTCTAATTATTCTTGCCTTACAATACAAGTCATGTACATATGGCGTCTTATCTCTACGGGCCTTAAGTCGCCTCTGGGCTTTGGGCCCTTAACTGAACCGCCATCTTCAACCTTGGTCTTGGGCTTCAAGAGTATTTATAGGTATAACCCGGCCCTCCTAGGCGGGTCATACCTAATAGTTATATCCCCAGCAGTAGCTGAATGCTGAAGCTATATCATGTTGTACTTTGATCTATTTCAATTATGAAATCTTGCTTCTGTAATATGGGAATGAAATATATTATGTGTTTAATATGAATGTCAATTAGATTAATGAATGGATTATTAATAATAGGGCAATAGCCACCTAATGGCGAATTAGCCCGCTAATTGGTTTTTGCTATTGCAAACGGTTATTGAGAAAATATCGTGGGCGATGACCTAAGGCAACGCACACAGTTTCTAGGAATAAACCGTGTTGGATCGATGAACAATCACACACGAAATTCTCTTCAAAGCTGTTTGCGTTAGGCCACCTTGCGCAAACGTTTACCGCATAAAAAATGTGTGTGATGGATAGCCTTTGCCACACAGTTTCTTCTATGCACCGTGTGTGATGCATTCAATAACGCAGACGATGAATTTTTAATATTGTGTGCGATGGGAATGCCATCACAAACGATTTTAAGGGGGAAAATTGTGTCTGGTGTACCTACGAACGGAAACGTTTTCCTTCCAGCGACTGTGTGGGATGTATATACGAACGAAAACATTTCGCGGGGACTGACGGTGTGGGATGTACTTATGACCGGAAAGGATTTCGCCCGTGTGCCTCGCATACCATTTCCCAAACGGTTCATTACAACACACCGTTTGGTTTCACTGCGTCATTAGAAACGTCTAATCACCGATCCTACACGTGCGAAAAAATTTAGTGTGTGCTCCATCACACACAATTACGTATTGCAAGGCCTCTGGATCATGGCTCCATATCCCCGACGGTTTTTGGGTCGTGTGGGAAGGACCCCCTATCGCCCACACTCACTTGGCGACGGTTCCAAATGCCGTCACGGAAAGGGGTTTAAAACCGTTTGTATAGCATTGACGCGTACCAGTGGTTATGGTATAAGCTTCTCGCAAACAAGAGCTTCTCTCACAACAAGCATGATGGTTTCGGTAGGGAACGTGCCACCTAAGTACGGATGGTTCCTCTTGTTGGCATGGCGTTGGTATGCCTCGCTATCCTGGGGACGAAACGATATTTGTTACATCTTCTTACTTCAAAATTTTCTCGTGTCAACATGGAACAACATGAGTGTTTGCAATTTTTTGGGATATTTTAGGGTTCGCGTGGACATTTTTATACATTAACTGAGTTTTCTATGCGTTCATGTGCACAATTCAAATTTCAACTATATGAACATGCTCCAGTGCATATAAACGGGTTGAAAAATCAAATGTGTGTCCTTGGTTGCAACCTTAGGTCTCATGTAAGAAATGGGAATGAATGTCAAATACCTTTGCCACCATCGCTCGGCCACTAACATTGAGATACATGGTTTTAAAATTCTAGTAAATCAAAAACTCGTCTGAAATTCATGAAACTTGACATGCTATCATGGAACGGCAGCAACATGCAGTGGTAAAAATATTGTCCCATTTGGGGCAGGTTGGAGTATAAGCTTCTCACAAACCAGAGCTTCTCGCAACAAGCCTCATGGTTACGGTAGGGAACGTTTCACCTTTCTGGATGAAATGATATCCGTTGTCTCTTCTTGATTTCAATTTTTGCTCCAGTGTCAACATAGAACAACAGGAGTGTTGTGTTAAATTTTGGAACTTTTCGGGGTTTGTTTGGACATTTTTATGCATTAATTAACCTTTCAATGCATTTATGTGCATAATTCAAATTTGAACTACATGCACATGCTCTAATGCATATAAATTGGTTGAAATTCAAATTTGTCTCCTTAGTTGCATGCTTAGGTCCCATGCAAGAAGTGGGAATGAATGTCAAACACCCTGCAACTGTCACTCGGCCACAAACATTGAGATACCTGATTTTTAAATTCTAGTAAATCCAAAACTCTTCCGTAATTCATGAAATATGGCATGCTATCATGGAGCCGCATCAACATGCCATCGTAAATTTTTTGTCCCATTTGGGGCAGGTTTGGGTATAAGCTTCTCACAAACCAGAGCTTCTCACAACAAGCCTGATGGTTTCGGTAGGGAACGTTTCACCTTTCTGGACGAAACAATAGTTGTTGCCTCTTCTTGATTTAATTTTTTTCTCCAGTGTCAACATAGAACAACATGAGTGTTGTGTTAAATTTTGGAATTTTTAGGGTTCGTTAGCACATTTCTTATGCATTAATTGAGTTTTCAATGCATTTATGTGCATAATTCAAATTTGAACTACATGCACATGCTCTAATGCATATAAATTGGTTGAAAATTCAAATATGTGTCCTTGGTCGCATGCTTCGGTCCCATGCAAGAAATAGGAATGAATGTCAAACACCCTGCCGCCGTCACTCGGCCGCAAACATTGAGATACCTGGTTTTTAAATTCTAGTAAATCCAAAACTCGTCTAAAATTTATGAAACCTGACATGCTATCATGGAATGTCACCCGACATGCCATGGTAAATTTTTTGTCCCATTTGGGGCAGGTTTGGGTATAAGCTTCTCTCAAATCAGAGCTTCTCACAACAAGCTTGATGGTTTCGGTAGGGAACGTGCCACCTTTGGGGACGAAACGATACCCGTTGCCTGTTATTGCTTTCAAAAAAATTCTAGTGTCAACATAGAACAACAGGAGTGTTGTGTTCAATTTTGGATTTTTCGGGGTTCGTTTAAACATTTTTATATATTAACTGGGTTTTCTAGGCATTTTATGTGCATAATTCAAATTTGAACTACATGCACAAGCTCTAGTGCATATAAATTGGTTGAAAAATCAAATCTGTGTCCATGGGTGCATGCTTAGGTCCAATGCAAGAAATGGGAATGAATTTCAAACACCAGCACTATTGACTGCCGGCAAAACGTTGAGATACTTTATTTTTAAATTCTAGTAAATCCAAAACTCGTCTGAAATTCATGAAACTTGGCATGCTATCATGGAATGGCACCCGACATGCTATGGTAATTTTCGTGTCCATTTTGAGAGAAGGCGCACTCGAATAACAGTCAACAAAGGCATTTTGAAACAACTAGTTGCCACTCTAACATCGCAAATGTTTTAGATAGAACACCCGTATGTACACTGACAGCTTCCCCAATAAGCCAAGGGAAAATGTGCCGAGCAGGATTTGTGCAGCTCTTCATCGCAAACATTTTAGATAGAACACCTGTATGCAAAGTGAGAGCTATGGTCTTCTGTGGTAAGCCAAGGGAAAATTCGCTGCACAGGATTTGTGCATCTCTTCAACGCAAACGGTTCAGATTGAATAAGGTATGCAAAGCGAGACTTCGACGCTAAGCCAAGAGAAAATTTGGCAAGCAGGATTTCTACCTCCCTTTAGTGTAAACGGTTTTTTCGGATGACCCGTGTGCAACCACGTACAGACAATTTGGTAAGATTTGCATTTGTCATATTGGGTATATTGCCATTTGTCAAACTTGAAAGATTAACATTTGTTGATCTAGTAACATTGCCATTTGTCAATCCTTGTAACACTGCGATTTGTCAAAATATGCAGCTAAAAATCACTAGCACTATCTAATTTTTGCAACTAAAATTCGGTGATCAAGCATAGATTTCATTCATAGATTAAGCAATCGTGCTTAATTTATACAAACAGTTCAACTTTACAGCTGAACCGACCAAACTTTTCCCCAATTGTTGCCAGCCACGTAATGAAACAGCAAGTTCAACTATATATACTAGCTAATTTTAAGTACGTTGTACAGTTCCACCACATCTATAGTCAGATGAACTGAACAAAATAGCCCCTAAATACTACTACGGATGGGCTTTATACTACTTCCGGCAGCCTCTCCTCTGGCGAGCACACTCAGTAAGAGGAAGAGGAGGAGGTGGAGGCTACCGACGAGCTGGACAACTGCAATACGGTGCCTGTCGTTACTACACCTTCAGCGACGCTCACCTCGAACGCCCTTTGCGGCTCCAGACGGTCCCTCTCGAAGCGGTGGTTCTCCTCATAGATCTCCTGATTCCTCGTCCCTGCGTCGGCGTGTGCCGCGGCGGCAGCGTCGGTAGGCTCTTTGCGTGCTCGACGAGGCGCTCCTCCTCCTCCCGCAGGAAATCGATGTAGCGTGCAAGTTCGCTGCCGCATGTGCGGGCCTCCACCTCCGCCTCCCTCCTGCAGGCGGTGGTGGCGGAGTGGGTGATGATCCCGGCGATCGACGGTGGGCTAGCGGCCATGGTGGACGACGATGGGTTGGCGGCCATGACCACCACCTCCCGCCTTCGGGTCGCGGTGGCGGAGCGGGCGATGGCCACGGTGGCCGGCAGTGGGGTGATGGCCATGACAGTGAAGCGGGTGTTGGCCACAACGGTGGAGCAGGTGATGGCCCTGGCTTTCGACGGAGCTATGGCAGCAACATCGGCCGGCAACAGTTGTTGACGGGCACCGGCGGTCAAGCGTGTGGTGCGTGTTCTGCGCACACCCAATTGGGACGCCGCACGCGCTACACTACGCCGGGGACTGCACCGCCGCCACGGTGTAGCCTCCCAGCTGGAGTTGTGCTCTGATGACGGCGGAGTGGCTGAGCAATGACGACGATCCGGCGCCATTGCCGATTTTGGGAGAAGTAGACGAGATAAGCTATAGGGAGGGAGGGGAAAATGCGACGCAAGACTCACCGGCTGTGAGGGTTTATATAGTAGGCTGATAAGCATTGGGATTTTGGGGGATGTCACCGAGTCGGGCGGGAATCTTGCGTGGGAACCTGCGCGATTGCGCGAGAACGGGCTCAGCACCGTTTGGCCAAAAGAACGCCCCCGCGCTCTGCTCAAGCTTGCTCTCGAACCGTCTGCAGCAGCGGGGTGACAAGACGCGCGAGAGAAGGACGAAAGGACACGTACACATACGTTTAATAAAAAAAGTTTGCAATTTAATTAACTACTATACGCCCATCCTGGTTTTGTAAGTAGGATTTAATTAATAAAATACGAATGCTTGTCACCAAAGATTATATTGTTGGATTTGTATTCGAACATAGTTTCCAGTTATATAATTTTTGTAACATGCATTATCATTTTGTTGGTTAAATTTTGAGGTGATATACCAGCAAGCGTTTGCCCACAACACACACGGTGTCGGCCTCTGCTCGCATCCCTCGGCAAGCTCTGCTCGCCGTTAGGCGCCGCGGCGCGCTCTGCTCGCGTCCATTGGCGCGCTCGGGTTGTGGACAACTTTTCCTTGCGTGTTCAACTGCTATATGCATATATATGGTTGATCGATGTTGAGGCAACCGCGGAGCGCTCTGCTCGCGTACCTCCGCGCACGCTCTGCCAGCGGTTGGGCCTGCGCACGATCACGTCGGGGGGGGGGGCATATGCATGCGGTTGCACCGCGCGCCTTGCCACACGATGCAATTACGTGCGGCACGATGGAGTTACGCGCTGTGAATTAGAACTGCCATCAGGACGTGTCGTACGGCCTCCCCTTTAATTCCCGCGGCCATTATAACCTTAGTCTCTTCAGCCTTTCGAGCGTGCCCCACAACACAACAAGCACACGCACGACGACACATAGAGAGGGGATGTCTAGCGGCGCTCCAATGGAGTTCGGCGAGCATAAAGTGGAGGCCCACGCGAGGGAGACGGATCTCTCGGTGGTGTACACCATCGACCCGGCCATGGTGGACAACTACATCAACACCGTTGAGCAGTTGCTTGCTGGAGACAAGTACAAGGTGGTCGGCATCGACCTCCAGTACACCAACGGTAGTCCCGACATAGATCAGAGGGTTGTCGTTGCCCAGTTGTGCGTGCGCCATCATGTCCTCATCTACCACTACTGCATGGTCAGAGGGCCTTGCGGCCGTTTCAACAGGTTTGTCAACAACACCAACTACAAGTTCACCACGGTGGAAATCACCGACGATGTAAAGCACTCAGTGTCACGGGCTTGGCCTGCAAGAACCTTGTTGAAATCCGTGACCACTACAGGGTCTGGGGCAGCACGAAGAAGGACTCCATGGTCGAACCCGCCTCGGCCATCATCAACCCCTACTAAGAAAAGATGAAGCAGGATGCCCACAGAACAAGTGTTGTATCCTAGCACAGTGCCTGGATGCGGTGACTAGATGAACCTCACCTCGGGTTCGTGGCCAAGAGCGTGTACACATGCTACGAGATGCACAGGCGGATCGTTGACATGAGGAAGTGCCTCGTTACCCAAATCGACAAGCCCGGATCGAGCCACAAGCAGAGCAAGCGTCACAAGAAGTAGATGATGATCAGATGATAATTTATGCTAGTTAATCATGCATTTAAAACAATACAGAGGCCGGCCAACTCGCATGGAGAAGGCTCCCCCGATTTCACCCTTCGTTAGCCGTTTGATCATGGTCAATGCAGTTTTTTTTTCGCTGCTGGCCGTTAGATCCTCGTTGGGAATTCATCTGTCTCGTTTTAACCGCGTGGTGAAACCTGAACGGGTATGACGTGTGGGCTCGGGCTGGATCGAATTGGCTGGGTGCCAGTTTTTTTGGGTGCGCGGGGCAGCCTCTCCTGCCGCGCCGCGTGCGAGCGCACGCGGCATGGGTGCAGCGGGCACAACCGCACAAACCCTACCCCCAATCCACAGCTGCCACTCCCTCCCTCCTCCTCGTCCCTCCCTCGTCTGCCGCCACCACTCCCTACCTCCTCGTCGCCCCTGCCTCCGCCCTAGGAGCTTCGCCGCCTCCCGCGCGCTCGTACTCTCCCTCGTCTCCTCTTCTCCGTGCTTCCGCCGCAGCCTCCGCTTCCCTCCTCCCTCTCGTCCGCGTGCGAGCGCACGCGGCATGGGTGCAGCGGGCACAACCGCACAAACCCTACCCCCAATCCACAGCTGCCACTCCCTCCCTCCTCCTCGTCCCTCCCTCGTCTGCCGCCACCACTCCCTACCTCCTCGTCGCCCCTGCCTCCGCCCTAGGAGCTTCGCCGCCTCCCGCGCGCTCGTACTCTCCCTCGTCTCCTCTTCTCCGTGCTTCCGCCGCAGCCTCCGCTTCCCTCCTCCCTCTCGTCGGCCTCATCTCCTCCACCTCCACCACCTCCATCTCCCTACCTCCGCACCTGGCTAGCACGGTCAGACCATGCTAAGTGGACGAGAAGGCGTCATCTCGAGAGGCATGCCACACCTTCCATGACGGCGCCCCGATCTGCCGGATCTTCCTCCTCATCAGTCCAACGTAGAGGATTGGCAGATCCGCCTCCTCTTTGGTGTCATCAACCAGAGAAGGTGTTTTTTCTTCTAGGCCGATGGATAGGGTAGGCGAAGAGGAGTGGCGGATCTGCGTCCTCTTCGGCATGCAGTTGTGCTCTCCATTGTTGTGAGCTCGCCGCCTGTTGAGTTTGCTGCCGTTCTTGCACCGGTGCTGCTGCCGTGGAGGGCTTGGTTTAATGTATGTTGCTCTTTTTTCCTCATTTATTTGTTGTGCACTTTCTTGCCTTTTAGCCCAACCTCTGTTCTTTGATCTGTCCATGATTCAGAGGATAAAGAGATTTTAGTTTTTGTTTGTGTGTGTGTGCAGCTTGTCTACGGTGGGATGGGGATTCAGAGGATAAATTTTATTGGCAGTAAGAAGTTAAGAGATCAAGCGTGAGACATCAAATGTCAAGGGAGATTTTAGTTTTTTCGTGTCTGTGTGTGCAGCTTGTCTACGGTGGGATGGGGATTCAAAGGATAAATTTTATTGGCAGTATGAGGTTAAGAGGTTGAGCGTGAGACGTCACATGTCAAGGGGATTTAGTATTTAGTCTCTTCTAACCTGTGAAGAGAGACTACTGGTTTAAAGGGAATCCATACTTAAACAAGGTTTCTTCCAATTCAACAAAGTCAGGTACTACTCATTTTTGGCTTATGTGACTATGAAGTACAATGCTTTATGTTATTTCTAGAGAGGTTCAAATTTCACTGAGGTGGAAATCTCTCTATTAATATGCAGCTATGGAGCTTTTCGAGGCAGTGGGACATGATGCCGCACGGAGATGGGGATGGCCATGCCCATCCCGATGCTGCCGGCCGATGTCGGTGAGAGCATCACCGCCGACAATGGCTCCAACGAGCTCTCCATGAGCTCCTGGGACGACACCAACTCCAACATCATGTTCTTCGTGCCTGGAAGCAAGAAGGCCAAGGTGTTCATCGATGGTGACAACGGCATGGTCACCAAATTCAGCAAAATCAAATCCCAAGTAGGACATACCTCACATATATACACTTCACATCCATACGGACTCTGCTGCCCGTCAATTGTTTAATGTTGCACTGATACTAACACCTTGGCCCAAATTCAGTTTGGCCTGTCGAGCATGTCTTTGGACATGCCCGGCATGGACGGCTACTTGCAGCCGCAGCAGGACTTCGTCGCCTGCATAGTCTTGAGACAAGCGTGTCTGCGCCACTCACCCGTGAAGCATCGCTAAGAGGGTTAGTTTCCTGCAACATTTTTGGCGTTCATCTTGCTTCCACATATCTGTACTGAATATTTTTCTTGCTTGTGCTGTTTAGCAAAGAAGAACAAGGATTAGCAAGAGGCTAAGGAGGCTGCAAGACCTCGTACCCAACATGGACAAGGTAACTAAATCAGTTGAATTGATGCACACTGTCAATTCTGTCACCATATAGAGATGAATTTTTCACCATGAATTACAGAAGCTTGTACTCTCTAAAGTACCAAAGCTGACGACTACATGCCTGCATATTCAGCGATACAAAACTAAATTCTAACGTACTAAAACTGATGATTCTAATCCACACTGGAAGTGTTGCCCATGGAAATTCAGAACCTTGGTAGTTAAGGCCTTTTATTCTTGCCATGTTATCTGCTATGATTTTGCATGAAGCTCTTCTCTCACTCACTCTTTGGATTTTGTCCAGCATGATATTTAATTACCTTATTTTGTTATTATGGCTGAGGTTATCAGTCTAGGAGCTTTATCTGTAGTTTAATTTTCCATGCATTGCCATGTAAATATTCAAATTCAGAAGAAAAAAAGGTCACAAAGAAACAACTATGCACGGTGAAAAATAAAGCTAGAGATAAGTTTTCCATGCATGTAAATATTTCAACACACAACTTTGCTGCTGTAGACATTCCCAGTGGACTGTTGCTATTAGTGAACCACCCTATTGTCTACGGGTGCTTGAGACTAACATTCTAACTTGCAATCCTTAGCGGTAGGAAACTTAATAGGTAAATACGACACCCGTTCCATTTTGTGACACGGTTTCTTTTTATCAATTCAAATCTGATCAAACTCCCGCTTCTTGAATATGGTTATCTGTCTGTAGGGTTGTGTGCTGGACGTTTTGGCTGCTATAGGGGTTATTCAGTCTCGCCATTTCTGGCTGGACGTCGAGCGCATACAGGATGCAATCCAGAATGTCTTGATTATCGTAGAAAGGGTTTATCTTCTTGGTCCTCTAGCAATATGTGTACCATGTCGCTCCGTACAGTGGCGCTGATAAGGCAAAATCCGGGAAGAAAGAATGATTCAGGGCTTCGTGCCAAGCAACATCTGCAGTACACCAATTAATTCTCGATACATTTCGCGTATTCAGCTTTTTCATTAACTATACAAAGTGCTCATCTTGCTTCAGATTCAAGTGATCAGATCTTGATGAGAAGCATGGCCGAATGCACCTCCAACCACTAGATTTCTGTGCCAAAAGTTCGATTGATGTAATTTTCGATGCATCTAAGGTATTCAACACTTCCCCATAACTACATATACTTTACGATGCTAATTTTGAGTTAACAATTGCTTAATATTTCACCATGCAGATATATGACATGAACATTTTTTTAATATACATAAAAAGATTGCACATGTGCTATTTGTAGTTTTTTTGTACCTGGTCTAATTTTTTAAGGCATATTCTTAGGATTGCATTCTGCTTATTAGGCATTGTTAATTGTTTGATCACGATGTAGAACATATATCAAAACAATAGGCAAACCATAAAATGCCTTTCTTTCAGAACAACCATAAAGTACAATGGCATGGATAAATTTATCCTTCAAATAGATAGCATGCGCTCGCTTGTACTCTGCTTTATAGATTTTAGTAGTACATGTTTAATGGCCATACAATTGGAAGGAGGCAAAGCTTGGGTGGCTCAGCAATGAGCCACTTTATTATGTTCTCCGAGAAAAGTTACTCTACCCTCAGTGGTTTAGATATTAAGCTAGGGCTAGCTTCTGATGTATATGGTCCCAGCTCCATTTTTATTGTCAAGAAAATTAAGTACAATGTTAAATGTGTTGGTTCACATGCCAATTGTTCATGTTCTTCAGGCCTTGATCTTACTATCCTATCTGAATATTCCTTTTATGGCAATTACAGGTTTATGTGATTGGCGGGGATGGAACAATGAGAGGAGCAGTGGCGATATTCCAAGAGTTTAAACGGTGTGGTTTGAGGATATCCATTACATGGATCCCAAAAAACTTGGACAACAACATCGACATTATAGACAAGGCGTTTGGGTTTCAAACTGCAGTGGAGAGTGCTCGGTAGGCAATCGATGCGACACATGTGAGGTTGTGAATATTGTGGATGGCATTGGTCTTGTCAAACTTATGGGAAGGAGCACGGGCCACATTACTCTTCATGCCACCCTGAGCAGCCTGAGATGTTGACTGTTTCAATCCTGAGATCGATTTCCATGTTGAAGGGAGGGGGCATGCTATTGTTGTTGTTGCTCAAGGCGCTGGTCAGGAGTTGATTCCCCGGATTGATGACCAGAAGCGAGAGCAGGATGAGTATGGCAACATGTTGTTCCTTAGCGTTGGCCTTCTTCTATAAAGTTTACATACAATTCACCTGCATGGTTAAAAAAGCTACTATACTAATGTAAATGTTCTGTTTCTTTGAAGATTACTCATTTCTCTTACTGTTGTTGTATCGAAACAATTGTGTTTTGGCTGCTTGCGCTCATTTTATAGGAGATTGAGATGTGGGACAAGCTACTACCAAATGTTTGGTTCCCATCAAACCGTTTATTTGCCAGTAAAATAAAGGTTCCCTTTTTAAAACACATGAAAGGACAACACTGCATAAGGGAGTTTGCCCTTTGGAAAGGTTATTGTTTGTTGCTGTGATTAAACGTAGGAAATTTATATACCTATTGTATGACAGTTGCTCAAGCTAAAGTCTTATGTAACATGTAACATCTGGACTCTGTTTGTGGTAATAATTTTTCCCATTGTAAAAGGCCATGTTGCATAAGGTAGGTTTTGGGTTTTAATTCAGGGATGTGACACCAATTATGGGTTTGAACTCCAAATGTGTTTGAACATAATTAAGTAAAGGAAGATATCGCGGCACATCTTCGTGGTAAAGTTGTATGTCATATACCTTGCGCCATTTGCTCTATGGATGCTACCCTGGTTGCTAAAACCTACTTCTACTAGCAAAGTCAAATATTTTCAAAACACTTTGGATTTGACATGGTCTTTGCGCTTGCTCAAACATAAAGATATTGAAAAAATGCAAATATTTTCAATGAGCCCGTAGTATCAAATTGGACTCTGCGCCATTTGGCTCAGAGATAAATTAAAATGTGTGTACATCTCATTATAGACAATAGTTCATTCTTTTTATTATTAAAGGGGTAAATTTGGTCATCACATGTCCTTGCCCATTACTAAACCAACTAAACATGAATTTCGTTTTCAACGCGCATATGGATTCAACAGATCTGTGTGTCATATGTCCTTGCAAAATGTTAACTATTTTCATCGACAACATGGTTTTAGCATGTCTCTGCTGGATGGGAAGAAAATCCATGCATGCAGACAAATCCGAAATCAAAAGAGGTAAGAAATCGCACCGGTCGGCGGCTGAGGAAACGCCTCTGTCACCAAGCTGAGGAACCAAGAAAGAAAGAAGGGGATAGAGAGTCTCCGCTGGATCTGCCCCCTTCCGCTTCATATTCAGCTCCTCACGGGCCACATGCATCGCTCTACGTGAGCTTAGCTAAATAACATATGGGCTATCCTAATCCCTCCTGATCCCTATATCTCCGTATGTGCACAACAAAGACATGTCTTTTTCTTAGGTTTCTTATCTTTTTCCCTCTTTTTTTGCAGGAAAAAGATGCACAGCCAGGTTTCTCATGATGATAACCATGTTTTCAAACTAGGCATGTTCATGTTACACAAATATTTTCTTTTTCCAAACCCATTGCTAAAAGAATACAACCATGCCAACTTTACTCTCTCATCATACTGGCCATATTTTCAAACTGAACATATTCATATTATGCAAAGTTTCCCTTTTTTCAGACTATTATTTAGTAACGTAATAAACATGTTTAAAGAATAGCATAATTTAGTTGAAGGTTCTTGCAGCATGAAACTATTTTCATCGATAACATGTCTTCAGCAGGTCTCTGCGCCATTTGGCGCAACGGGTCAACTAGTGTAATATATAGTTCACTTTATTGGTGTGTGGAAGTGTCATGTGTGTAGTGGCCACCTATGAAATTATGCATGTAATAGTTTACTTTGGTGTGTGCAAATGCCATGGTTGTAGTAGCCACCTATGTAATTGGATGTTTAATTTGGTTAATCATGCATATAATATATATGTTGTTGTTCTGTATGCAATCCCATCGCACAACACACACGTCTTATTAGTAGCAATCGTTTGTGTTATTATCGGTCTTTGCACACATTTCTGATTACAGACCTGTTTGCCACGTATCACACACATCTTGTTATATTGAACAGTTTATGTTCTTTTGTCTCAACACAAACAGTTCATCCGAGTGAACTGCATGCTGTATATCGCACACACCTTGATCTGGCTGACCGTTTCTTTTGCGTTGCCTAATCACAAACAGTTCATCCTAGTGAACTGTATGTTGTGTATCGCACACGCCTTCATCTGGCTGCCCGTTTCTTTTGTTACTCCTCATCACAAACAATTAATTGAACTGAACCGCATGCCCTGCATCGCACACGCAACTAAAATCTGAACCGTGTTTGATGCATCCGTCATCGCAAACGTTTTGGACATTTTTGATGGTTCTCTGACACCGCCGTTTGCGATTATTGCATTGCACATAGTTTCTCGAAGGGTCTCTGATCGTAGTGTCGCGTTAGCAGCATCCTGCACTGCTGCAGTAGTGCACCTTCGGGTTAGTACCTTCGTCATTATTAATTTTGATAGCTCCAGAGCGATAAACCTCTTCGATAACATAAGGTCTTTCCCATTTGGAAAGAAGTTTTCCTGCAAAGAATTTAAAACGAGAGTTGTACAAAAGAACATATTCCCCAACTTTGAATTCCTGCTTTTGGATTCTTTTATCATGCCATCTTTTAACTTTTTCTTTAAACAATTTGGCATTCTCATAAGTTTGGGTTCTCCATTCATCTAGTGGGCTACTATCAAATAACCTCTTTTCACCGGCAAGATTGAAATCATAATTAAGTTCTTTAATTGCCCAATATGCTTTTATGTTCTAACTCAAGAGGCAAATGACAAGCTTTTCCATAAACCATTTTATAGGGAGACAGACCATAGGAGTTTTCTAAGCTATTCTGTAGGCCCAAAGTGCATCAACCAATTTCTTAGACCAATTCTTTCAGGACCTATTAACAGTTTATTGTAATATTAGGTTTATTTCTCTATTGCTAAGTTCGACTTGACCACTAGATTGAGGATGATAGGGTGACGCAATTCTATGGTTGACATCATATTTAGCAAACATTTTATGGAAACCACCATGAATAAGGTGTGAACCACCATCAGTCATTAATTATCTAGGGACTCCAAACCTTGGGAAAATAACTTCTTTAAGCACTTTAATAGAGGTGTTGTAATCAGCACTTGGGAGATCATCTTCCACATGTTGATGTCCATGTACACTTGAGTTGGACCCTGTCATGTTAACTTAGCTCACCTTCTTGCTTACCCAATCTAATGATTCCTTGGCGGCTGTGTAGTGGTAGAAAATCAGGAGTGGACAGGCGAATGAAAGGAAGGAAGCTGACGGTTTCTAGGTGGATCTGGGTGAGGTAAAATGAGGAGGGCTAGTGCTAAGATCCAATCAATGCAAACCAAATCAACAAGAAAAATTTGTAGATCCTTGCACCACGTTTGAGCTGCAACACTTGCCGCTACAACTTCTGAAATTTCTCACCAAGCTGAATATGATTGCACACTTGCTCAACTTTCTCTTCTCTTTTTTTTCTTTTTTTCTTTTTTGCTTTTCACTCTTTTTTTTGCAGCACAAAAGATCCAACAACAAGACTCGAAGAAAACAGCGGCAACTTTGGATAGAACTTGGTGCAAACACAAAGAGGAAAGCAAACAACTAGATCTGAGCAACAAATGTTTGGATTTTTGTGTGGCTTTTTGGCTTTGGACACTAGGATGGGGAAACCCAAACTAAAAAGGATAGATCTAGCTACAAGGATATAGATCCTACCGTGTAAACCTTGCTCTGAATACCAGATGATGCGACACCATCTCCGGAGAAGCGGGTGTTCAAAGGGAGGTCCGATCTTCACAGCGTAGGATCGATAATGGATGGGGGTAATGAGGGAGTTCTGGACTGTGGGGTCCTTGGGGTTTAGTCCTGTACAACCCTAGTCCCCTCCGGTGCCTATATAAACCGGATGGTTTAGTCCTTAGAGGTGATCACAACCATACATTCTAGACATCTAGGGTTTAGCCACTACGATCTCAAGGTAGATCAACTCTTGTAGCCCTTATACTCATCAAAGTAAATCAAGCAGGAAGTAGGGTGTTACCTCCATTAAGAGGGCCCGAACCTGGGTAAACATCATGTCCCCCACCTCCTATTACCTTTGATCCTTAGACGCACAGTTCGGGACCCCCTACCCGAGATCTGCCAGTATTGACACTGACGTTGGTGCTTTCATTGAGAGTTCCACTTTGTCATCGTCGGAAGGCTCGATGGCTCCATCAATCATCTACAACAACACCGCCTTGAGGGAGACTTTTCTCCCCGGTCAAATCTTTGTATTCGATGACTTTGCACTGCGTGCCAACTCGATTGGCCATATGGAGTGGATCGACAGCTATGCCCCTGGTCATCAGATCAGTTTTAGAAATCTGAACTATGTCACTGACATCCGAGGAGACTTGATCTTCCAAGGGTTCGCGGCCCCAATCACCACTCTGGCCTTAGATCTGGAGCGCACCACCAGGTCCGAAGATGGGAGTTTAAAGCCCGCCGGACTCTTTGCGGCTATAGAGCATGGCACTGGAGAACCGAAGGGGATTGCATCACCAGCAGGCCGGGAGTCACGCCAGGCTCCCTCTTTCCTCGTCGAGCCAGACTCGCCTCCGAACACCAACTCTGAACTCTCGAGATTCGTGTCATATGAGCTTGGCCAGGGAACTTCTGTCCCGCCCAGCTCCATGGACCCTTTGCTTCCATTTCCAAATCTCATTCTTAAATGAGGCCCTGGACTTCATGCGATCCCTCACCATTGCAGAAGAATCGATGCCAAACTACGCCCAGCCCACACTAGCGGCTGAGTGCGGGGAATTTTTGAAGGAAATATGCCCTAGAGGCAATAATAAAGTTATTATTTATTTCCTTATATCATGATAAATGTTTATTATTCATGCTAGAATTGTATTAACCGGAAACATAATACATGTGTGAATACATAGACAAACATAGTGTCACTAGTATGCCTCTACTTGACTAGCTCGTTTATCAAAGATAGTTATGTTTCCTAGCCATGGACAAAAGAGTTGTCATTTGATTAACGGGATCAAATCATTAGGAGAATGATGTGATTGACTTGACCCATTCCGTTAGCTTAGCACTTGATCATTTAGTATGTTGCTATTGCTTTCTTCATGACTTATACATGTTCCTATGACTATGAGATTATGCAACTCCCGTTTACCGGAGGAACACTTTGTGTGCTACCAAACATCACAACGTAACTGGGTGATTATAAAGGAGCTCTACAGGTGTCTTCGAAGGTACATGTTGGGTTGGCGTATTTCGAGATTAGGATTTGTCACTCCGATTGTCGGAGAGGTATCTCTGGGCCCTCTCGGTAATGCACATCACTATAAGCCTTGCAAGCAATGTAACTAATGAGTTAGTTACGGAATGATGCATTACGTAACGAGTAAAGAGACTTGCCGGTAACGAGATTGAACTAGGTATTGGATATCGACGATCGAATCTCGGGCAAGTAACATACCGATGACAAAGGGAACAACGTATGTTGTTATGCGGTTTGACCGATAAAGATCTTCATAGAATATGTAGGAGCCAATATGAGCATCCAGGTTCCGCTATTGGTTATTGACCGAGAATAGTTCTAGGTCATGTCTACATAGTTCTCGAACCCGTAGGGTCCGCACGCTTAACGTTATGATGACAGTTATATTATGAGTTTATGAGTTTTGATGTACCGAAGGAGTTCGGAGTCCCGGATGAGAACGGGGACATGACGAGGAGTCTCGAAATGGTCGAGACGTAAAGATCGATATATTGGACGACTATATTCGGAGTTCGGAAAGGTTCCGAGTGATTCGGGTATTTTTCGGAGTACCGAAGAGTTACGGGAATTCGCCGGGGAGTATATGGGCCTTATTGGGCCATACGGGAATAGAGGAGAGAGGCCAAAAGGAAGGAGGCATGCGCCCCCCCTCTGGTCCGAATTGGACAAGGGGCGCAGCCCCCTTTTCCTTCTTCCTCTCCCCCTCTTTCCCCTTCTCCTACTCCAACAAGGAAGGAGGGAGTCCTACTCCCGGTGGGAGTAGGACTCCCCTTGGCGCGCCCCCTCCTAGGGCCGGCCTCCTCCCCCCTTGCTCCTTTATATACGGGGGCAGGGGGCACCTCTAGGCACAACAACACAAGTTGATCTTCAAGATCGTTCCTTAGCCGTGTGCGGTTCCCCCCTCCACCATATTCCACCTCGGTCATATCGTCGCGGAGTTTAGGCGAAGCCCTGCGCCGGTAGAACATCATCATCGTCACCACGCCGTCGTGCTGACGGAACTCATCCCCGACACTTTGCTGGATCGGAGTCCGGGGATCGTCATCGAGCTGAACGTGTGCTGAACTCGGAGGTGCCGTACGTTCGGTACTTGGATCGGTCGGATCGTGAAGACGTACGACTACATCAACCGCGTTTTCATAACGCTTCCGCTTACGGTCTACGAGGGTACGTGGACAATACTCTCCCCTCTCGTTGCTATGCATCACCATGATCTTGCGTGTGCGTAGGATTTTTTTTTGAAATTACCACGTTCCCCAACAGTGGCATCCGAGCCAGGTTTTATGCGTAGATGTCATGTGCACGAGTAGAACACAAGTGAGTTGTGGGTGATACAAGTCATACTGCTTACCAGCATATCATACTTTGGTTCAGCGGTATTGTGAGATGAAGCGGCCCGGACCGACATTACGCGTACGCTTACGCGAGACTCGTTTCACCATTACGAGCACTCGTGCTTAAAGGTGACTGGCGGGTGTCTGTCTCTCTCACTTTAGTTGAACCGAGTGTGGCTACGCCCGGTCCTTGCGAAGGTTAAAACAACACTAACTTGACGAACTATCATTGTGGTTTTGATGCGTAGGTAAGAACGGTTCTTGCTAAGCCCGTAGCAGCCATGTAAAATTTGCAACAACAAAGTAGAGGACGTCTAACTTGTTTTTGTAGGGCATGTTGTGATGTGATATGGTCAAGACGTGATGCTATATTTTATTGTATGAGATGATCATGTTTTGTAACCGAAGTTATCGGCAACTGGCAGGAGCCATATGGTTGTCGCTTTATTGTATGAAATGCAAACGCCCTGTAATTGCTTTACTTTATCACTAAGCGGTAGCAATAGTAGTAGAAGCAATATATGGCATAACGACAACGATGCTACGATGGAGATCAAGGCGTCGCGCCGATGACGATGGTGATCATGACGGTGCTTCGGAGATGGAGATCACAAGCACAAGATGATGATGGCCATATCATATCACTTATATTGATTGCATGTGATGTTTATCCTTTATGCATCTTATCTTGCTTTGATTGACGGTAGCATTTTAAGATGATCTCTCACTAAATTATCAAGAAGTGTTCTCCCTGAGTATGCACCGTTGCGAAAGTTCTTCGTGCTGAGACACCACGTGATGATTGGGTGTGATAGGTTCTACGTTCAAATACAACGGGTGCAAAACAGTTGCACACGCAGAATACTCAGGTTAAACTTGACGAGCCTAGTATATAACAGATATGGCCTCGGAACACGGAGACCGAAAGGTCGAGCGTGAATCATATAGTAGATATGATCAACATATTGATGTTCACCGTTGAAACTACTCCATCTCACGTGATGATCGGACATGGTGTAGTTGATATGGGTCACGTAATCACTTAGATGACTAGAGAGATGTCTGTCTAAGTGGGAGTTCTTAAGTAATATGATTAATTGAACTTAAATTTATCATGAACTTAGTCCTGGTAGTATTTTGCAAATTATGTTATAGAACAATAGCTCGCGTTGTTGCTTTCATATGTTTATTTTGATATGTTCCTAGAGAAAACTGTGTTGAAAGATGTTAGTAGCAATGATGCGGATTGGATCCGTGATCTGAGGTTTATCCTCATTGCTGCACAGAAGAATTATGTCCTTGATGCACCGCTAGGTGACATACCTATTGCAGGAGCAAATGCAGACATTATGAACGTTTGGCTAGCTCAATATGATGACTACTTGATAGTTTAGTGCACCATGCTTAACGGTTTAGAATCGGGACTTCAAAGACGTTTTGAACGTCATGGACCATATGAGATGTTCCAGGATTTGAAGTTAATATTTCAAGCAAATACCCGAGTTGAGAGATATGAAGTCTCCAACAAGTTCTATGGCTAAAAGATGGAGGAGAATCTCTCAACTAGTGAGCATGTCCTCAGATTGTCTAGGTACTACAATCGCTTGAATCAAGTGGGAGTTAATCTTCCCGTTAAGATAGTGATTGACAGAATTCTCTAGTCACCATCACCAAGTTAGTAGAACTTTGTGATGAACTATAGTATGCAAGGGATGACGAAAACGATTCCCAAGCTCTTCGTGATGTTGAAATCGACGAAGGTAGAAATCAAGAAAGAGCATCAAGTGCTGATGGTTGACAAGATCACTAGTTTCAAGAAAAGGGCAAAGGGAAACTTCAAGTAGAATGGCGAACAAGTTGTCACTCCCGTGAAGAAGACCAAAGCTGGACCAAAGCCTGAAACTGAGTGCTTACACTGCAAAGGAAATGGGCACTGGAAGCGGAAATGCCCTAAATATTTGGTGGATAAGAAGGATGGCAAAGTGAACAAGGGTATATTTGATATACAGGTGTTTGATGTGTGCCTTACTAGTGTTTATAGTAGCCCCTGAGTATTTGATACTTGTTCGGTTGCTAAGATTAGTAACTCGAAACAGGAGTTACATAATAAACGGAGACTAGTTGAGGGGAAGTGACGATGAGTGTTGGAAGTAGTTCCAAGATTGATATGATCATCATCGCACACTCCCTATACTTTCGGGATTAGTGTTAAACCTAAATAAATGTTATTTGGCATTTGCGTTGAGCATGAATATGATTTGATCATGTTTATTGCGATACGGTTATTCATTTAAAGTTAGAGAATAAATTGTTATTCTGTTTACATGAATAAGACCTTCGATGGTCATACACCCAATGAACATAGTTTGTTGGATCTCGATCATAGTGATAGACATATTCATAATATTGATGCCAAAAGATGAAAAGTTAATAATGATAGTGCAACTTATTTGTGGCACTGCTGTTTGGGTCATATCGGTGTAAAGCGCATGAAGAAACTCCATAAAGATGGATTTTCGGAATCACTTGGTTATGAATCATTTGATGCTTGCGAACCGTGCCTTTTTGGCAAGATGACTAAAACTCTGTTCGCGGAACAATGGAACGAGCTACTGACTTATTGGAAATAATACATACCGATGTATGCGATCCGATGAGTGTTAAGGCTCGCGGCGTGTATCGTTATTTTCTGACCTTCACAGATGATTTGAGCAGATATGGGTATATCTACTTGATGAAACATAAGTCTGAAACATTTGAAAAGTTCAAAGAATTTCAGAGTGAAGTGGAAAATCATCGTAACAAGAAAAATAAAGTTTCTACAATCTGATCATGAAGACGAATATTTGAGTTACGAGTTTGGTCTTCATTTGAAACAATGTGAAATAGTTTCGCAACTCACGCCACCTAGAACACCACAATGTAATGGTGTGTCCGAACGTCGTAATCGTACTTTACTAGATATGGTGCGATCTATGATGTCTCTTATCGGTTTACCACTATCGTTTTGGGGTTATGCATTAGAGATAGCTGCATTCATGTTTAATAGGGCACCATCTAAATCCATTGAGACGACACCGTATGAACTATGGTTTAGTAGTAAACCTAAGCTGTCGTTTCTTAAAGTTTGGAGTTGCAATGCTTATATGAAAAAGGTTTTCAACTTGATAAGCTCGAACCCAAATCGGAGAAGTGTGTCTTCATAGAATACCCAAAGGAAACTGTTGGGTACACCTTCTATCACAGATCCGAAGGCAAGATATTCGTTGCTAAAAATGGATCCTTTCTAGAGAAGGAGTTTCTCTCGAAAGAAGTGAGTGGGAGGAAAGTAGAACTTAATGAGGTAACTGTACCTTCTCCCGAATTGGAAAATAGTTCATCACTGAAAATCAGTTCCAGTGATTCCTACACCAATTAGTGAGGAAGCTAATGATGATGATCATGAAACTTCAAATCAAGTTACCACAGAACCTCGTAAGTCTTCCAGAGTACGGTCCGCACCAGAGTGATGCGGTAATCCTGTTCTGAAAGTCATGTTACTAGACCATGATAAACCTATGAACTATGAGGAAGCGATGATGAGCCCAGATTCCGCGAAATGGCTGGAGGCCATGAAATCTGAGATGGGATCCATGTATGAGAACAAAGTGTGGACTTTGGTGGAGTTGCCCGATGATCGGCAAGCCATATTTTATAAATGGATCTTCAAGAGGAAGACATACGCTGATAGTAGTGTTACTATCTACAGAGCTCGACTTGTCGTAAAAAGGTTTTTGACAAGTTCAAGGTGTTGATTACAATGAGATTTTCTCGACTGTAGCGATGCTTAAGTCTGTCCGAATCATGTTAGCAATTGCCACATTTTATGAAATCTGGCAAATGGATATCAAAACTGCATTCCTTAATGGATTTATTAAAGAAGAGTTGTATATGATGCAACCAGAAGGTTTTGTCAATCCTAAAGGTGCTAACAAAATGTACAAGCTCCAGCGATCCATCTATGGACTGGTGCAAGCATCTCGGAGTTGGAATATACGCTTTGATGAGTTGATCAAAGCATATGGTTTTATACAGACTTTTGGAGAAGCCTGTATTTACAAGAAAGTGAGTGGGAGCTCTGTAGCATTTTCTAAAACTATATGTAGATAACATATTGTTGATTGGAAATGATATAGAATTTCTGGATAGCATAAAGGGATACTTGAATAAGAGTTTTTCAATGAAAGACCTCGGTGAAGCTGCTTACATATCGGACATCAAGATATAGATCAAGACACTTGATAAGATTTTTCAATGAGTACATACCTTGATAAGATTTTGAAGTAATTCAAAATGGAACAGTCAAAGAAGGAGTTCGTGCCTGTGATGCAAAGGTGTGAAGTTGAGTAAGACTCAAGACCCGACCATGGCAGAAAATAGAAAGAGAATGAAAAGTCATTCCCTATGCCTCAGTCATAGGTTCTATAAAGTATGCTATGCTGTGAACCAGACCTATTGTATACCTTGCTATGAGTTTGACAAAGGAATACAATTTTGATCTAAGAGTAGATCACTGGACAGCGGTCAAGAATATCCTTAGAGAGGACTAAGGAGATGTTTCTCGATTATGGAGGTGATAAAAGAGCCCGTCGTAAAAAGCTACAACGATGCAAGCTTTTACACCAATCCAGATGACTCTAAGTCTCAACCTGCATACATATTGAAACTGGGAGCAATTAGCTAGAGTAGCTTCGTGCAGAGCATTGTGGACATAGAATATTTGCAAAATACATACGGCTCTGAATATGGCAGACCCGTTGACTAAACTTCTCTCACAAGCAAAACATGATCATACCTTAGTACTCTTTGGGTGTTAATCACATAGTGATGTGAACTAGATTATTGACTCTAGTAAACCCTTTGGGTGTTGATCACATGATGATGTGAACTAAGGGTATTAATCACATACAGATGTGAATATTGGTGTTAAATCACATGGCCATGTGAACTAGATTATTGACTCTAGTGCAAGTGGGAGACTGAAGGAAATATGCCCTAGAGGCAATAATAAAGTTATTATTTATTTCCTTATATCATGATAAATGTTTATTATTCATGCTAGAATTGTATTAACCGGAAACATAATACATGTGTGAATACATAGACAAACATAGTGTCACTAGTATGCCTCTACTTGACTAGCTCGTTTATCAAAGATGGTTATGTTTCCTAGCCATGGACAAAAGAGTTGTCATTTGATTAACGAGATCACATCATTAGGAGAATGATGTGATTGACTTGACCCATTCCGTTAGCTTAGCACTTGATCGTTTAGTATGTTGCTATTGCTTTCTTCATGACTTATACATGTTCCTATGACTATGAGATTATGCAACTCCCGTTTATCGGAGGAACACTTTGTGTGCTACCAAACGTCACAACGTAACTGGGTGATTATAAAGGAGCTCTACAGGTGTCTCCGAAGGTACATGTTGGGTTGGCGTATTTCGAGATTAGGATTTGTCACTCCGATTGTCGGAGAGGTATCTCTGGGCCCTCTCGGTAATGCACATCACTATAAGCCTTGCAAGCAATGTAACTAATGAGTTAGTTACGGAATGATGCATTACGTAACGAGTAAAGAGACTTGCCGGTAACGAGATTGAACTAGGTATTGGATACCGACGATCGAATCTCGGGCAAGTAACATACCGATGACAAAGGGAACAACGTATGTTGTTATGCGGTTTGACCGATAAAGATCTTCGTAGAATATGTAGGAGCCTATATGAGCATCCAGGTTCCGCTATTGGTTATTGACCGAGAATAGTTCTAGGTCATGTCTACATAGTTCTCGAACCTGTAGGGTCCGCACGCTTAACGTTACGATGACAGTTATATTATGAGTTTATGAGTTTTGATGTACCGAAAGAGTTCGGAGTCCCGGATGAGATCGGGGACATGACGAGGAGTCTCAAAATGGTCGAGATGTAAAGATCGATATATTGGACGACTATATTCGGAGTTCGGAAAGGTTCCGAGTGATTCGGGTATTTTTCGGAGTACCGGAGAGTTACGGGAATTCGCCGGGGAGTATATGGGCCTTATTGGGCTATACGGGAATAGAGGAGAGAGGCCAAAAGGAAGGAGGCCTGCGCCCCCCCTCTGGTCCGAATTGGACAAGGGGCGCAGCCCCCTTTTCCTTCTTCCTCTCCCCCTCTTTCCCCTTCTCCTACTCCAACAAGGAAGGAGGGAGTCCTACTCCCGGTGGGAGTAGGACTCCCCTTGGCGCGCCCCCTCCTAGGGCCGGCCTCCTCCCCCCTTGCTCCTTTATATACGGGGGCAGGGGGCACCTCTAGGCACAACAACACAAGTTGATCTTCAAGATCGTTCCTTAGCCGTGTGCGGTGCCCCCCTCCACCATATTCAACCTCGGTCATATCGTCGCGGAGTTTAGGCGAAGCCCTGCGCCGGTAGAACATCATCATTGTCACCACGCCCTCGTGCTGACGGAACTCATCCCCGACACTTTGCTGGATCGGAGTCCGGGGATCATCATCGATCTGAACGTGTGCTGAACTCGGAGGTGCCGTACGTTCGGTACTTGGATCGGTCGGATCGTGAAGACGTACGACTACATCAACCGCGTTGTCATAACGCTTCCGCTTACGGTCTACGAGGGTACGTGGACAATACTCTCCCCTCTCATTGCTATGCATCACCATGATCTTGCGTGTGCGTAGGAATTTTTTTTGAGATTACTACGTTCCCCAACAATTTTACGTCCCACCCACCACCCACTTCATATCCACTGTCGAGGACTTAACCGACATGCTTGGTTACGCTTTCGAAGACATCGACGGCATGGACGAGATGCCGGAGAAGAGCAAAGCCAGAACCCGCTGTTTACCGGATGCTGGACGGCCACTTCCACATATGACGTGTGTTGGAAATATGCCCTAGAGGCAATAATAAATTGATTATTATTATATTTCCTTGTTCATGATAATCGTTTATTATCCATGCTAGAATTGTATTGATAGGAAACTCAGATACATGTGTGGATACATAGACAACACCATGTCCCTAGTAAGCCTCTAGTTGACTAGCTCGTTAATCAATAGATGGTTACAGTTTCCTGACCATGGACATTGGATGTCGTTGATAACGGGATCACATCATTAGGAGAATGATGTGATGGACAAGACCCAATCCTAAGCCTAGCACAAGATCATGTAGTTCGTATGCTAAAGCTTTTCTAATGTCAAGTATCATTTCCTTAGACCATGAGATTGTGCAACTCCCGGATACCGTAGGAGTGCTTTGGGTGTGCCAAACGTCACAACGTAACTGGGTGGCTATAAAGGTACACTACGGGTATCTCTGAAAGTGTCTGTTGGGTTGGCACGAATCGAGATTGGGATTTTGTCACTCCGTGTAAACGGAGAGGTATCTCTGGGCCCACTCGGTAGGACATCATCATAATGTGCACAATGTGACCAAATGGATGATCACGGGATGATGTGTTACGGAACGAGTAAAGAGACTTGCCGGTAACGAGATTGAACAAGGTATCGGTATACCGACGATCGAATCTCGGGCAAGTACCATACCGCTAGACAAAGGGAATTGTATACGGGATTGATTGAGTCCTTGACATCGTGGTTCATCCGATGAGATCATCGTGGAACATGTGGGAGCCAACATGGGTATCCAGGTCCCGTTGTTGGTTATTGACCGGAGAACGTCTCGGTCATGTCTACATGTCTCTCGAACCCGTAGGGTCTACACACTTAAGGTTCGATGACGCTAGGGTTATAAAGGAAGTTTGTATGTGGTTACCAAATGTTGTTCGGAGTCCCGGATGAGATCCCGGACGTCACGAGGAGTTCTGGAATGGTCCGAAGGTAAATATTTATATATAGGAAGTCCTGTTTCGGCCATCGGGACAAGTTTCGGGGTCATCGGTATTGTACCGGGACCACCGGAAGGGTCCCGGGGGCCCACCGGGTGGGGCCACCTGCCCCGGGGGCCACATGGGCTGTAGGGGGTGCGCCTTGGCCTACATGGGCCAAGGGCACCAGCCCCTAGAGGCCCATGCGCCAAGATATAGGAAAAAGGGGAGAGTCCTAAAGGGGGAAGGCACCTCCGAGGTGCCTTGGGGAGGATGGACTCCTCCCCCCCTCTTAGCCGCACCCCTTCCTTGGAGGAAGGGGCAAGGCTGCGCCTCCCCCCTCTCCCCTGCCCCTATATATAGTGGAGGGGAGGGAGGGCATCCATACCTGAGCCCTTGGCGCCTCCCTCCCTCCCGTGACACCTCCTCCTCTCCCGTAGGTGCTTGACGAAGCCCTGCAGGATTGCCATGCTCCTCCATCACCACCACGCCGTTGTGCTGCTGCTGGATGGAGTCTTCCTCAACCTCTCCCTCTCTCCTTGCTGGATCAAGGCGTGGGAGACGTCGTCAAGCTGTACGTGTGTTGAACGCGGAGGTGCCGTCCGTTCGGCACTAGGATCATCGGTGATCTGAATCACGACGAGTACGACACCATCAACCCCGTTCACTTGAACGCTTCCGCTTAGCGATCTACAAGGGTATGTAGATGCACTCTCCTTCCCCTCGTTGCTAGTCTCTCCATAGATAGATCTTGGTGACACGTAGGAAAATTTTGAATTTCTGCTACGTTCCCCAACAACGTGTACATGGTGGACACACCCAAAGAGGATGATGGTGAAGGTGGGAAGGATCTAGCTGAGGACAAGCCTCCCATGGCACTGCTACCTCTTGAGCACTGCGTTGGATTTCCCCGAAGAGGAGAGGATGATGCAACAAAGTAGCGTAAGTATTTCCCTCGGTTTTTGAGAACCAAGGTATCAATCCAGTAGGAGACCACGCACAAGTCCCTCGTACCTACACAAAACAGTAGCTACTCGCAACCAACGCGATTAGGGGTTGTCAATCCCTTCACGGTCACTTACGAGGGTGAGATCTGATAGAGATGATAAATAATATTTTTGGTATTTTTGATAGATAGATGCAAAGTAAAAAGTAAAAGGCAAATAAAAGCAACACAAGTAAATAAAGCGATAGAGATTGATATGATGAGAATAGACCCGGGGGCCAGAGGTTTCACTAGTGGCTTCTCTCAAGAGCATAAGTATTCTACGGTGGGTGAGCAAATTACTATTGAGCAATTGACAGAATTGAGCATAGTTATGAGTATATCTAGGTTATGATCATGTATATAGGCATCACGTCCAAGACAAGTAGATCGAAATGATTCTGCATCTACTACTATTACTCCACTCATCGACCGCTATCCAGCATGCATCTAGAGTATTAAGTTAAAAACAGAGTAACACCTTAAGGAAGATGACATGATGTAGAGGGATAAATTCATGTAATATGATAAAAAACCATCTTGTTATCCTCGATGGCAACAATACAATACGTGCCTTGCAACCCTTTCTGTCACTGGGTAAGGACACCGCAAGATTGAACCCAAAGCTAAGCACTTCTCCCATTGCAAGAACTACCAATCTAGTTGGCCAAACCAAAAAGGATAATTCGAAGAGACTTGCAAAGATAACTCAATCATACATAAAAGAATTCAGAGAAGAATCAAATATTTTCCATAGATAATACTGGATCATAAACCCACAATTCATCGGTCTCAACAAACACACCGCAAAAAGAAGATTACATCGAATAGATCTCCACAAGAGAGGGGGAGAACATTGTATTGAGATCCAAAAAGAGAGAAGAAGCCATCTAGCTACTAGCTATGGACCCGGAGGTCTGAAGTAAACTACTCACACTTCATCGGAGGGGCTATGGTGTTGATGTAGAAGCCCTCCATGGTGGATGCCCCCTCCGGCGGAGCTCCGAAACAGGCCCCAAGATGAGATCTCATGGATACAGACGGTTGCAGCGGTGGAATTAGGTTTTTGGCTCCTGTTCTGATCATTTGGGGGTACGTAGGTATATATAGGAGGAAGGAGTACGTCGGTGGAGCGTCAGGGGGCCCACGAGGTAGGGGCGCGCCCTCCACCCTCGTGACCGCCGCTGGCACTTCTTGGAGTAGGGTCCAAGTCTCCTGGATCACGTTCGGTGAGAAAATCACGTTCCCGAAGGTTTCATTCCGTTTGGACTCCGTTTGATATTCCGTTTCTTCGAAACACTGAAATAGGCAAAAAAATAGCAATTCTGGGCTGGGCCTCCGGTTAATAGGTTAGTCCCAAAAATAATATAAAAGTGGAAAATAAAGCCCAATATAGTCCAAAACAGTAGATAAAGTAGCATGGAGCAATCAAAAATTATAGATACGTTGGAGACGTATTAGGCATCCCCAAGCTTAATTCCTGCTCGTCCTCGAGTAGGTAAATGATAAAAAAGAATATTTGATGCGGAGTGATACTTTGGCATTTCAATGTAAATCTTCTTAATTGTAATATGAATATTCAGATCCGAAAGATTCAAGACAAAAGTTCATATTGACATAAAAAATAATAATACTTCAAGCATACTAATCAAAGCAATCATGTCTTCTCAAAATAACATGGCCAAAGAAAGTTATCCCTACAAAATCATATAGTCTGGCTATGCTCCATCTTCCCCACACAAAATATTTAAATCATGCACAACCCCGATGACAAGCCAAGCAATTGTTTCATACTTTAACATTCTCAAAAACTTTTTCAATCTTCACGCAATACATGAGCGTGAGCGATGGATATAACACTTATAGGTGGAATAGAAGGGTGGTTGTGGAGAAGACAAAAAGAGGGAATATAGTCTCACATCAACTAGGCGTATCAACGGGCTATGGAGATGCCCATCAATAGATATCAATGTGAGTGAGTAGGGATTGCCATGCAACGGATGCACTAGAGCTATAAGTATATGAAAGCTCTACAAAAGAAACTAAGTGGGTGTGCATCCAACTCGCTTGCTCACGAAGACTTATGGCATTTTGAGGAAGCCCATCATTCGAATATACAAGCCAAGTTCTATAATGAAAAATTCCCACTAGTATATGAAAGTGACAAAATGAGAGACTCTCTATCATAAACATCTTGGTGCTACTTTGAAGCACAAGTGTGGTAAAAGGATAGTAGCATTGTCCCTTCTCTCTTTTTCTCTAATTTTTTTTATTTGGGCCTTTCTCTTTTTTTATGGCCTCTTTTTTTTCGTCCGGAGTCTCATCCCGACTTGTGGGGGAATCATAGTCTCCATCATCCTTTCCTCACTTGGGACTATGCTCTAATAATGATGATCATCACACTTTTATTTTTCTTACAACTCAACAATTACAACTCGATACTTAGAACAAAGTATGACTCTATATGAATGCCTCTGGCGGTGTACCGGGATATGCAATGAATCATGAGTGACATGTATGAAAGAATTATGAACGGTGGCTTTGCCACAAATACAATGCCAACTTCATGATCATGCTAGCAATATGACAATGATGGAGCGTGTCATAATAAACGGAACGGTGGAAAGTTGCATGGCAATATATCTCGGAATGGCTATGGAAATGCCATGATAGGTAGGTATGGTGGCTGTTTTGAGGGAGGTATATGGTGGGTGTATGATACCGGTGAAGAGTGCGCGGTATTAGAGAGGCTAGCAAAGGTGAAAGGATGGGAAAAAGTGCATATAATCCATGGACTCAACATTAGTCATAAAGAACTCATATACTTGTTGCAAAAATCTAGAAGTTATCAAAGCAAAGTATTACGCGCATGCTCCTAGGGGGATAGATTGGTAGGAAAAGACCATCGCTCGTCGCCGACCGCCACTCATAAGGAAGACAATCAATAAATAAATCATGCTCCAAGTTCATCACATAACGGTTCGCCATACGTGCATGCTACGGGAATCACAAACTTCAACACAAGTATTCTTTGAATTCACAACTACTCAACTAGCATGACTCTAATATCACCATCTTCAAATCTCAAAACAATTATCAAGCATCAAACTTATCTTAGTATTCAACGCACTCAAAAGAAAGGTTCACATATCTTGAACACCAAGTATATTAACATTAAGCGAATTACCATGCTATTAAGACTCAAAATAATCTAAGTGAAGCATGAGAGATCAATACTTTATTTTAAACAAATCCACCACTGTGCTCTGAAAGATATAAGTGAAGCGCTAGAGCAAAAATTATCACGCTCAAAAGATATAAGTGAAGCACTATGAGCAAAACTATCAAGCTCAAAAGATATAAGTGAAGCACATAAAGTATTCTAACAAATTCCAATTCATGTATGGCTCTCTCAAAAGGTGTGTACAGCAAGGATGATTGTGGTAAACTAACAAGCAAAGACGCAAATAATACAAGACGCTCCAAGCAAAACACATATCATGTGGTGAATAAAAATATAGCTCCAAGTAAATTACCGATGGAAGTGGACGAAAGAGGGGATGCCTTCCGGGGCATCCCCAAGCTTTGACTTTTTGGTGTCCTTGGATTATTTTGGGGGTGCCATGGGCATCCCCAAGCTTAGGCTCTTGCCCCTCCTTGTTCCATAATCCATCAAAAGAATTCACCCAAAACTTGAAAACTTCACAACACAAAACTCAACAGAAATCTCGTGAGCACCGTTAGAGAAAGAAAACAAAAGACTACTTCAAGGTACTGTAATGAACTCATTCTTTATTTATATTGGTGTTAAACCTACTGTATTCCAACTTCTCTATGGATTATAAACTATTTTATTAGCCATAGATTCATCAAAATAAGCAAACAACACACGTAAAACAGAATCTGTCAAAAACAGAACAATCTGTAGCAATCTGTAACTAACACAAACTTCTGGAACTCTAAAAATTCTACCAAAATAGGAAGTCATGGAAAATTTGTTTATTGAACAGCATCAAAAAGAATCAACGCAAAATCACGTTCCTGTGATTTAACAAAATTATATTCGTGCGCGCAAAGTTTCTATTTTTCAGCAGAATTAAATCAACTATCATCGTAGGTTATCCTATAGGTTCTACTTGGAACAAACACTAATTAAAACATAAAACCACATCCAAACAGAAGGTATATGGATTATTTATTCCTAAACAGAAGCAAAAACAAAAACCACAAAATAAAATTGGGTTGCCTCCCAACAAGCGCTATCGTTTAACGCCCCTAGCTAGGCATAAAAGCAAGGATAGATCTAGGTATTGCCATCTTTGGCATTTGGAGAGGATGATCTCCTTTCTATGGCATTCATTCTTCTATTTAAGTTAAGCACATGGCCATTAATAGAATAAGTAAGATTAAGTACGTTACGGAAATTTGCCTCTAAACTAGACTTCATCTCCTTAATAATTTCATTTTGATAAAAGCACAAGAGAGTAGTTGATTCAACCTTATCATTCATGGGGTGCCCAAATATAGTTTTCATTTTTTCATAGGTATCTATAGCATCCCCTTCAAGAAAACCTTCTTCAAAGATGGAATCTAAAACTTGTTTGAAGGAAGCGGGCAAGCCAACATAAAAGCTTTTTAAGTAAATTTTAATTTGATATTGTGGTACATAACTAGCCCAAATCCTAAGTAACCTATCCCAAGCATCTTTTAAAGACTCATCAAGTAAATAGCGGAAAATTTCAGAGTCATCCTCATCAAAATTATTCAAGCTCTCATTGGAGACCCCGATGGGTCTTTCTATAGCATCATTATTTATGAGCTTAGAGAGGATAGAAGGGTTGTCCGAGGCACTAGAGCTCGGGAGAAAACCCGTAGTTCTTTTTGATTCAGCCATGGCAAAGGGAAGGCAAACGGAAAAGAGAGGAGGAGATTGGGAAAGAGAGGGCAAATAAAACGGCAAGGGTGAAGTGGGGGAGAGGAAAACGAGAGGCAAATGGCAAATAATGTAATGCGAGAGATAGGGATTGTGATGGGTACATGGTATTGTTGACTTGCTTGCGTGAGCCTCCCCGGAAACGGCGCCAGAAATTCTTCTTGCTACCTCTTGAGCACTGCGTTGGATTTCCCCGAAGAGGAGAGGATGATGCAACAAAGTAGCGTAAGTATTTCCCTCAGTTTTTGAGAACCAAGGTATCAATCCAGTAGGAGACCACGCACAAGTCCCTCGTGCCTACACAAAACGATAGCTACTCGCAACCAACGCGATTAGGGGTTGTCAATCCCTTCACGGTCACTTACGAGGGTGAGATCTGATAGAGATGATAAATAATATTTTTGGTATTTTTGATAGATAGATGCAAAGTAAAAAGTAAAAGGCAAAGTAAAAGCAAAGCAAGTAAATAAAGCGATAGAGATTGATATGATGAGAATAGACCCGGGGGCCATAGGTTTCACTAGTGGCTTCTCTCAAGAACATAAGTATTCTACGATGGGTGAACAAACTACTGTTGAGCAATTGACAGAATTGAGCATAGTTATGAGTATATCTAGGTTATGATCATGTATATAGGCATCACGTCCAAGACAAGTAGATCGAAACGATTCTGCATCTACTATTATTACTCCACTCATCGACCGCTATCCAGCATGCATCTAGAGTATTAAGTTAAAAACAGAGTAACGCCTTAAGCAAGATGACATGATGTAGAGGGATAAATTCATGCAATATGATAAAAACCCCATCTTGTTATCCTCGATGGCAACAATATAATACGTGCCTTGCAACCCTTTCTGTCACTGGGTAAGGACACCGCAAGATTGAACCCAAAGATAAGCACTTCTCCCATTGCAAGAACTACCAATCTAGTTGGCCAAACCAAAAAAGTTAATTCGAAGAGACTTGCAAAGATAACTCAATCATACATAAAAGAATTCAGAGAAGAATCAAATATTTTCCATAGATAATACTGGATCATAAACCCACAATTCATCGGTCTCAACAAACACACCGTGAAAAGAATATTACATCGAATAGATCTCCACAAGAGAGGGGGAGAACATTGTATTGAGATCCAAAAAGAGAGAAGAAGCCATCTAGCTACTAGCTATGGACCCGAAGGTCTGAAGTAAACTACTCACACTTCATCGGAGGGGCGATGGTGTTGATGTAGAAGCCCTCCATGGTGGATGCCCCCTCCAGCGGAGCTCCGGAACAGGCCCCAAGATGGGATCTCGTGGGTACAGAAGGTTGCGGCAGTGGAATTAGGTTTTTGGCTCCTGTTCTGGTCGTTTGGGGGTACGTTGGTATATATAGGAGGAAGGAGTACGTCGGTGGAGCGTCAGGGGGCCCACGAGGTAGGGGGGCGCGCCCAGGGGGCGCCCTCCACCCTCGTGACCGCCTCTAGCACTTCTTGGAGTAGGGTCCAAGTCTCCTGGATCACGTTCGGTGAGAAAATCACATTCCCAAAGGTTTCATTCCGTTTGGACTCCGTTTGATATTCCGTTTCTTCGAAACACCGAAATAGGCAAAAAACAGCAATTCTGGGTTGGGCCTCCGGTTAATAGGTTAGTCCCAAAAATAATATAAAAGTGGAAAATAAAGCCCAATATAGTCCAAAACAGTAGATAAAGTAGCATGGAGCAATCAAAAATTATAGATACGTTGGAGACGTATCAGGCACCACCAAAGCGTCGACGACAGTGGCGCCGCTCAAAATCGCGTCGCAAAAAAGACAGCATCACCGACACTGGAGACAATAATACTCCGGATAACGCTGAAGACCAAGAAGCCCCTATCGAACCAACATCCGAGCATGATGATTGGGAGGACGGGCAAGTCAACCCCGACGATCCTATCGGGAATGAGGGTTCGGAGGATTGTAATTATTCACCAATCTTCGAAGAAGACGAGAGCCTCGGCGACGAAGATTTCATCGTGCCAGAGGAACCCCTTAAACAAGAGCGCTTTAAGCGCCGGCTAATAGCCAGTGCAAGAAGCCTGAAAAAGAAGCAGCATCATCTTCAAGCTTATCAGGATCGGCTCAATGACAGATGGACTGATGTCCTGGCAGCCGAGGAATACGGCCTCGAACTCCCAACTAAGAGTTACCCGAAGCGCAAGCTGCTACCCCCAATTTGACGATGAGGCCCCAGAGCCTATACCGCCGACACGTAACACTGCCGATGGACCTGGCCGACCACCACGTGGCCGGGACAGAGCGGCAACTCAAGCCGAACACCAGCCTGCACCACCCTGCCATAAAGGCAGAGAGACAGCAGCTGCAGAGATACCCTATGACCTACGACAGGACCTGGCTAATAGAGCCGGTCAGACCAGATCAACCTATGGATCAAGGGGCGTGCCCCAGCACAAGAAGACGGCCATCAGGCCTGGCGCAACAAGCACAACTTCACCCTGGCCGAAAACCGCATACGAACTCCATCCGAACTGCATCGTGACGTTGCCCGATACAGAGGTGCCGCACATCCCCTATGCTTCACCGATGAGGTAATGGAGCACCAGTTCCCAGAAGGGTTTAAACCCGTGAACATTGAATTATACGATGGCACAACAGATCCCGCAGTGTGGATTGAAGACTTTCTTATCCACATTCACATGGCTCGCGGTGACGATTTACATGCCATCAAATATCTCCCCCTAAAGCTCAAGGGACCAGCTCGGCACTGGTTAAACAGCCTCCCAGAAAACTCTATTGGAAGCTGGGAAGACTTGGAGAACGCCTTTAGAGACAACTTCCAGGGCACTTATATTTGGCCCCCGAACGCCGTTGACCTCAGTCACATAGTCCAGCAGCCCGGAGAGTCAGCCAGAAAATTCTGGACCAGGTTCCTAATCAAGAAGAACCAAATTGTTGATTGTCTGGACGCCGAGGCTCTAGCAGCCTTCAAACACAACATCCGCGACGAATGGCTCGCCCGACACCTCGGCCAAGCAAAGCCGAAGTCCATGACACCCCTCACATCACTCATGACCCTCTTTTGCACATGCGAGGATAGCTGACTAGCCTGTAGTGGCAACAGTACCAGCGACCCCGGCACTTCTGAAGCCAGAAACAGAAACGGCAGGGCCCGACGCAACAAAAACAAGCGTCGGAGCAACACTGACAATGCCGAAGACACGGCGGTCAACGCCAGATTCAGTGGCCCCAAACCCAGTCAGCGGAAGAGGCCATTCAAGAGAGACAAAGACGGCTCGTCTAGCCTGGACCGAATACTCGATCGACCTTGCCAGATACACAGCACACCTGACAAGCCTGCCAACCATACCAACAGAAGTTGTTGGGTCTTTAAGCAGGCCGGTAAGTTAAGCACCGAGCACACAGAGAAAGGGTCGCCCAGCGAGGAAGACGATGAGGAGTCCTGCCCACCGAACATAGGGGGACAGAAGAAATTCCCCTCGAGAGCGCAAGCGCGCGTTAAGGGACGTCTATGCGATAGAGCCAGTCGCCCCAAAATTCAACCCATGGTCAGCATGCCCGATCACTTTCGATCGCACAGACCATCCGACCAGTATCCGTCATGGAGGTTCAGCTGCGTTGGTCCTCGACCCAATTATTGATGGATTCCACCTCACAAGAGTCCTCATGGACGACGGCAGTAGTCTTAACCTGCTCTATCAGAACATAGTCCGGAAAATGGGTATTGACTCATCAGGAATCAAGCCCACCAAAACTACCTTTAAAGGAGTAATACCTGGTGTAGAGGCCCGCTGCACAGGCTCAATCACATTGGAAGTCGTCTTCGGTTTGCCAGACAACTTCCAAAGCGAAGACTTGATCTTCGACATCGTCCCTTTCTGCAGTGGCTATCATGCACTGCTCGGACGAACTGCGTTTGCCCGCTTCAATGCGGTCCCGCACTATGCTTATCTAAAACTCTAGATGCCAGGACCATGTGGTGTCATAACATTCCATGAAACATGGATCGATCCCTCCATACTGAGGAACACACTGCGCCCCTCGCAACGGAAGTGCAGGTCGGCCTTATCAAGCCAAACTCCACATCGGCAGCCAAGCCTCCGGACCCTGTCAAATGAGTCCGAACTACCCTGCAAAATGACACTCCAGCTCGTGAGGAGCTCGATTAGCAATTCGGCCTTTGTCTCCTCCCCAACAGAACTGAAGCGTATGTACCGCATGCACATCACTATGCACTAAAGATGCCATGGGCGGCGATGTAGGCATATAATGGATAAAGTCCACAATACGGCTCAAACGTACCTGGACCCCCATATCTACCTTTTTCTTAACTTCGTTTTTTTCAGGTTCCCCACAACCCACATCACCTTTTCATGGTGGCAAGGGCCCTTTTCCCGGCCCCTTATGAAAACCTACTCATTGATCCTCTCAAAGGATCACACACCAAGGCAAAAAGCAGCGCAGATGTATGGCAGAGTACCTAAAGGATCTTCAAAGATCACCTCTTCCCCTTTTCAGTACCTGCACACAGCTTTCCCTTTTGCTCGGCATGTAAAATAGCCTCGATGCTTATAGCATTATCTGTACAAATACGTTTTGACGTATCAATCAGACTATAATGGAAACAGTTTTTTCACCCAACCTATTCGGTATTGGCTTATTTCCTAATCTGTTTTCCTCTTTTATTTCGTCTGATTGTAATGTACACCTCGGAACGACCTAAATCGCCAGGGGCTTCATTCATCCACGTACATTTCTTAAAAAAACATAAGTCCGAACACTTTTACAGTACAATTTGGCGTCCCGAATCTAGCATTATATGCATTGGCTCTAAATCATGTCTTGGGTCAATAAATTGGGTTGCCCGGCTCCTGTGGTTACTACCTTACGTTCCGATTGTTCGGCTAAGGAAGTAAAGGGAGAACTATTGCGATTGTGTTCCTGGTTCATCCAGATAAACACCTCAGTAGAGAAAGCCGAAAACTAACTGTCATGATGCGGTGAGAGCTAGTCAGCTATTCGGTGACTCGGTATAAATCTCTTGCAATTTTTTCCGTATCACACGAAGGACCGGTTTTCACCTGGTCAGGCGTTTACAGCAACCAAGTTCAGATAACCGAACAATACCTGGGGTTGCGCCTACAATCTTATTGTCAAACTCCTATGGCTAAGTGATAGTGATAAAGCCGCATAGTCTGATTGCCTGGTTCACCGCTCTAACACCTCCTTTAAGGACCAAGTCGTTGGGTTAAGTGTGTTTTTGTGCTACTCCGAACACCCCCGCACCATCTATGCGAGGGGCCGAAGCCGATGACTGGCCAACTCTTAGATTTAATAAACAACCGCAATGGAGGGAAAATAATTTCAGATGAAATAAGAAAAATATTACACAAACGACTTGTTTTCATAAATACAAAGTTTGGGCAGCACAGATACATTCATTCAAAAATGATGTCCTTCGAACACTGGCCCTCTACAATGCGAGATCCTTTAAGGACGTCGTTGAAATACCGCTTCGGCGTACAGTGCTCCTTGCCTGCAGGCAGTCCCTCGGTTGCAAGACTAGTGGCATTCATCTTCGCCCATTGCACCTTGACACGGGCGAAGGCCATCCGGGCACCTTCGATACAGACTGGCCGCTTTATAGCATCAAGCCGTGGGCAGGCATCAGCTAGCCGCTTCACAAGCCCAAAGTAGCTACTAGGTATGGGTTCGATTGGCCAAAGACGGACTATAACATCCTTCATGGCCAGTTCGGCCACCCTATGTAGCTCGGTCAGCTGTTTCAGCTGATCACTGAGGGGCACAGGATGCTCTGGCGCAAGGTACTGCGACCAGAACAACTTCTCTATTGAGCTCCCCTCTTTGGCTCGACAGAAATCTGCAGCATCAACAATACTTTGGGGTAGATCCGTAAACGCTCCTGGAGAACTCCAAATGCGTGTTAGTAAGGTGTACTTTCTCCTTACAATTTTGCTCTGCATATTAAAGGCCTTACCCGCCGCGATCTGCTTGGCCTTTCGGATCTCTCGACATGTGCCTTGGGCTTCAACCCGGGCCTCCTTCGCACTTTGGAGCGTCGTAGCAAGTTCGGAGTCTCGATCCGACACCTTGCGCTCTATGGACTCACATTTTCTTATAGCATCCGTGAGCTCTTGTTGGACTTCATCCAACCTCGCGTCATGTTTTCGGTGGGTGGCTCGTTCCTCGTCCACCTCCTTCTTGGCCTCGGCCAGCGCGCCCTTGAGGGCCTCGACCTCAGGCGCGTCAACTATGAGCATAATCATAAAGCTCAGTTAGATAACAAATTGGAACTCATATCATTTCAGATATGCTTTGGTATTGCATACCTTGCTTTTCCTCCAATTTCCGCTTTAGTTCGGACACTTCAGCGGCATGCGAGGTTGCCGCTCGTAACGAAGCATGTTCATCAAAAGAGACATATATGTTAGCTCCTGCCAAGCATTATTCGATCCTCTGTTCGGCCTTTCTTCGTGAACGCCAAACAGAGTCTCAGGGGCTACTATCTATACACAGGCATTCCTTTTGCAAACAACCAAAAATATATTACATCACATACCTCAAAGCCTGTTAAAAGGCTGGTATAGGCTTCATTCAATCTGCTCTTAGCGGACCGAACCTTTTCAACCACCGTACCAATAAGGGTACGGTGTTCCTCCACAATGGAAGCACTCTGAAGCGCTTCCACCAGAGTGTCCGGCGCCTCCGGATTGATAGAGGATGTCGGTGGTGATGGAGCGCCCCCTTCTCTCGAAGGAGGTTGCTGGTCCAATTCCGGAGCCGTATGGGTCTGCGGAATAATATTTGGTGGGGGGGCGAATTGAGCATGGCCCCCGTTGCCAGTTTCCATGGGGGGCGATTTCCCCCTCTCTTCGGCGACGGAGGTATTACCCTCCGTTGCCACCTTCACGGCCTCCCGCACCTCCCCGTGACCTGGAGAGGTTTGATACGTCTCCAACATATCTACTTTTTCAAACACTTTTGCCCTTGTTTTGTACTCTAACTTGCATGATTTGAATGAAACTAACCCGGACTGACGCTGTTTTCAGCAGAACTGCCATGGTGTAGGCATATCATGGATAAAGTCCACAATACGGCTCAACCGTACCTGGACCCCCATATCTACCTTTTTCTTAACTTCGTTTTTCTCAGGTTCCCTACAACCCACATCACCTTTTCATGGTGGCAAGGGCCCTTTTCCCGGCCCCTTATGAAAACCTACTCATTGATCCTCTCAAAGGATCACACACCAAGGCAAAAAGCAGCGCAAATGTATGGCAGAGTACCTAAAGGATATTCAAAGATCACCTCTTCCCCTTTTCAGTACCTGCACACAGCTTTCCCTTTTGCTCGGCATGTAAAATAGCCTCGATGCTTATAGAATTATCTGTACAAATACGTTTTGACGTATCAATCAAACTATAATGGAAACAGTTTTTTCGCCTAACCTATTCGGTACTGGCTTATTTCCTAATCTGTATTTCCTCTTTTATTTCGTCTGATTGTAATGTACACCTCGGAACGACCTAAATCGCCAGGGGCTTCATTCATCCACGTACATTTCTTAAAAAAACATAAGTCCGAACACTTTTACAGTACAATTTGGCGTCCCGAATCTAGCATTATATGCATTGGCTCTGAATCATGTCTTGGGTCAATAAATTGGGTTGCCCGGCTCCTGTGGTTACTACCTTACATTCCGACTGTTTGGCTAAGGAAGTAAAGGGAGAACTACTGCGATTGTGTTCCTGGTTCATCCGGATAAACACCTCAGTAGAGAAAGCCGAAAACTAACTGTCATGATGCGGTGAGAGCTGGTCAGCTATTCAGTGACTCAGTATAAATCTCTTGCAATTTTTTCCGTATCACACGAAGGATCGGTTTTCACCTGGTCAGGCGTTTACAGCAACCAAGTTTAGATAACCGAACAATACCTGGGGCTGCGCCTACAATCTTATTGTCAAACTCCTATGGCTAAGTGATAGTGATAAAGCCGCATAGTTTGATTGCCTGGTTCACCACACTAACACCTCCTTTAAGGACCAAGTCGTTGGGTTAAGTTTGTTTTTGTGCTATTCCGAACACCCCCGCACCATCTATGCGAGGGGCTGAAGCCGATGACTGGCTAACTCTTAGATTCAATAAACAGCCACAACGGAGGCAAATTAATTTCAGATGAAATAAGAAAAATATTACACAAACGACTTGTTTTCATAAATACAAAGTTCGGGCAGCACAGATACATTCATTCAAAAATGATGTCCTTCGAACACTGGCCCTCTACAATGTGAGATCCTTCAAGGACGTCGTTGAAATACCGCTTTGGCGTACAGTGCTCCTTGCCTGCAGGTAGTCCCTCGGTTGCAAGACTAGTGGCATTCATCTTCGCCCATTGCACCTTGACACGGGCAAAGGCCATCCGGGCACCTTTGATACAGACTGGCCGCTTTATACCATCAAGCCGTGGGCAGGCATCGGCTAGCCGCTTCACAAGCCCAAAGTAGCTACTAAGTATGGGTTCGACTGGCCAAAGACGTACTATAACATCCTTCATGGCCAGTTCGGCCACCCTATGTAGCTCGGTCAGCTGTTTCAGCTGATAACTGAGGGGCACATGATGCTCTGGCGCAAGGTACTGCGACCAGAACAACTTCTCTATTGAGCTCCCCTCTTTGGCTCGAAAGAAATCTGCAGCATCAACAATACTTTGGGGTAGATCCATAAACGCTCCTGGAGAACTCCAAATGCGTGTTAGTAAGGTGTACTTTCTCCTTACAATTTTGCTCTGCATATTAAAGGCCTTACCCGCCGCGATCTGCTTGGCCTTTCGGATCTCTCGACATGTGCCTTGGGCTTCAACCCGGGCCTCCTTCGCACTTTGGAGCGTCATAGCAAGTTCGGAGTCTCGATCCGACACCTTGCGCTCTATGGACTCACATTTTCTTATAGCATCCGTGAGCTCTTGTTGGACTTCATCCAACCTCGCGTCATGTTTTTGGTGGGCGGCTCGTTCCTCGTCCACCTCCTTCTTGGCCTCGGCCAGCGCGCTCTTGAGGGCCTCGATCTCAGGCGCGTCAACTATGAGCATAATCATAAAGCTCAGTTAGATAACAAATTGAAACTCATATCATTTCAGATATGCTTTGGTATTGCATACCTTGCTTTTCCTCCAATTTCCGCTTTAGTTCGGACACTTCAGCGGCATGCGAGGTTGCCGCTCGTATCTAAGCATGTTCATCAAAAGAGACATATATGTTAGCTCCTGCCAAGCATTATTCGATCCTCTGTTCGGCCTTTCTTCGCGAACGCCGAACAGAGTCTCAGGGGCTACTATCTATACACAGGCATTCCTTTTGCAAACAGCCAAAAATATATTACATCACATACCTCAAAGCCTGTTAAAAGGCTGGTATAGGCTTCATTCAATCCGCTCTTAGCGGACCGAACCTTTTCAACCACCGTACCAATAAGGGTACGGTGTTCCTCCACAATGGAAGCACTCTGAAGCGCTTCCACCAGAGTGTCCGGTGCCTTCGGATTGATAGAGGATGTCGGTGGTGATGGCGCGCCCCCTTCTCTCGAAGGAGGCTGCTGGCCCAATTCCGGAGCCGTATGGGTCTGCGGAATAATATTTGGTGGGGGGCCGAATTGAGCATGGCCCCCGTCGCCAGTTTCCATGGGGGGCGATTTCCCCCTCTCTTCGGCGACGGAGGTATTACCCTCCGTTGCCACCTTCACGGCCTCCCGCACCTCCCCGTGACCTGGAGAGGTTTGATACGTCTCCAACGTATCTACTTTTCCAAACACTTTTGCCCTTGTTTTGGACTCTAACTTGCATGATTTGAATGAAACTAACCCGGAATGACGCTATTTTCAGCAGAACTGCCATGGTGTTGTTTATTGTGCAGAAAACAAAAGTTCTCGGAATGACCTGAAAATCCACGGAGATAACTTTTGGAAAATATAAAAAATACTGGTGAAAGAATCAAGGCCAGGGGGCCCACACCCTGTCCATGAGGGTGGGGGCGCGCCCCCTCCCCTTGGGCGCGCCCTCCTATTTCGTGGGCCCCCTGATGCTCCACCGACCTCAACTCCAACTCTATATATTCCGTTTCACGGAGAAAAAAATCAGAGAGAGAAAGTTTCATCACGTTTTACGATATGGAGCCGCCGCCAAGCCCTAATCTCTCTCGGGAGGGCTGATCTGGAGTCCGTTCGAGGCTCCGGAGAGGGGGATTCGTCATCGTCGTCATCATCAACCATCCTCCATCACCAATTTCATGATGCTCACCGCCGTACGTGAGTAATTCCATCGTAGGCTTGCTGGACGGTGATGGGTTGGATGAGATTTACCATGTAATCAAGTTAGTTTTGTTAGGGTTTAATCCTAGTATCCACTATGTTCTGAGATTGATGTTGCTATGACTTTGCTATGCTTAATGCTTGTCACTAGGGCCCAAGTGCCATGATTTCAGATCTGAACCTATTATGTTTTCATGAATATATGTGGGTTCTTAATCCTATCTTGCAAGTCTATAGTCACCTATTATGTGTTATGATCCGACAACCCCGAAGTGACAATAATTGGGATACTTCTCGGTGATGACCGTAATTTGAGGAGTTCATGTATTCACTAAGTGCTAATGCTTTGGTCCGGTACTCTATTAAAAGGAGGCCTTAATATCCCTCAGTTTCCATTAGGACCCCGCTGCCACGGGAGGGTAGGACAAAAGATGTCATGAAAGTTCTTTTCCATAAGCACGTATGACTATATTCGGAATACATGCCTACATTACATTGATGAACTGGAGCTAGTTCTGTGTCACCATATGTTATAGCTATTACATGAGGAATCGCATCCGACATAATTATCCATTACTGATCCAATGCCTACGAGCTTTTCACATATTGTGCTTTGCTTATTTACTTTTCCATTGCTACTGTTATGATCATTACAAAACTGCTATCTTTACTTTTGCCACTGTTACCATTACTATCATACTACTTTGCTACTAGATACTTTGCTGCAGATATTAAGTTATCCAGGTGTAGTTGAATTGATAACTCAACTGCTAATACTTGAGAATATTATTTGGCTCCCCTTGTGTCGAATCAATAAATTTGGGTTGAATACTCTAGCCTCGAAAGCTGTTGCGATCCCCTACACTTGTGGGTTATCAAGACTAATTTTTGGCGCCGTTGCCGGGGAGCATAGCTCTATTATTTGAGTCACTCGGGATTTATATCTGTTGGTCACTATGAGGAACTTGAAAGACGCAAGAACTAAGATTTTTCCCTCAACTACGAGGGTAGGTAAGGAACTGCCATCTAGCTCTGCACTAGATTCTCCTTCTGTTTCGAGTAAGCTTGCGACACCTAAACCTGCTACTGCTTTGAATTCTGATATGTCGCATGTAATTAATGATGCCACTTCTGCTATGCATGATACTTATGATGAAACTACTTCTATGCTTGATACTACTGTGCCATTAGGTGAATTTCTTAATGAACAACTTGCTAGGGTTAGAGAGAACAAAATTGTTGAAGGTGAAATTATTGATGATAGTGATGATGAAGGTTCTCCCCCTAATTATGAATTGCATGTTGTTCTTGAGGGTTATGTTATGGATGAAGAAGCTGCTAGAGCTATTTTTGCTTGCAATGATAGATATGATCTTAAGAAGTTATTAGCTAAATGGAAGCAGCAATCTCTTAATGCTAGAATGAAACATGACCCCGTTTTTCCTACTTCACCTATCTGTGTTACTGATAAGGATTATGAATTCTCTGTTGATCCTGAGATAATTACTTTGGTTGAATCTGTTCCTTTTTATGGCTATGAATCTGAAACTGTTGTGGCACATCTTACCAAGTTAAATGATATAGCCACCCTATTCACTAATGATGAGAAGTCTCGCTATTATTATATCCTTAAGATATTTCCATTCTCACCAAAGGGTGATGCTAAAGCTTGGTTTAATTCTCTTGATCTTGGTTGTGTGCGTAGTCCCCAGGATATGATTTATTACTTCTCTGCTAAATATTTCCCCGCTCATAAGAAGCAAGCTGCCTTGCGGGAAATATATAATTTTGTGCAAATCAAAGAAGAGAGTCTCCCACAAGCTTGGGGAAGTCTTCTCCGATTACTCAATGCTTTGCCTGATCATCCTCTTAACAAAAATGAAATACTTGATATCTTTTATAATGGACTAACCGATGCTTCCAAGGACTACTGGGATAGTTGTGCTGGTTGTGTTTTCAGGGAAAGAACAATAGACCAAGTTGAATTACTATTGAATAATATGTTGACTAATGAAAATAATTGGACTCTTCCTGAGCCAATTCCTGAGCCAATTGAGCCAACTCCTGAGCCTATTCCTAAACCAACTCCGAAGAAGAGAGGAGAGTACTCCTCAATTAGTGATTTTGTGGTTTGTTGGGGATAATCCCTATTTGACGCCACGCAAACAGGTTTTTTTCAGCAACATGAGCGGCAAACAGATGAGCTTTCCCTGAAGCGAGCCATATGTCGCGTCCAGTTGGGCCGGCCCATGCATAGTTGTTGTTTTACTTTCTGTGGGATCCCTGTTTGGGAACCTTCTAGAGGGTTTCTGGCCAGTTTTGTGACTTTTTTCTATAGTTTTACTTAATAATTTTTATTTTTTCGGTTTTTCTTCTTCATTTTTTGTTTTCTTCACTTTTTTGTTTTTTATTCACAATATTTATTGCCTTTTAGCTTTCTCTGTTTTTTATAAGTTTTTATTGTTTCTTTTTCTTCTCTTCTTTGTGTACTACAGAAAGAGTTCACCAAGTATCACAAAAATATTGATCATATATTTAGGAAATTGTTCAGCATATGTCACAAAAATGTTCAATGTATATTTACAAAATTGTTCAACATGTATCATACAAATGTTTAATGTGTATTTAAACTTGTTCAACATATATTGAAAAAATGTGCAATATACATTTTAAATTGTTTGATGTATATAAATAATCGTTCATGTTTTAAAGGTTTGTCTAAATTTAGAGATTTGTTCACATTTTCAAACATTATTTGTGTTTTTTGTAAAATTCTTCATATTTTTTTCCAATAAACTAGTAAACGTGCACGTGAAAATTCACGTGTATAAAAAGATAGTCCAATAGTAGCAATTGTTAAGAGTTTAGATTCCATGTTATAACTGCTATGATCCTGCAATATGCGATTCAGTGGAAAACTCATAAGCACGTGTGGAATAATAAACGATAAATAATAGGTTCCCGGTCTCGCCTCTAAGACCTGCTCTAGTGTTGTTGGTGATCACGTTTTCCAGATCTTAGGATATCGTTAAGTGTAACGATAGTTGATGAGGACATGACAATCATTTATACATCATTGTTCGTCAAAGGAGAAATCATAATATTTCGTGTCAAACGAACACATTGCCAGGTGAACGCTAACTTAAGTTTATGCTATAATCTTGAACACATGGTTACACTTTCATCTCCTTTGTTGTTGGTTGAACTCAGGTGCAATATCAAAGAAGGCCAAACACCTTTCAGTTCGTGCAAAACAATGTTTTATGGCGAAGAAAAAAAGTTAGGAGTCATGAAGAAATGAGTTGTCTACTGAAGAAACATTGTTCCGATTCTGGCGAAACAATGTTTTGCACGAGTTTGGATATCCCAACTTGCGAAAGGTTTCCAGAATTCAAGTTTTCTGCTGAAGAAAACATTGTTCGGCCCCAGTGAACAATGTTTGATCAGGAACTGCCAACCACCTCCAACAAGAGATTTCTAGAAGCTACCTCATTAAGTCTTGAAGCCATTTAGTCAAACAAAGTTGGTTCACTTTCACACCTAAGCTGGTTCCAGAAGCTAGTTTGCTTTCACACCTATCCAGGGGGGTTGTCCCTGATATAAACAGGCTAGCTCTTCCCTTCGTGAGGGACTTTTGCCATTTCTATCAAAGACCAAAGACATAGACTCCTCCTGAGATTGGAGAGCTCTTGTTACCCTTATTCTCGTGATTCTTTGAGAAATTGCTCCTAATTCGTGCTCCACGACTAGATCGTGTTGTGTGGGTTAGAGTTCGTGGTTTCCCTTGTGGCTTGCACCTATCCCGTACTCCACGACTTGAGTGTGGTGGTGCGGGGTAGTATTGCGGGTTGTGGATCAGAGAATGTTTGAATTGCAGGCTTCGGTGAGCATCCTTCTCGTTGGGTCATAATCTCTTATTTTCCCATTTTTGGCTGCTTGCAGCTAGTTACTTGTTGGTGTCAAAACTGGCATATCTCGGGTAGGGGGTCCCGAACTGTGCGTCTAAGGATCGAAGGTAACAGGAGGCGGGGACACGATGTTTACCCAGGTTCGGGCCCTCTTAATGGAGGTAACACCCTACTTCCTGCTTGATTGACTTTGATGAGTATAAGGGCTACAAGAGTTGATCTACCTCGAGATCGTAGTGGCTAAACCCTAGATGTCTAGCATGTATGGTTGTGATCGCCTCTAAGGACTAAATCCTCCCGTTTATATAGGCACCGGAGGGGACTAGGGTTGTACAAAGTCGGTTTTACAGAGGAATGAAACTACACATCCGGATGCCAAGCTTGCCGTCCACGCAAAGGAGAGTCCCATCCGGACACGGGAGTAGACCTTCTATCTCGCATCTTTACGACCCATCAGTCCGGCCCATGTCACATAGGCCGGCTCCCCGAGTACCCCACGGTCCAGAACTCCCTCAATAGCCCCTGAACTAGACTTTAATGATGATGTGTTCGGCGTGCAGATTGTCTTCAGCATTGCAAGGCAGGTTCTTTCTCCGGATACTCCAATGCAGTCCTCCACACATAATAGCTGTATCCGGCTCTGTTAAATAATTACAGCCTTAAGCTGCAAGGGTAAAAAATATTCAAAACAAAGTAAGTCGCATCCATAAGCAATTTTTCCGGTGAGGCATTATGTCCTGACCTTGTTAGTATTCTGAACTGTTTTACAATCCTCGCTTCGTGTTTTGGGTTGTGGCTAGGAATTAAGTTAATGGCAAACAAACCGTTTTTTGGCGTGTGTTTAATTTCTAACCCTAGGGGCTGCATGGTTGAAGCCTGCAACACTGCACGGATGCATCCATTACATTCCTTGGCTTATAAAATTTCCTAGAGCTTAGACTTTATGCACAACTCATTTGAAATACAATAAATAAAATCCAATAGAAATCATTCCTAACTATTACATTCCTATAAATTAAGTAACACCCAGAGCAAACATTCTATGGATCACAATCTCATAAAAATTAAAGCAGCCCTAAACTTTCACGATTAGACAAAACAAGCCCATGCAAACCGTGAGGGAGTAAAACTCCTATCTGTCGCCTTAAACATTGGTTATAGTGCTTTTTGTAAACCGACACACACCCATGTTGTTATTTCTTCACTAGTTTTTTTGGAAAGCTTCTTATGATTGTTCTGATGCGTGCGAAAAATAATAAAAAAAATTAGAGCAAACATTCTATGGATTACAATCTAATAAAAATTAAAGGAGCCCTAAACTTCCACGCATTAGACAAAACAAGCCCATGCAAATCGTGAAGGAGTACAACTCCTATTTATTGCATTAAACGTTGGTTATAGTGTTTTTTGTAAACCGGCGCACACCCATGTAAGTATTTTTTTTACTAGTTTTTTGGGGAAGCTTTTTATGATTGTTCTGATGCGTGCAGAAATGTAAACCGGCGCACACCCATGCACAGTACAACTCCCATGTGAAAAACAAAAAGTAAAAAAAAAGTAAAAAAACCGGTTAAGAAGCCGAAAATGCGTGCAGAAATAAAAAAAATCTAAAAAGAGCGCTTAGAGCGCGACACGTGAAGGCGGCTAAGAATGTGCCAAGCAGGGCGCTCTCAGCCCACCTGCCAGTGATCGTTACGAGGCTTCCAAAAGAAAGCTGGTCAACGGGTTGCCCCCAACAAACCCACACAGCATCCGCAAGTGATCGATACGTGCTGAAAAAAAGGTAAAGAAGCAAAAAAGAGTGCCCATTGGGTTCCAGCCCAGCCCAAATTTAGTACGGTTGGATGCGCGCACCCAGCCCACCAAGCCCGACATTCCCGTCGGAACCCTCCCATTCCGCAGTTATATATAAATAGCAGCACTAGGGTTACCCGCTTCGCCTTCTGCACACAGCCTGCGCCGCCGCTGCCGCCGCCGCCGTCCGCTCTACCCCAGGTGAGCGAGCGCTACAATCTCTCCTGCCTCTTCCCCGATCTGCAGCTGCCGAACCCATTACTTCCGCGTAGTTCCTTGGCGGAGGTCATATTCTCCGGCTGTTGTGTCGTTCAGCGTTGATCGACCGGGAGTCCGGCGCGTTTGGTCTCTGCAGTTTGCGGCTCTAATGGTTGCAGATCTAATGGTTTCCGCTGTTTCTGGCATCGCAGGTAAGGAAGGGAGGAGCGGCGATGTCGCACCGCAAGTTCGAGCACCCGAGGCACGGCTCCCTCGGCTTCCTCCCCAGGAAGCGCTGCTCTCGCCACCGCGGAAAGGGTATGCACACCGAGTAACACTTGCATTAGAGCGCATATTCCATGGTGGCCCGTTTCTTTCCATGCTGATGTTATTGAGTGTGGTTTTCACACATAGCCTATAGTCTATCTCATTGTGCTTGTAAGGTTGCTCAAGTTGCTTGATTCGGATGAACCACTATGTTTTCTTGATACACTATATTGGATCCTGTAAATAGTAGCAAATGGTGCATCACACCTTTCTAGAATTTCATTGTGAACTTCAGTAGTGTCAACTAGTTTTTGTTCCCTGAAATCTGTCTTAAAAATACCTTGCACAACTATTCTTTGTTCAAATAAGGCAATTCTATTAAAAAATACTGTTACCCTGTAACTATTTGTGTCCTTCATTTTACAGTTCAGTGAATACTTATCTGGAGTTTGTCTTACTAGTCTGTTTTTTCTTATGCAGTGAAGTCCTTCCCCAAGGATGACCAACAGAAGCCTTGCCATCTCACTGCCTTCCTGGGCTACAAGGCTGGAATGACCCACATTGTTCGTGAGGTCGAGAAGCCCGGATCCAGTATGTCTAACCCTTCCATTATTCTAATCACGTTCGTTTCATTACTGAAAATAATGAACAGGAACGATTCTTGTTTTGTAAATATACAGTAACATGACCTTCAAGTTGCAATAGTCACGTAGATGCATGCTTAGCTTGTTATTTAGTTTATCATGCTGGCCGGATACACTGTCCCTTCATGTTATATTTGCCAACCAAAGTTATCTTCTGTAAATAGGGCCCTGCATGTTATATTTGCTTGATTGTTTGCTCTTGTTGATTCTTAAGATCGCATATGGTTGTTGTTACTTCTTGCAGAGCTCCACAAGAAGGAAACCTGTGAGGCTGTTACCATCATTGAGACCCCTCCTCTGGTCATTGTTGGTCTTGTGGCCTATGTGAAGACCCCTCGGGGCCTTCGCACTCTCAACTCTGTCTGGGCTCAGCACCTTAGTGAAGATGTGAGGAGAAGGTTCTACAAGAACTGGTGCAAGAGCAAGAAGAAGGCGTTCACAAAGTATGCCCTCAAGTATGACAGTGATTCAGGAAAGAAGGAAATCCAGTTGCAGCTTGAGAAAATGAAGAAGTACGCCACTATTGTCCGTGTTATTGCCCATACTCAGGTGTGATGGCCATTTCCCTGTTCATCTTGGTCAAGTATTCTGTCTATTATAAAATGTTTCACTCACCATTACTATGCCATTTCTAAATATCAGATTAGGAAGATGAAGGGCTTGAAACAGAAGAAGGCTCACCTCATGGAGATCCAGATTAATGGTGGCACCATCGCAGACAAGGTTGACTATGGCTACAAGTTCTTTGAGAAGGAAGTCCCAGTTGAAGCGGTCTTCCAGAAAGATGAAATGGTTGACATCATTGGTGTCACCAAGGGTAAGGGGTATGAAGGTGTTGTCACTCGCTGGGGTGTGACCCGCCTTCCCCGCAAGACCCACAGGGGTCTCCGAAAGGTTGCCTGTATCGGTGCCTGGCATCCTGCTAGGGTTTCCTACACTGTTGCTCGTGCTGGTCAGAATGGTTACCACCACCGCACAGAGATGAACAAAAAGATTTACAAGATGGGCAAGTCTGGACAGGAGTCTCACGAGGCCTGCACTGAGTTTGACAGGTATCTTTGAGTGAATCTGATTAGGTGCATGCTATCATCTGTTGTGCTCTTGAACATTTTCCATGAAACTGACGGCCATGCTGGTGCTTGCAGGACTGAGAAGGACATCACCCCGATGGGTGGCTTCCCTCACTATGGTGTGGTGAAGGGTGACTACCTCATGATCAAGGGCTGCTGTGTGGGCCCCAAGAAGAGAGTGGTGACCCTCCGCCAGTCCCTGTTAAAGCAGACGTCGCGGTTGGCCCTTGAGGAGATCAAGCTCAAGTTCATCGACACCTCATCAAAGTTTGGGCATGGCCGGTTCCAGACCACCGACGAGAAGCAGAAGTTCTACGGCAAGCTCAAGGCTTAGGCCGCGACAGATCTTATCCCATAGTGTTACCAGCTTTTTTTCTTGCTTTGTGGCAGATTGTTTGGGTACCGGTTTATGCATTGCAATTGCAACTCTGAGCTGCTGTGAATGTTTGAACTGATGAGGTTTATGCATTTTGAACTTAATAGTAATGCTATTTGCATGCCTTCAAATTTGGAAGCTAATGTTTCAGCTGTAGCCTCTACGTGGACAATCGTGTTTGTTGTCACGATCTGGTATCAAACCTATTCATGATCAGGGTCATGGCGCATCGAATGAAGGAAAATTTGGTTCAGAAAAAATTGTGCTTGTTCTCTGGCGAGGTCTGTACGCATGGCGTCTAAGAAAGATTAATAACATAACCGGCTGCTAGCTCAATCTTTGTGCCACCTTATAGCCAACTTAAGTAAGATTAATAACATAGCAGGCTGTTAGCTCTGTCTTTGTGTCACCCCACTTATAGCCAACCTAGAAGCCCATTCATGTGATAGTTGCTGCTTTACTACCCATAGTGAGAGTAACATAGTTGGTAACATCCATGTCTAAATAAAATAGATGATGTGGCAAGCAATAAATGAAAAAAAAAGCATGTGTAACATAGCTAGTTACTACTAGTATAAGTAACATCACACATATCGAGGTAAGATGAGTCTATAGCCTAATAAATGAAGTGTTGCATGTTACTCCCTTCTTTCTGGTTTATAGGGCTCATCATTAAGAGAAAATTAACCAATGCATGTAGTTTATGCATATATGCATTGCAATTAATGCATTGGTAAACATACTTTTTTGAGGAAAACAAGAGCATTATTTGGGTGCTTTTGCAAACTACAAAAAGTATTCCACCACTCATTGATGAGATTTTTGAATTGAGCCTTATAAACCGGAAAGGAGGGAGTACCACACATAGGAGTATGTTACGCTCCAGTAACATAGAGTAGTAATATGCCCATGTTACTACTCTATGTTACTACCCATTGTGGCTAGTCTTATACACTATATAGTTAATGCTTGACCGCACTTTCTTCTCTCACATAGTGCATTGGAGCTTGTGTTGCAGCTAGATGCAAGTTTATGTCACCCTATTATACTTGCTCTTAAGACTAGCCACATCGAGTTTAACTCAGCAAATTTGCTTATGTGGCAATGAGTTAATGAGGAGAGAGGTAATTTGAGTAACTTAGCTAGTTATTGTAACATCACATGTCCCAATGCAATATGAGTCTATAACCTAATAAATGAAGCTTTGCATGACACGACACTATGTTACTACCCACTATAAAAGTAGTAACATAGTCTACGGATATTTGTATGTTACTATTCATTGTGGCTAGTCTTTCAAATTTCAGCCTCATTTTTTCATGCATTCATTAATTTGTTCATCGACGGAAGCGAAGGGAAGGAACCGTTCTTTATCAAAGGAAGCGGAAGGGAGGGAATTGTTGTTTATCGAAGGAAGTGGAGGGAAGGAAAGACTTAGGGCATCTCTACCAGTAGATGCTGTAAAAGCGACTAGCCCGTTGATAGTGGCAAAGGTGTCACGTCTTTCGATGAGATGATGGATATCGCTTTGGTGGAAGTCGACTTTGACGATCCGACTACAAACGTGCGAGGACGTCGCGCCTTAGCAATCGCTAAACCAACTCCGAGAGGTTATTGACCACGCCGGAACAAGATCAACCTGACCACGAGGGTCTGTTTCCTGCGAGCAAACGAAGAACAAGCAAGAAGCTGAGATTGCAATCTGGATATTGCGAATATAAGATGAAAACTTTATTGATCAAGGTGGGGTTCTGTGGCGCCTTTGTCTAGTCCTTGAACACAAACAGAGTACGCGAAGTTGCAGCTATGGCGAACTTTTAATCTAAACAAAACCCAAGGGAAAAGCTACTAGATGGATCTACTTATATAGGAGCAAGGGGTGGCGGCCAAGGAAGTGGGAGGACATCCCAAGGCAGCCTAAAACTAACCCTAGGTCGTACAAAGCCAATGGGCCCAAGTGGAGGTGATGTAACACCTTTGGACTTGTAGTTTAACTCGAATTTTGCTGCAGCATCAGATTTTTTCGTCCATAACTCAACGCTCCGGACGAATTTGAAGGTGAATCCAACTAGGTTGGAAAGTGCACAACATCTAGTTTCCAACAAAAAAAGAATCACCCAATTTAGAATCCGTATGAAAAAGTTGTTGGCTTTTTGAGTCAGGTATGTCTGTGCAGTCCGAATCTGAATCCAGAACGTGAGAGACTTGGACTCTATCTTCTCTTGGCCCAAAAGTGATGTGAGAGGACTTTTTGAACAGCACCTAAACTTCTCCTTTTCGCTTATCTTCATATGTGGATTGTACAAATGTCCCATACACCTGTAATTAGACAAAACACAAAAGTGTGTGAAGTATTTTTGTTCTGGGTAACATAAATAGATTATTGAATAGTTTGCACTAGAAATCACCTGACAAATATGCATGTATGCAATATTTTTGGTCTTATCCAAGGTAGTCATGTCCTCATCATCCTCCCCTTCTTGAAAACAAAGCCGTCCTTGGCGTTGCTTAATCTGAAATGTGGCTAACAAAACAAACAAGGTGTACGTGTTGTATATGTATATGTCATCCATTTTTACTTCCTTTGAGTTTTGCACATATGACACATGTATATATGAGGAACCTTCATAGATTATAAAATATAAAACCAAAATATTATCATAAGTAGAATGCATGAAAATATTGCAACTCAGTTTGCACATATAAGTGAAGCTCTTATTCATATCAAAAGATTGGAAATATTCATCATTAAACCATCCCAACATTGGTGAATAAACCATACGCGCATCAAATTTACATGCTACAACATGCTTAAATAAGAAAACATGCAATAAGTCATTTGACACAGAATGATCACCAAGATTAGAGGTCATATCAAAATTATTAAACATTGGCACAATTATTTTAAAATGTATTTGATCCAAATCTGAATTATTTCCTGATTCACATCGTTCTTTGATATCAACAGTTAATTTAATGGGCGCACTCAAAATTGTTGGTATTTCAGTTATTTGATCACATGATGCATTCATGATAGTAACATGATTCTCTAAACTAGGTGGCGTGCTCAAATCAACAGGTAACTCAACACATGATGTATTTAAGTTAATTAGGCATGCATCATCTTATGTGAAATTATATCATCAATACCTTTAGTGTTACCTTGTCGCAAAGATGTAGCTGATGTAGGTATGGACAATGGCAATATACCATACACTTGAGATGATGTCGCACTCACAATCTAAGGTGTGACTGCTCTATAAGGTGCAACGATGGAGGAATCAACCGATGGTAGTGAGCATGAATTGGAATAGTAATTGTTGAAGTCACCCAATGCATCCTCCTATAACTGTCTCTCAAAGGTACAAGTATGAACATACATACCAGTAATGCAGCAAGGAATGTACTGAAATCTTGCCTGAATATCATGGTTCAAACCACCAAAAAATCTATTCATTGTATCATCCTTAGATTCTTCTATGTCACAATGATGCATATAAGATTTGAACTCTTGGTAGTAAGCATGAACAGTGTTGTTGCCTTGTTTAAATTGTTCAAATTTGCGAAGCAATTCACGACGATAGTAAGTAGGGAAAAATTGTTGTCTCATTACATCTTTCAAATCTTTCCAAGTTGTGGGTTGGTTATCAATGTTTTTCTTACAATGCACACTCCACCAAACAGAAGCAAAACCAGTAAATGCTCTAGTGGCAGCTCGTACTCGCTCAAGTTCAGAAAAGTCATGGTGACTAAAAACTTGTTCTACTTCAAGCTCCCAAGCAAGATAAATAGCAGGATTAAATCTACCCTCAAATGACGGTAAAGAGATAACCTGACCATGTGCTTGTGTGTGTTGTCCCAACTCTCGTGATGGTGGAGATACCACTTGATAGTGGCTAAGGTGTCCCGTCTTTCGATGAGATGATGGATATAGATTTGGTGGAAGTCGACTTTGACGATCCGACTACGAACGTTCGAGGACGTCGCACCTTAGCAATCGCTAAACCAACTCCGAGAGGTTATTGACCACGCCAGAGCACGATCAACCTGACCACAAGGGTCTGTTTCCCACGAGCAAACGAAGAACAAGCAAGAAACTAAGATTGCAATCTGGATATTGTGAATATAAGATGAAAGCTTTATTGATCAAGGTGGGGTTTTGTGACGCCTTTGTCTGGTCGTTGAACACAAACGAAGTACGCGAAGTTGCAGCTATGGCGAACTTTTAATCTAAACAAAACTCAAGGGAAAAGCTACTAGATGGATCTACTTATGTAGGAGCAAGGGGTGGCGGCCAAAGAGGTGGGAGGACGTCCCAAGGCAGCCTAAAACTAACCCTAGGTCGTACAAAACCAATGGGCCCAAGTGGAGGTGATGTAACACCTTTGGACTTGTAGTTTAACTCGGATTCTGCTGCAGCATCAGATTGTTTCGTCCATAACTCAACTCTCCGGACGAATTTGAAGGTGAATCCAATTAGGTTGGAAAGTGCACGAAATCTAGTTTCCAACCAAAAAAGAATCACCCAATTTGAAGTCCGTATGAAAAAGTTGTTGGCGTTTTGAGTCAGGTATGTTTGTGCAGTCCGAATCTGAATCCAGAACGTGAGAGACTTGGACTCTATCTTCTCTTGGCCCAAAAGTGACGTCTTGAACATCATCTAAACTTCTCCTTTTCCCTTATCTTCATATGTGGATTGTACAAATGTCCCATACACCTGCAATTAGACAAAACACAAAAGTGTGTGAAGTATTTTTGTTCTGGATAACATAAATAGATTATTGAATAGTTTGCACTAGAAATCACCTGACAAATATGCATGCATGCAATATTTTTAGTCTTATCCAAGGTAGTCATGTCCTCATCACCCGTAAAATTCCGGCGACTATAAGGGTTTGGCCCTTTTTTTGGGCCAGACTAGACCCCGTATAGTCGCCCTGGCCCATAAAGCGTTGAAAAACACCCCTCGTGCATTCGTGCAGTATATCTATGGGTCCACTGCCGCTATACGGGGTGAAACCCAATCCCCGCCGCCGCAATCCCTCCTTTCCCCTCCAATTTCTCACCGCCGGCAATCCAAATCCGCCGCCCCACTCTGCTACCGCCAACGGATCTGCCACCATGCGGCTTGAGATGTGGAGCTCCGGTCGTGGCGCTGACAGAGGCGAGGACCCCAAGCGGAAGCGCTGGGTAGCCACCGACGCGGCGAGGAAGCGGTTCGCCCGGCGGTACACGAACCGGGGCCTTGAGCCGCCGCCGTCCCTCCTCCGTCGCGAGACAGAGGAGTACGACTTGTGGTAGGCTCGACTCTTCGGCGCGGGTATGTGACACCCGGATAATCGAGCTACAGTAAACCTCTACTAATGGTGCTATGTCACCTCGGTTACTGTTGATAAACTTGAGTTAGTTCAAAACTGATTCCAATTCAAATTTGAAATAAAGTCAAACGCTAAAAGTTTTCAAAAGCTAAAACTATAATGTTCTCAATGTGGCAAATAAATCATAAGTAATTATGGTGGAGGATCCACATTATTATAAAATAATTAAAGGCACTAAAATAAATAAAACAATGACCGAAATAATAACTTAATTTTCTTTTAATTAACAGAGAATACAAGGCACTTTACTTTTGTCCCAAACTTTTTGTGAGAACAACTGATTTTACAAATCTAATTGAGGGGTGGGTTTCACTTTTTCTAAAAACTACAAACTATTAAATAAGTAAAAGAAAATAGAAACAAGGAAATAAATAAAAGGAACGGTAAAATAAAAACAAAACATAGCAAAAAAAAAAACGAAGCAAGCCCCCCCCTTGATCACCAGATATCGCCTATTCTCCTCTATACTGCTTGCATTAGAGTAGTGTAGCATGTTACTGCTTTCGTTAATCCTATTCTGATGCATAGCCTGACATTGTCGCTACATCTGTTGATACCTTACCTGCAATCCTAAATGCTTAGTATAGGATGCTAGTTTATCATCATTGGCCCTACATTCTTGTCAGTCTGCCTTGCTATACTATCGGGCCGTGATCACTTGGGAGGTGATCACGGGTATATACTATACATACATACATACTATACAGATGGTGACTAAAGTCGGGTCAGCTCATTGAGTACCCGCAAGTGATTCTGACGAGGGGGCTGAAAGGACAGGTGGCTCCATCCCGGTAGAGGTGGGCCTGGGTTCCCGACGGCCCTCGACTGTTACTTTGTGGCGGAGCGACAGGGCAGGTTGAGACCACCTAGGAGAGAGGTGGGCCTAGCCCTGTTCGGCGTTCGCGGATACTTAACACGCTTAACGAGATCTTGGTATTTGATCTGAGTCGGCTACGAGCCTATACGCACTAACCATCTACGCGGGAGTAGTTATGGGTATCCCGACGTCGTGGTATCAGCCGAAGCACTTCAGACGTCAGCGACGGAGCGGCGCGCGCCGGATTGGAACGTAAGCCTGCTCTTGTATTAAGGGGGCTAGTTCTGCTTCCGGCCGCCCACGCAACGTGCAGGTGTGCTATGGGCGATGGGCCCAGACCCCTGTGCGCTTAGGTTTAGACCGGCGTGTTGACCTCTCTGTTTTGCCTAGGTGGGGCTGCGACGTGTTGATCTTCCGAGGCCGGGCATGACCCAGGAAAGTGTGTCCGGCCAAATGGGATCGAGCGTGTTGGGCTATGTGGTGCACCCCTGCAGGGAAGTTTAATCTATTCGAATAGCCGTGATCTTCGGTAACAGGACGACTTGGAGTTGTACCTTGACCTTATGACAACTAGAACCGGATACTTAATAAAACACACCCTTCCAAGTTCCACAGACAACCCGGTGATCGCTTTTCCGCAGGGCGACGAGGAGAGGATTGCCGGGTAGGATTATGCTATGCGATGCTACTGGAGATGCTACTTGGAGATGCTATTTGGAGGACTTCAATCTACTCTCTCCTACATGTTGTAAGACGGAGGCTGCCAGAAGCGTAGTCTTCGATAGGACTAGCTATCCCCCTCTTATTCTGGCATTCTGCAGTTCAGTCCACCGATATGGCCTCCTTACACATATACCCATGCATATGTAGTGTAGCTCCTTGCTTGCGAGTACTTTGGATGAGTACTCACGGTTGCTTCTCTCCCTCTTTTCCCTTTTCCTTCTACCTGGTTGTCGCAACCAGATGCTGGAGTCCAGGAGCCAGACGCCACCGTCGACGACGACCCCTACTACACCGGAGGTGCCTACTACTACGTGCAGCCCGCTGACGACGACCTGGAGTAGTTAGGAGGATCCCAGGCAGGAGGCCTGCGCCTCTTTCGATCGGTATCCCAGTTTGTGCTAGCCTTCTTAAGGCAAACTTGTTTAACTTATGTCTGTACTCAGATATTGTTGCTTCCGCTGACTCGTCTATGATCGAGCACTTGTATTCGAGCCCTCGAGGCCCCTGGCTTGTATTATGATGCTTGTATGACTTATTTTATTTGTAGAGTTGTGTTGTGATATCTTCCCGTGAGTCCCTGATCTTGATCGTACACATTTGCGTGCATGATTAGTGTACGATTGAATCGGGGGCGTCACAAGTTGGTATCAGAGCCGACTGCCTGTAGGAATCCCCCTTCCAACTCCTTGGCCGAAGTCGAGTCTAGACTTTACAAAACTTTTACTAACATGGCTGTGCGGCCCATGGGCCCACGTCGCCATTGGGTGGTAGTAGGATCTTTTACTCCTCGACCTTTACTCTGGGGCTCTGAACTCTCTTCTACTCGGGTTAAACGATTTCAACTAAAATCTGACTTTAGGTTCTCGAAAATACTTTCTCCGGAGAGCCCCTTCAGTCCAGGTGATCGCCGACTACACCAGAAGATTTCGAAGTTACTCGCGGAAACTCTTTTGAGACTTTGTGTCCGTTGCTTTTGCAATTCCCTACCATCGAAATATCCCTATGGATAAATACATACACTTGACGTTCTTACTTTTATTCCCAGTTGATCTTGTTATTACAAGATACCCTGAAATTCTCTCTATTGATCCGAGAATATCTTGTGCCTACTGTCTTGCAATTCCTTGTCACCTGAATACCCCTATGGATAATTCTCGCACTTGTCGAGTATCCGCTTATCCCCAGTTGTTCATGTGTTTCGCAAAAGTCTTCAAAATAATATTCAATCTTCCGAAAATCCTCTAGAGCCTTTGGCTCTTGAAATTCTTGCTTGCTTGCATTATGGTTAATCCCATAAGTCTCGTAGTCTTAATGACATTCCTTGTCATTATCATTTTGAGTCCGTTGACTCAATATGTTTGCGAATACACGCAATCATCATTGATCCTTATAAATTAATTTTCCGGCTGAGCTGCCATTCTTTTAACTGGAATTGGTTCTCGACCAATCCAATTGTCGTTGATTATACCCTAAGGCTATTCAACTTATCCATCCCTAATCAGAGCATTGCTTCTGATCCCTTGATTTGGAAATCATAATTCCTTTGCATTTGACAATTGAGTTAGTCAGTTGTTTCTATAATTTGATCTCCTTGCACTCTTCTTCCTCTAGTTGAGTACCGATGCTCACGTCAGATCCCTTGTGGACCATCAGGCCCATTGTTGGATTTTATCCGTCAGCATCCTGCATATTCAATAACCTTGTGAGCCTTCCCTTGGATACATAATGCCCTTGGTAATTGTATCATCTACGTTCTCAACCTTGCTCTACTTTCGAGCTTGTGTTATTTACTCTTGAAACTTGCGGTATACGTTTCTAAGAAGCCCCCGTGGGTTGAACATATGCCTTCTCTAAACCGTGTGAACCCGAAAGTTTTCACGAGTCATACTCTTCTGGTGCTTCACCAGATAAAATTTCAACACCGCAACTTCATCGAACGTGAGAAGTGAATGAAAGGTTATGCATTGGAGAAGTGGGAGTCGACCTTGAACTTGTGTTCATGCCCATGGACACGATGTAGATCTTATCATTAAAGCTTCTCTTAAATGAATTATTCCCTTGGTTTAAGTTTTTCTTATATCAGGGATCTGGCCTTTTGCATCCGTGGTTCCGACCATGTTTGTTCTTCTTTGATTCCATTTCTCGGACAAGTTAAACAACTGTCTTCTAAGGATCAATACCCCAGTCCAACCTTTACTTTGATCTTCTGTCGAGTATTACCCCCCTGGTATCTCGAGATTATCATGGAACTGCTTAACTTTTTATGAGTTCTTCATCAAGTGCTACCTTCCCACCGATTCCAATTTTTCATGGGCTCTAAGTTATTAAACACTCAAAGACACCGATAACTGAACCGAGTCCACACTACGGTTCAACAACTCTTAGTAATCTTCTTTAAGTACGAGTTTGAACTCAATCACGTCATTCCGAGCCTACTCGATTATATCATTACCATGCTAAATTTTAACTGTGCTACCTGGTCCTTAATCCCGGAGCACAACTTTTGACAATGAGCTAAGATTACGTAGGTCTTCCTCGTCATATCAGTTCGCCTTGAACAACAATCTTGACTTCAGGTTTGTGTTGTACCTATGGTTCCAATAACCTCTTGCTTCATCATTCTTTTGGCTGATGTGATCGCGGATCGATTACATCTTCGTGGAATCTCTCGACAAATGTGTCATGATCACCATCTACATTCTGATGCTCTTCCAGGATATCAAGTGAATTAATGATGAGACATACCATCCTTGCCCTCGATGAATTGTATTATCATCGACCACTTTATTGCCTTCCCACCAACACAAGCTTGTTCATGATTGGTGTTATACCTTGAGTTCCTTGCTACCCAGCAATTGTTCTTCTTTACCTTGGAGTATTACCATCCTTTATGTCAAGAATGTTCTGAGATTTGTTCCACCTCTTGAGAATTCTTGACATAGAAATACTTCTCACCATCACCATTCTTTCTTGGTCCCCGTGTTAATTCCAACAAGTGAACGATGTTGTTTGGATTCTTTCCTTCTAACAACCCTATCTCTTTGGAGTTAATGGTCGAAAGTTCATTCTTAGGCTATTGATTATTGCATCACCACTCTGACATTGGTCGTGCAACCCAACCCATATTTCGGGCGCACCTTTCAACCAATGTTTAATTGTGTATGTTTTCCTCGAGCATACTTCCTTATATCTTTTGATCTGACAAATGTTATCTCCTTGTTCACTTAATTGTGGACATCCATCTTTTGGGAATCTCGGTGAATTGCCGTTGAGTTCACCAGACACCTCCTTGTCCTCTCCTTGGGTTAATGATGAACTCTTGATAACGGAAATCACTTCATAGTTCATTTTCCAAGAATCTTACAATGTCATTTCGTTGATATGTGCCGTAGCTTTTCTTCTCGGACATCCTGAGTCTGAGGTATCATGACACCAATCGGATCTGAATCTTGGTCGGATATGATGGTTGGGACAACTTTCCAAGAGTTATGATGTTGATCCTGTGATGACCCGGTAACATGATGTCATGCCTAGCACCCCCCCCCCCGGCTGGAGGACCTATCATTATAGATTCCTTTTCAGCAAGGTTATCCATTCACCCATGAGGAAATTGTAAGACTTATTCTATAAGTTCTTCCTGATGGACCCTTTTTGTTTCCAAAGCCTTAACTTGCTTGAAGACCATGTAATGCTATCTCGAAGCATGTTTGTGGTACTTCGATTTTCAACAAGGACATTTGAAGCCAATGCTAAATGTTTCCTGCTAAATTATCCAAACACCGCTGTATGGGTAATGTCATGAAATTTCTCTCCCCTACCTAAGGAGTTTTCTATATTATATCCTGTCGTGGTTATCATGCACTGCTTGTCCTTGGGAAGGATATACCCTGAAATATGTGTTTAAACACATTTTCCTTTCCATTGTTCTGCTTAATCTGATAACCATATTTTCCTTTCCATTAATTGGTTTAACCTTTCTTGTGATCTATATGATCTAAGCAGTAATATTCTCCTGCTTATGAATATACCTCGGTGTACAATTCTGTCAGCAAGACCCTGTTACTATTGTTGATGACATTTCGGTAGCCACCAATGGACGAGAACCTTGCCTATTGGCCCGCCTCGTTCAACGAGCAGGAAAATGGTTCTCTTCGTCCCTCGCCCTTGGTATCGACGTTATTACCGACCTAACTGACAGGTTATTCTCTGGCATGCCTTGCTATCATAACCGTGCAAGATGTCACCGCTCTCTCAACGTTTAACCCACATGGTGGGCCCATAACCCACAGTTCCACAGGATCAAAACCTGACTCTCCTATACACCCTGTTGTCGAAGTTATTCCTCGCGCTTGGCTACGTATTTAATTCACGGGCCACCTTCCTAATGCTCTAATCTGGTATCAGACGCAATACTTATTCTCGCTGCTCTGAAACCCTTTCTCACTCTGGTTCAGACTTCGAGCAACTATCTATCCACTTGGAACCTCTTATTGCACCGTCTTACTTTGCTCTCGATGAGTTTCATTTGTTCAACTCGAGAGATACTCATATGTTCATACTTGGGAAACCCCCAGAAGATTTTCCCTTGTAACATCCTATCGTTGTAGAGCTGCCCCTTTCCTATTCGTAAGTACGATGGAGATCCCGAAGAAAGGATGACAAATTGATCATGGTGACTTGAAGCAGTGAAATGAAGACATCAACGAAAGGGATCAACCTCTTCGAAAGGGAAGCCAAGACCGAGAAGACTCGTTAGGTTTTTCGCTACCAACACCTTCGCCCCTTACTCCACCGCTTAAATCTCGGGACGAGATTTCTTGTAGTGGAGGAGATTTGTGACACCCGGATAATCGAGCTACAGTAAACCTCTACAAATGGTGCTATGTCACCTCGGTTACTGTTGATAAACTTGAGTTAGTTCAAAACTGATTCCAATTCAAATTTGAAATAAAGTCAAACGCTAAAAGTTTTCAAAAGCTAAAACTATAATGTTCTCAATGTGGCAAATAAATCATAAGTAATTATGGTGGAGGATCCACATTATTATAAAATAATTAAAGGCACTAAAATAAATAAAACAATGACCGAAATAATAACTTAATTTTCTTTTAATTAACAGAGAATACAAGGCACTTTACTTTTGTCCCAAACTTTTTGTGAGAACAACTGATTTTACAAATCTAATTGAGGGGTGGGTTTCACTTTTTCTAAAAACTACAAACTATTAAATAAGTAAAAGAAAATAGAAACAAGGAAATAAATAAAAGGAACGGTAAAATAAAAACAAAACATAGCAAAAAAAAAAACGAAGCAAGCCCCCCCCTTGATCACCAGATATCGCCTATTCTCCTCTATACTGCTTGCATTAGAGTAGTGTAGCATGTTACTGCTTTCGTTAATCCTATTCTGATGCATAGCCTGACATTGTCGCTACATCTGTTGATACCTTACCTGCAATCCTAAATGCTTAGTATAGGATGCTAGTTTATCATCATTGGCCCTACATTCTTGTCAGTCTGCCTTGCTATACTATCGGGCCGTGATCACTTGGGAGGTGATCACGGGTATATACTATACATACATACATACTATACAGATGGTGACTAAAGTCGGGTCAGCTCATTGAGTACCCGCAAGTGATTCTGACGAGGGGGCTGAAAGGACAGGTGGCTCCATCCCGGTAGAGGTGGGCCTGGGTTCCCGACGGCCCTCGACTGTTACTTTGTGGCGGAGCGACAGGGCAGGTTGAGACCACCTAGGAGAGAGGTGGGCCTAGCCCTGTTCGGCGTTCGCGGATACTTAACACGCTTAACGAGATCTTGGTATTTGATCTGAGTCGGCTACGAGCCTATACGCACTAACCATCTACGCGGGAGTAGTTATGGGTATCCCGACGTCGTGGTATCAGCCGAAGCACTTCAGACGTCAGCGACGGAGCGGCGCGCGCCGGATTGGAACGTAAGCCTGCTCTTGTATTAAGGGGGCTAGTTCTGCTTCCGGCCGCCCACGCAACGTGCAGGTGTGCTATGGGCGATGGGCCCAGACCCCTGTGCGCTTAGGTTTAGACCGGCGTGTTGACCTCTCTGTTTTGCCTAGGTGGGGCTGCGACGTGTTGATCTTCCGAGGCCGGGCATGACCCAGGAAAGTGTGTCCGGCCAAATGGGATCGAGCGTGTTGGGCTATGTGGTGCACCCCTGCAGGGAAGTTTAATCTATTCGAATAGCCGTGATCTTCGGTAACAGGACGACTTGGAGTTGTACCTTGACCTTATGACAACTAGAACCGGATACTTAATAAAACACACCCTTCCAAGTTCCACAGACAACCCGGTGATCGCTTTTCCGCAGGGCGACGAGGAGAGGATTGCCGGGTAGGATTATGCTATGCGATGCTACTGGAGGTGCTACTTGGAGATGCTATTTGGAGGACTTCAATCTACTCTCTCCTACATGTTGTAAGACGGAGGCTGCCAGAAGCGTAGTCTTCGATAGGACTAGCTATCCCCCTCTTATTCTGGCATTCTGCAGTTCAGTCCACCGATATGGCCTCCTTACACATATACCCATGCATATGTAGTGTAGCTCCTTGCTTGCGAGTACTTTGGATGAGTACTCACGGTTGCTTCTCTCCCTCTTTTCCCTTTTCCTTCTACCTGGTTGTCGCAACCAGATGCTGGAGTCCAGGAGCCAGACGCCACCGTCGACGACGACCCCTACTACACCGGAGGTGCCTACTACTACGTGCAGCCCGCTGACGACGACCTGGAGTAGTTAGGAGGATCCCAGGCAGGAGGCCTGCGCCTCTTTCGATCGGTATCCCAGTTTGTGCTAGCCTTCTTAAGGCAAACTTGTTTAACTTATGTCTGTACTCAGATATTGTTGCTTCCGCTGACTCGTCTATGATCGAGCACTTGTATTCGAGCCCTCGAGGCCCCTGGCTTGTATTATGATGCTTGTATGACTTATTTTATTTGTAGAGTTGTGTTGTGATATCTTCCCGTGAGTCCCTGATCTTGATCGTACACATTTGCGTGCATGATTAGTGTACGATTGAATCGGGGGCGTCACAGGGTAGCTCCTCCGACGCAAGTACCTCGCGCACGCCGCTGCCATTGGTCAAGAGGGAGGCAGAGGAGCTCCCATGGCTCCACGAGGAGGGAGGCGGGGGAGCTCCCGCCGCTCAACGCGGTGAAGAGGGAGTCTGAGGTGGAGGAGCCGCGCGTCGACATCGTCGGGCCGGAGGACTACATGAGGCGGACGCCATCGAGGCAGTGATTCTCGAGCGCAGTGCGTGAGAAGAGGACAAGGTGGCGCAGCTCCGCCACCGGGACAACGAGATCAACCAGCTCCTGTACGAGCAGGGCCTCGCCAAGGCGCGGGAGTTCGACGAGAAGATGGAGGCGTGGCCCCGCGAAACCGACACGCAAGGCTCCATGTACATCGACCTCACCTCCGACGATGATGATGAGTGATCGGCGCCACGCCGCAGCGTCGCCGCTGCACCCGGAGGGCTCCAGTGAGCCCCATTTTGGGCACTAGGGTTAGGGGTAGGCGGCCTCCTCTGATCTAGTCTATGTAAAAATCAACTATGTATGGATCATCATGTATCTATGGATGCACCTAGTTCTAATGTTTGTGTTCTTCTCTCGCGCGAAATTTTATTTTCAAATTTTAAAGGTCCATTTGAGGTTTCTGTTATGCCACAACTATTTTCAGCCCTTATCCGAGCGAAAGCACGAACTGTAAACCCTTTATAAGGGCTAGCCTTATAAGGGCTGCTAGAGATGCTCTTAAAAGGTGTAAATGAAGAGCGTTCCGTAAACAAATCAGTGTCTTGTTTGAATCAAGAATAGCAATTCCATTTGTTGAACCACGACCGATGAAATTAAGCTCCCTATCATAGCCGAAGAAACTAAGCTCCCTATTCATAGATCTGTGCCTGACTTTATCGAGTTTTTTGACGCGAAGGCTTTCATGGCTAGCTTTATTAATTTCAAATAACACTTACATCATCCAGTAAATAACGAGAGATAAAACTAGGGTTCAACCACATCTAGGTAAGGGCATCTTCAATGCCGACCCGCAATTTTTTCATGCATCCGTCCGCATGGTTCTTACAAACAGGACATGCACCACGTCCTCCGCGCGGTGCTTACAAATAGGGCATTGCGTTGATGTGGAGATAATAGATTAGCCAGAACATCGAGGAATGGTAGGATCTGTGGATGAAGATTTTCACTTTACTTGGTACTTTCAGTCTCCATAGTTTCTTCCATATAGTATGAGGCGACAAACCGCTTGAGATAGAAGAACTAGGACTCAGACTGGCATAGGAATCTTCCCATTGTTTACAGTAGGCCGAACAAACACCAAAAACTCTAAATTTTTTATTGCCATGCAACATGATCCTCTGTGTCCTATCGATGTGTGGGAATTTGCAGAATAAGTTCATCGTATATGTGCCAAAAATTCTTCCTAATCAAACTTCCATCCCATACGCCAATAATAGGGTCAATAAGCTCATGAACTCTAGTAAGCACTCTGTTTTCATAGACTGCGATGATTTTTCAAGAAGAATTTTTTTAGGATCTAACAATCCTCCCAAATATTTATCTTCAAGCCATTACCAATTCCCCAAGTACTCCCTCTTTAAAAGGTATGAACTCCAGCCAAATGCTCTGCTAGACATAAGATGAACCCTTTTTTAACTCACAATTGAGCAACTCATCAGAGGGGGAGTACTTTGATCGAAGCACTCTTACACAATCATGATGCTCAATGAGCCTCCAACATTGTTTAGCAAGCATTGCCAGATTAAAACTGTGCATATCACGAAAATCCATGCCACCTCTATCCTTTGGGACACACATTCTTCACCATGCAAACCAATGCATTTTACATCGGTTTTCCATGTCACCCCACCAATAGTGCAAAATAGGATCAGTGATCCTCTTGCAAATTTTCTTCGGGAATTTGAATACGTTCATCGCATACGTAGGGATGGCTTGGGCCATCGCTTTAATCAGAGCCTCCTTACCATCATAAGATAAAGTTCTCTCTTTTTCATCCATCGATAATTTTCTAAATTGTCTCGATAAGATGTTTAAAATAATCCACACTATCCACCACAATTATAGAGGGAAGGCCCAGATATTAATCAGAAAGAGAAAGAGACTCCGTCATTATATCCATAATTTGACATACCTCCACTTTTGCATCAACATTTGTATTGAGGCTGAAATAAATACTCCAAAAACATTCTTATATTTTGGGACGGAGGAAGTAGATGATTTAGGACCCGTTCGGTATCACTCCACTCCGCGGCTCCGCTCCGGGAGCAGGCGGAGCTGTAGCTCAAAAACTTGGAGCGAGCAAACAGCCACTCCACAGATTCTCGGAGCCGGTGGATTACCAAACATGGCCTTAGCCACACCCACCATTTGTGGCAAGGTCATAGTATAATCATCCAGAATCCTTTTTAACGTGTTTGCATTTTCAGCATCCGTCCTCATAAGCATCAAAGAATCATCGACAAAAGGTAAATGTGAAATTGGAAATTCCCCACGGTTCGTTCATCTGTTTCGCTGCCAGAGCGGGCCCGCATGCCAGCAGCACAGCGAGATTCCCAAGTGCACGTGTGCATGTGCTCACCATCCACAAGCACACACACGCTCGCGCACGCACGAGTGGCGGGAGCGGAAGCCATGCCTCCCCTCCTCCTCCCGGCCTCGCCGTCGCTATCGCTACACTTCGCCGGTGCCGGTGCCGCTACCGCTGCGTCGTCCTCCCGCCGCGCCATGGTCGCTGTGGCGTCCGCGGCGTCCAGGAGCTCGTCGTCGTCCTCGTTCGACGCGTCCGCCTTCGAGGCCGAGCGGCTCCGCCTCGACGCCGACGCGCGGGCCTCGATGGTGACCACCGCCGCGGGAGCGCAGGCGGAGGCGGACCCGAGGGCGTGGAAGTGGAAGATACGAAAGCGGGTGTGGGACGTGCTCGAGGCCGAGGGCGTCGCGCGCAACCCCCGCCCCGTCCACCACCGCATCCCCAACTTCGATGGCGCCGCCGCCGCCGCCGATTCGGTCCGCTCTCCCCCCGCCTCCCTTTCGCTTCTCTCCACGGAGCCCCCACCACGAAAACTAGCACGCTGTTCTGTTCCTGTCTCCGATTGTGGTTGATGTTACCAGCCGCAAAATTGGGGAGTTCCTTTGGTCCTGCTAGTGCTATCTGACTGTTCCTTCATTATTTTTGCTTATATAACTCTGTAATGACGTGGAAATGTTTCTGAATCTCACTAGTTAGGGAGGTTGGACGTGTTTCAGAATGCACAATGCGTGAAGGTCAATCCGGATTCGCCGCAGAAGCAAGTTCGATTCTTAACACTCTCAGGTGAGTCGGCTGCCGCTTCTCCTTGCATACCTTAAAAACTTGCATGTTATTGGCTGTTGATATCTTGTTTCGTTTCTTGTATTATCCATGCAAGCCAGAACAGACTTTGATGAGGATTATAGCTTTCCATACAATTTGCCCCTTTGAACCTGATGCTCATTTTAGCCCACTACTCAGTATAAGTTTGTCATACATACTCGACCAGGTGTTTCTTTATTTACAAATGGTGCTACTGGAATCATTCAGGCGATAAGAAACTTCTGACACCGCAACCACGGCTCAGGACGGGGTTCTTCTCCGTTCTAGAATCTCAGATGATACCCACTGGATGCATTCCTGAAGCATGCACTTCTGTTGGCGCAGTCAAATATGGAAGGCCGATAGATCTAGATGAAGTGATTAAAGTGGATCTGATTGTGATTGGGTCGGTTGCAGTTGATCCAAGCACGGGAGCACGACTAGGGAAGGGTGAGGTAATTATTTTCTTGCACATGCAGTTGAAGAGCTGAACTAGAGTTGATTTTGTTATACTTGGATCAATGATCAAGATCAAATGTTGACCTTTGCCAATGTCAATACTGCTTCTTTAATGAAGAAACAGTAGGGAAAGCCTCTACTGCGCCATTTTCCTTTTATAAATGGAGAACTATACAAACAGTTATGTACAATGTCAATGCTGCCCTGAAACTGAACTGTGCTTTGTCTACCAAAAGTCGAATTTTCTCGCTTCTTATCTGTAGTTTATCTGTGAACGTTGATCGTAGGGATTTGCAGAGCTGGAATATGGGATGCTTCGTTATATGGGAGCTACAGATGATTCGACCATGGTAGTAACAACTGGTGAGTTTTATTTATGTATCAGCTGGTGATCCAGTTTGTATACAGATCTAATTGGTTTGGTAATGTAGGAACTAGGATAATTGATATATAGGTGGGCATCTTCTCATTCTTCAGCATGAGTGCAAGCTTTTTTTTTTCTCAAAATATTTGTCAGCACTTCCTTTTTATGTAATAGCCTGTGGCTAACTGGACCTAACTTCATAGTCGTGACGCTAGAAATGGTTGAGATATTGGTGGATATTGTTTTTTATTATCCACAATCCTGCTTGTATTTCATCGATCATTTTCTTCAAAGAACCATCTATGTGGACATGCTGTGCCTCTTCTTTTCTGAAGTGGAAACAATTGGTGATTCATTAGTTTCTATTTGAAAGATTGAGTAATAACCTATCCCGTAGTATTAACTTACCATTTTGTCTACGGGTACAGTACATGACAAGCAATTAGTGGATGACATTCCAGTTGAAAAGCTGCTAATTCATGATGTACCGGTTGATATTATCTGCACCCCAACTCAGGTCATCTTAACAAATACTGCAATCCCAAAGCCACAAGGTCTGACTGATTCCTCTCGCTTGGTAAAGTTGCAAATAAATCTTCCACCACCAGATTTTGACGAACTTCTGTTTGTGCAGGGATTTATTGGGAAAAACTATCTCCCGAAAAATTGGGCCAAATTCGAATTTTAAGAGAGCTGAAGAGACGCATAGAGCAAGAGACAGGAACAATACTTCCTTGTGGGCCATCTGAGAATCTACCCCCAACAGCTCAACGAAGAAAAAGAAGAGGGCGGTAACTAAGTATGTGTATCTTAACTGATTCTATTGAATATTATACATATATTTTAGAGAAAATTAAGATATGTTAAGCATTGCGCGGTTCAAATATTGGGTCTATAAAGACTTGTTTACAAAAGGTCATACTGTTTCATCTTCTTCGTTGAGTCGGCAACATAAATGTGTGCTCGTGTGGCTGTTCCCATGGCCTATGTGACGGTCTTCGCATCCCTCTGTCCCCAAATATAAGACGCTAAAATATGAGATGTTAAACATCTTATATTTTGAGACACACGGAGTACTAGAAAACGGGTTCTATACTGTGCAGAATTCGGAAATGTTACCCAACTTGTGGCATGACCAATTTTAATTAGATCCCAATGATGTGCATCATACCTGGCTGAACTTATCTGCTGACGTGTCTGCAGATGTGTTCGCGTTGGAACAGTCAGAGCGCACATGTATCCCGGCGCTGATGCGGCATTACGTGATTGGCTCTTGCGTCTTTTGTCCTTCAAGAGAGTTGTGACCAATTTGTCGAAGTCACTTAACTAAATTGTGGTTTGCGCGGAAAAAAGAAGAAAAAGATGACAGGTTGTGAACGCTGAAATTTAAAATTCAGTGGAATGATCCAGCCACCTTATCCAAAAGTTCCCTAATTTGAACGTGTGAATGGATTGTTTGTCTCCTGTATTTCTTGGACCGTGCCCTTGAGACACTGTCTCAATCTCCCGGTCTCAGGTGTGTATAATAACGCGATCTACTCCCTCCGTCTAGTTATATGTGTACATCTAGCATTACAAATCTTATCTCAAAAAAGTGTACGGGGTGTTGCCCCGGACTGATCCGTTCAACGATAATGGCTTCATTTTTGGTGAGCCACCTTAAAGGTCCGCAAAACTGCATATCAGCGATGGAGCCGCGTCGAGCTCGGGTGAGGAGGTGATCTGTCATTCTTTTCTTCGGTGGCTGTTGTGGTGGTGCCGGATGCAGGTGACGGGCGTTGGTGTCAAGCTCAGAGATGTTATGCTATTACTTTGTCATGTGGATTTTTACAAGGCTTGTACTTTGATCTCTATAATATGAATGAGACACGTATTATCATGGAAAAAAAATCACTCCCTCACCCTATGTCCTCCTCCAAGCCCCATTCTTCTCCCACGCATAATCCCCAATCCCCATTCTCTCCTTTAATTTAATTGGTTGAGGCTAATAAGAGGAGAGAGAACTAATATGACACTCATTTTCTAAATGTACACTTATAACGAGGAAAAATATATTTGGTGCTATCGAGGCCAAGGTGCTACTGTGATTCGGGCTACTAGACTGTCAGATTCTCAAATCAGACAACTCCCAAAAACTCGACAACATTTTGAGAAAAGAAGAAATCGCCCTAGGAGTCCGAAAATAGGGTCAGCTGATCCAATAGTTTCCATGTGTCGTCCGATCTGAGATCCGACGACCTAGGATCCCGTATCATAGTAGTACCTGGGCCTTGGTGGCACTAGATATTCTCCCCTCATAACCGGACAAAGCGGGTGGTGCAGTGGTGTAATCACAAACTTTGGCACCAACACCTACTTTTGGTTAGATATTTGGCTGCATAAATCATTCGTTGCTCTATTTCCATGCCTCTACTCGCATACTATTACACCACTTGCTCGTGTGGCTCGGAGCCGCCTAACATCGAATGCCGCTACCGAGTTGTGCTCTTTGTTGTCGCTTCTACAGGACTTCCAGTGTGGCCGGAACCAGACGAGCGCTTCCTCAACGGCGGTCTACACTTCACTACAAAGGCCGCCTATGAACTGACCATGCAGGCCGACGACACCGACGCTCATTCAATGCCCATATGGTCAGCATGCGTCCGCAACAGAGTGAAGATATTTGCCTGCCTTCTATTCCATGGTTGACTAAACTCCAAAAACAATCTTCTTCTCAAGCATGTCATCTCAAACCCCCTCTCCCCAAGATGTGGGTTCGATGGTGAAGCCAACTCGCACATCTTCATCGACTGCCCGCTCGCGAAGTGAATATGGCAAAGGATTGGCTTCTCACCTACTGACACCTTCCACGAACTTTGAGATTGCTGCCTTCCTCGCCACGTGGATTCGATGATCTGGCCTCCATGCTTCTCATCATCCTATGGAAGATTTGGGATTCCAAGAATTTGTGGCCTTCAGACCACAGAACCACCACAGTGTCTTCACCCTTAAGCGAATCATTGAAGACCTGATGCTCTAGACACATCGGATGAAGGAACCAGAACAAAAACAGGCCACCTCATGGCGTTCCTATTCTCTTATCACGATTACACGTGCTTATGTAATTCACCTTTGTAATTAGTCAGACATGATGGATTATCAAATTGAGAAATATATTCAGGTGGGGAGTCCCAGCTCCGGGTTCATTTTTCAAAAAGAAAAGGAACCCCATTCATGCCAGAATTTTGTAAGGGACCTTGTCTTCCTGTCGTAGTCATATACGTGACGTATTTGACTTTGTGAAACTATTCCTATGATGATGATCTCACGTCTTGCGTTGTTTGGTCTTTTGAGTTGCACGTAAAACTGAGAGAGTGTGCATCTTGTGTTTGTATGGCTAGACAGGTGCCAGTCCGTACGAAGTCAAAAGACGTCTCTGCCGACGGAGAACTTGCGGCGGCACGGAAAGCTTGGTTTACCAAATTCGAGTTTACACTCTACTACGTACATACAATAGAAAATGAAAGTGTATCGATTTCTATTATCTAAATATAAAATATAAGAGTTAATTACACCGATGGTGCTTAAACTTGGCATAAACGGTCACTTCGATGCTAGAACTTGCGGCATACAATGAACTGGTGCAACAACTTGGCTCGGACGTGCAAATACGGTGCTAATCACACTTGGCTACGAAATCGATGCCGACTTGGCGCGCCAGCGTGGCATAGGGCCCACTGTCAGTGACGGGAAGGCGTAGAGGAGGTCTATGGCCTTTTTTGCGAAAACACCCTCAAATTTTTTTATTTCTCACAGAAAGCCCCTAACAACGCGGCAGCTGCCATTTCATTTTGACTATATGACACATGGGCCCCGTCTATCAATACGTGAAAATAAAAACGGATCAAACGCCTTCGCGTCTCGAACTTAAGACCAACTGCTGTATAGCTAGCCGTCCAAACAATTCCACCATTCACGTTGCAATGAGAAACACTAATAACAGTCCTTAATGTAGTACAAGAAGAACGCATCTGGGACTTCTATGAGCTGCAAATAGCGCGACACATTTTGCACGCACTGACTTTTTAATACTTTTGTAAAAAATAAGTAATAAAAATAATGTGCATATTAATGATTAATAAATAAAATTATTTAAATATACACACATGTATTATGAAAATGTCTGGTAAATACGGACATTTAAATATTTATGAAGTAAAATATTTAATTGATACAAAAAATACACTTGTAACTTATATTTAAATTATACAAAATTATGAGTACAAACATTCATGTGGTATAATTTTCACTCGTGATTTATATTAAAAAATATTATATAATTTAAACATTACCCACGAATGAATATTCATATGAATTTTTAAATTTAAATTATGAATATTTATTTTTACGAACATTGAACTATAAAAATGTGCACATAATTATGGACATGTTTGTATGATTAGAAAATACTTTGGAATTGTAATGTTAAAATACTTGATTTGTTATTAATTATCCAAAAAAATTGGAATTCATGAATATTATTTTAAATATATGAATATTTTTAAAATAATACGTGAACAATTATGAAACGTAAGTTATTTAGTTTATGTGTATAGTATTTATACAACATGAATAATTAAACGTTATTTTTATTACTGAGATCATAATTTACATACCTTTTAAAAAGTTCTAAAAAACAGGTGCAAATGGGCCGCATCCGCATTCATCACAGTCCATTTCAGCTCCACAAGCATGTTTGTTCCGCTACATTAAGTGTATTTATCCATTTTGTGACACCACTAAATTATTTTTTATCCATCTTGTTGCAAAATTAAAAAGGCCACACGCACTCCGCTCTGCCTTCCCGTCATTGACAGCAGGGCCGATGCCACATTGGCATGCCAACTCAGCATTGTTTCGTATCCAAACATGATTTGCACCGTATTTGCACGCCCGAGCCAAGTTTTTGCACCAGTTCAATGTATGCCACAAGTTCTAGCACCAAAGTGATCGTTTGCGGCAAGTTCAAGCACCACCGGTGTAATTGACTCAAAATATAAATGAACGAAGTTTGTCACAAGTTTTTCAGAAATTCCAATTCCACCAAGAAACCAAACAATTTGCTGTCCGTGTGAACACGCTGACCACGGGACGTGAGAAACGAGTCCACCCTTTTTTCTCCCTTCCTTGTCAGTATCCGTCGGCTTCGCTTTGACTGTGAGCGAATGTTGCGTTGGGATCACACCGACGGGTCATCCCGCCGCTGAGGCTGCTCGTGGCTGTAGGCTGCCCACGCCGCTGCTGAGGTCACCACCGGGGCCGGGCGTTCTGTACTGGCACCCTCACCTCTGCGCTCGGGCTGCAAGGGGTAGCTCGCTCCGGCTCCGAAGCTGTAAATCAGAGGAGGCGCCGGCGTTCTCGGCGCCCCCGACGTCGAGCCGCCGGTGCTCGGCCGCAGGAACCTGGCGTAGTGGGAATAAGCCTGCCCTCCCAACAGAGCCTGCGACTCCAGCAGCGCCTCGGGCCGCTGCGGCGGTGGCATCGCTAATGCCGGTGCATGAGGAGGCTGCTGCGGCGGTGGCATCGCTAATGCCGGTGCATGAGGAGGCTGCTGCGGCGGCGGGATGGTGGCCGACTCGGGGAAGTTGAGCTTGGCGCGGCTGCCGCGGAATCCGAGGGCGGCGGCGTCGTAGGCACGCGCGGCGGCCTCGGCGTCGTCGAAGGTCCCGAGCCACACACGCGCCGCCTTGTGCGGGTCACGGATCTCCGCCGCCCACTTCCCCCACGGCCGCTGCCGCACGCCCCTGTACCGCTTCCTCGGCGTGCCCCCGGAGCCACCAGACTCGGCGGAGGACGGCGAAGGAAGCTCCTCGTCGCCGGCTGCCGCCCCGTGCGGCGAGTAGGATGCCGCGGGCGCTGCCGTGTAATCTGCGCGCCAGTCAAATAAACAGAGGAGATAAGGGAAAGAATGCCATGACAAGACTAAGAAATTTCTGTATTTGCATGACCAGGAAAGGACACAACGAGTCCTACCCACTGTATTTTTCTTTCTATGTTGCTCTGCTTTCCTGCCCACTTGCTCTGTTTCGCTGGAAGATGCGAAACCATGATGCCGAAATGAATCAGCCTAAGTTTTTTATTTTTTGAACACGAATCAGCCTAGGTTTGCCAATGTAGTATGAATGGAACAGTGGGAAAACGATGATGCGGATTTCCTTTCATACTGTTGGCGGCTCCTAAGATTTCAAACCCTTTTTAATTGGACATATCGAGCACATGCAAGAAGAAGAAGAAGACCAACATGCTTATTGCTTCTCCTGCCTTGTGCCCTGTTGTAGGTGCCGAGGAACACGTGTCTGACGCGGCACGCATGCTCGCACGCACATCTACCCAATCATCCATGATAGCAGTAGTTTACAAATCTTAATTTGATTTCTCTCTCCCTCTAAGATGTACGTAGTTGTTTTGCTATCTAATAACATGGGGTTGCTGAGCTCCCGAATAGAAAAATGATCGAGTCGTTTAACTTGTTTAAAGTCTAATGATACTAAGTATTACGTATCGTTTTATGCGTGTTGCACGATGCTTGTGCATGGAGATGCATGGTCGTTGTCAAGCGTACTACGTACCGGCAAGGAAGGAAGAGGCCGCCGACGGCGCTCCGCCGTCTCCGTCTCCACCTCCGTACGACGTCGACCACCACGCCTCCTCCGCGAAGGCCTCGTGCTCGGCGGGTCTCTTGGTCGAAGACGCCATGACACCCTCGCCCACGCCGCCGGCGACGACCTGAGCTAGCGCCGATACCATGGCCGACATCTCCTGCGCCTGTCTGCGCCCCCACATCGTCGTATTGAGAGGCGGCGGGGACAGTGCATGCTCCTCCCGTCCATCTCCCCCGTCGTCGTCGCCGGCGGCTAGCCGCCGCCGGTGCTCTCCAGGGTCCGCCACCTCGGCGCCGCAGCACATCAACTCACCGACTCTCGCCCACAACAAATGCCTGGCGTGGCTACTGGCTAGCTAGCTACGTGACAGGCGACCTTTTCACAAATGCTTCAACTCCTCAGCGACGGACAACTATATATAGAGGGGGATGGGAAGAAATTCAGGTGTACGTGCTGGCTTGGCTAGCTTAAGCAGCAAGATATGCTCACTTCGTGCGTGCGTGCGTTTAATTAGCTAGGTGTTGTAATCGTGGATATAGATTTAGTTCCGCTATCGGAACAGTGATCTACATCGATCTGATCTACCCACGATCCCACATACAACGCATTTGTATCACCAACATTGCTTGTTTCATCTAGATCTACTAGGTGACAATGTATCTGGCGCATGTGTGTGTTTATGGACGTGTGCAAATTCTGTTCCTACTTGTGCTGCCATGTCTCTTTTCTTATTGTGTCGGCAGCTTTTGTGTGTACACACACGGATCACTTAATTTACTCGCTTCATCTCGGAACAAATTTGCTTCAGGGACAATCTCTCTCTATATATATGAATTACCTTTTGGTATCTCATAGTTTAAAGATAGCCCCTTGATTTTTTTATTTCAGTTTTTCATAGGTTGAACTAGTGTCCAAAGTACCTTGCAATAAATAATGTGTTTGATCATGTTAAGAGCATCTGCAGCCGGGCACGCCAAACCCTCCTCAAACGCCCGGGCGGGCCGCCTGGTCACTAACCGGTCATCAAATTTCGACCCAGCCGGGCGCCTCAAACGCCCGGGCTGACCGGCACCCCTCATATCCAGCCTAAATAGGGTGGATATGGGGCGCCCGGGCGCGCTCGTCATGTCGGGCTGATGTCGGGAACTCACGCGGAATCGCCCCGCGGTCCGAAGCTCGTCTCCTCTGTCAGACCGATGTCGCCGCGTGGCGCCGCTCCGGCGGGCCGTGTAGTGCCTAGCCTGACTATTTAAGCCAGCCACCGGCACCGAAACCCTACCCCTCCACATTTCCCTCCGCTCGTCCGCCACTGCCGCCAATTTCCACTCCCCCTCCGCCACACTAGTAGCTATGCCCCCACGCCGCCGGATAAGGGGCCACCCATTTCTATCGTCGGAGCGCCGGCTGCAGCTCCTTGAGCAGATCCGGGCAAGGCACGAAGCCCGGATCACCGCGGGGCTACCTCCGGATGCAGTGGATCCAGAGGAGGAGGGGAAGGTGAAAGGATCGAGAAGAGCTGTCTAGAGGGGGGGGGATTAGACACTCAACACACGAAGTTGGCAGTTTTTAAGTTTTTCAAGTTTGGGTGGAGTTTAAGCATAAGTTTAACCATTCACAATACAAATCAAGAAAGCATGCAAAGAGTATATGAGCAGCGGAAAGTAAAATATGCAACTTGCAAGAAAGTAAAGGGATGGGATTGGAGTATGCAAACGCAATTGGAGACACAGATGTTTTTGTCGTGGTTCCTATAGGTGGTGCTATCGTACATCCACGTTGATGGAGACTTCAACCCAACAAGGGTAACGGCTGTGCGAGTCCACGGAGGGCTCCACCCACGAAGGGTCCACGAAGAAGCAACCTTGTCTATCCCACCATGGCTATCGCCCATGAGGGACTTGCCTCACTAGGGTAGATCTTTAGGAAGTAGGCGATCTCCTTGCCCTTACAAACTCCTTGGTTCACTCCACAATCTTGTCGGAGGTTCCCAAGTGACACCTAACCAATCTAGGAGACACCACTCTCCAAAAGGTAATAGATGGTGTGTTTGATGATGAACCACTTGCTCTTGTGCTTCAAATGATAGTCTCCCAACACTCAACTCACTGTCATAGAATTGGATTTGGTGGAAAGATGATTTGAGTCGAAAGCAACTTGGGGAAGGCTAGAGATCAAGATTCATATGTTGGATTGGAATACCTTGGTCTCAACACATGAGTAGGTGACTCTCTCTTAGAAAAGAGGTCATGAAAATGTAGGCACGATCTGATGGCTTCCCTCACGAATGAGGAGAGGGTGGAGGGGTATATATAGCCTCCACACAAAATCTAACCATTACACACATTATACCAAACTCGGTTGGACCAAATTAGAAAACTCGGTTGGACCAATTCAGTACATATGTGACCGTTAGGCAATTTTGGTGGGACCGATATGATCAACTTGGTGGGACCGATGTGCAAGGGTTAGGGTAAAACCTCATATTGGTTTGACCGATTACACAACTCGGTGGGACCGATTTGGTAATAAGCAAAACAGAGAGTTGGTCAGGCAAACTCGGTGTGACCGATTACATCTTCTTGGGTGAGACCAAAAATATTGCAATAGACAACAGAGAGTTTGCAAGCCCATCTCGGTGAGACCGAGATCCCATCGGTGTGACCGAACTGATTAGGGTTTCTGGCAGTGGCTATGTCAAATGAACTCGGTGGCGCCGTATGGATCAAATCGGTGGGGCTGAGTTTGACTTTTGGTTTGGGACATATGTGGATATGAGGAAGTGGTTGAGGACTTTTGGAGCATATCACTAAGCATTTTGAGCAAGCAAGCTATTAAGCAACACCTCATCCCCTTTTAACAGTATTGGCTTTCCTATAGACTCAATGTGATCTTGGATCACTAAAATAGAAATGTAGTCTCCTGAGCTTTGAGCTTGAGCCAATCCTTTGTCCTTCGCTTCTTAAGGGGTTCCACATCCTTTTGTCCATGACACTCCACTGTTGAACTTATTTGAAATATTTTAGATGAAAGCATTAGTCCAACAAGAGATATGTTGACATCAATTACCAAAATCACCCTGGGAGCACTTGTGCTTTCAATCTCCCCCTTTTTGGTAATTGATGACAACATACATCAAAACTTTACAATGAGATATAGAGAAAAGCAAGTAAAGCTTTGGAAAGACATGTAACATGCATAGGCTCCACCTACATGCATGCAATCATGTAAATATAGAACATAAGATCATGTGAGTGCATAAACATGACAGAGTAAGCAATGAGTTACATGTATCTTGGCTATATGCATCAGAGCAAATGATGTGAACATGGGAAATGTACCTTCATGCTTATGAATCCTTCTTGCAAACAATATGTACATCAGCAAGAGATCTTCATGCACATGAGTGTGATTCATATACTTACCTTGTGGTCTTGAACCGGCTTTGGAAGAGATGAACCTGAGTAAACAAGGTTAGACAACACAGAAAACATCTACTAAGCAGAGCAATAGCAGTAAACCACAAGAGTACCAAGATTTGGGATGACATGTGTAGAGTGAGTACTTAGGTACTCTATTTGAGTGTAGACATGTCCCCAAAGGTAAAGATATGCAATGAATTTCAAGATTTCCTTCCCTTAGATGTCTTGCTCCACCTAAATCTTATAATGGATATTGGGAGAAGATGGGGAATAGAAAACCAGAGCAAAGCAAACACAAAAACAATATGAACATGTCTTTCCCCTCTAAAGACATGTAACTTCTCTCCTCTTTGAATACCAAGCAACTGGGGTCTCTCTCTCCCCCTGTTGCTCTCCCCCCTGTTGGAGTGATTTAGCTTTGATGTGAACTCTCTCTCCCCATTTGACATCAATTTCCAAGAAGGGTCTTCTGGAGTGTGAGTCAAAATAGGTTTGGTCCTTGAGTCACAGAGCAAAGCAGCACATAGAATATGATGCTGGTAGAGGATAAGAATCATCGAGTGGAGCTGGAACAAAATGTGCAGAATGCAAGTGACAGAGTGATTTCTCAGCATTGAAATCGGATGCACCGAGTTGATTCCTTCGGTGGCACTGAGAAGTTTCGGTTTGACCGAAAGAGGAAGTCGGTTTGTCCGAGTTCATCTCAGAGAAAATGCACTAGTCAGCTCAGCTCACTAAGAAAATAAGATCTCACAAGGATTTTCAGGGAATTAACTTAAGGATTTGCAATGAATTAGGTGTAGAGAAATGCAGAACAGAAATAAAAGAGAATAAGTCTAGATGAAGTTTTTTTGAAAGAGAAACAAATATGCATGAGACAAAATGCAATAACAAGGAGAAATATAGAGAACTTCATCTAGAATAGGTCGGCGAAAAAGTCACCTATGTTAGAGTATATTGACTTAGGAGTCAACTGAGGACACTTGATCATAGGTCATACTCATCGTTTAAGCTCAAAATGGGATTGCCATTTTTCGTTTAAGCATCTTGATGTATTCACATCTTGTTTGCCGGCACTCTAGGCAGGGCACACACCATTGATCTTGGCCTCCTGAACCTACCGACCATGGACCTAACGCATCTTGAACAGCCTTTCACCACGGAGGAGGTGGAGAAGATTGTGAAGAGCATGCCCATGGACAAGGCGCCGGGTCCAAACGGCTTCACGGGACGGTTCTTTGCATCCTGCTGGCCTATAATCAAAGACGACCTAATGAGGGCACTACATGCTTTCCACCAAGGTGACATGAGGGGTCTGCATGCAATCAACAAGGCGATCGTGGCCCTACTTCCCAAGAAGGATGGAGTAGTGGATATTCGGGACTTTCGGCCAGTGAGCCTAGTTCATAGTGCGATCAAGATCTTTGACAAGACTCTAGCTACACGACTTGCTGCGGATCTTCCTTCCATTGTAGGAAACCACTAGAGCGCCTTCATGCGGGGACGATCCATCCACGACAACTTCATGCTCGTCCAATGCACGACACGAAGGCTCCACGCCCTGCGGGCCCCGGCCATTATGCTCAAGCTTGACATATCAAAGGCGTTTGACTTGGTGCAATGGCCCTTCCTACTAGAAGTGCTACGCAAGGGCGGATTTGGTGAGCGATGGATCTTGTGGATTTGTGGAATGCTGGCAAGCACATCAACAAGAATCATGGTCAATGGTACGCCAGGACAGCCAATCTGCAACACTGTGGGCTTGAGGCAAGGTGCCCCACTATCCCCAATGTTGTTCATCCTTATCATGGAGCCCCTGCACCGCATGTTTGAGCTCGCGACCGCTAGGGGACTGCTCGCTCCGCTGGCAAGAACAGGGCTGCATCACCGCCTCTCGATGTTTGCCGATGACGTAATGATCTTCCTCAAGACAAATGAGCGGATTTGAACACGTGCGCATCACTTCTTACTCTATTTGGAGAGGCATCAGGCCTCCGCATCAACCTTGCCAAGAGCGCGGTCTATCCTATACGATGCTCTGCCGAGACCATGGAAATAGTGGAGCGAACACTTGGGTGCCCGAGGGGTGCCTTCCCGTGCAAGTATCTTGGGTTGCTGCTCACTCTGAGGAAGCAGTCCCATGTACAATTATCAGGCCTTGTGGATCAACTCACGGCGGCATTGCCAAAGTGGAAAGCAACAAATATGCCAAAGAGTGGAAGAATGCTTCTTGTTCAATCAGTGCTATGTGCGATTCCGCTACATGCGATGATGGCGCTCGACCTCCCGTAGAAGACAATCTCAGCAATGAACAGAATCTGCCGCAGTTTCCTTTGGTGCGCGGAGGCAAACTCGTCTGGCGGCAGCTGCGCGGTCGCCTGGGAATCAGTATGCGCCCCCAAGTGGGCGGGTGGGCTAGGCATTCCCAACCTAGGATGGATGAACAAAGCTGTGCAAGCAAGGTGGCCTTGGTTACAACGATCAGACGCAACACGACCATGGGCAAAATTTGACATCGTTGTTGTAAGGGCATATTTATCCCCAAGATGTTTTGGTGATTGATGACAATGCTTTTGCGGACTAATCATGTGTGTTAACTTCTTTCAGAGATTCATCCATTGGCACGAGACGATTACCTCCCCTCGGTGTTTTATTCAAGACGGTGTAGCTCATTCGTTTCTCTGTTGCTGGACTAGTTTTGTAGGAGTCACGTACTATCAAGAGGGGATCCGCTTTGGTAAGGCTAGGGTGGAATCAACACGTACACATCCGTTTCACACCCGATGTTTTCCTTCTGCTTCATTGGAGCTGCCTTTCCCTCCATGCCTGCCATGTCCTGTCCCAGCGGTAGTACCGCGGTCCTCAGTGGTAGTACCGCCGAAGCTCGTCAAGCGGTAGTACCGCTCCCCAGCGGTAGTACCGCTCCCAGAGCGGTAGTACCGCTTGTGGTCTTCGGCCGTAGTACCGCAGTGGTTCCGGGCTACTACCGCCTTGACTCGAGACCGATGTTTTTCGTGTCGGGTTTTACGGTACTAGGAGCGGCAGTAGTGGCGGTAGTACCGCTCCAAGCGTTAGTACCGCTCTTACTCCCGCGGTAGTACCGCTCTAGGGCCAGGACCCTGCCTTCCTCGTCAGCGCGGCAGTACCGCTGTGTGGGAGCGGTAGTACCGCTCTTCAGCGGTAGTACCGCCCTGCCCAAGCGGTAGTACCGCTCTGTGCATGGCTGTTCAGTGGGGTAACGGTTGGATTGTTTCCCCCACTATATAAAGGTGTCTTCTTCCCAAAGTTGACCTACCTCTTTCCCCTAAAGCTCCATTGTTGCTCCAAGCTCCATTTTCGCCCGATCTCTCTCCCTAGCCAATCAAACTTGTTGATTTGCTCGGGATTGGTTGAGAAGGCCCCGATCTACACTTCCACCAAGAGAAATTTGATTCCCTCTCTTATCCCTAGCGAGTCTTGTTACTCTTGGGTGTTTGAGCACCCTAGACGGTTGAGGTCACCTCGAAGCCATACTCCATTGTGGTGAAGCTTCATGGTGTTGTTGGGAGCCTCCAATTGTTGTGGAGATTGCCCCAACCTTGTTTGTAAAGGTTCGGTCGCCGCCTTCAAGGGCACCAATAGTGGAATCACGGCATCTCGCATTGTGTGAGGGCATGAGGAGAATACGGTGGCCCTAGTGGCTTCTTGGGGAGCATTGTGCCTCCACACCGCTCTAACGGAGACATACTTGCCCTTAAAAGGAAGGAACTTCGGTAACACATCCTCGTCTCCACCGGCTCCACTCTTGGTTATTTCGTGCCTTTACTTTTGCAAGCCTACTTGTGTTGTATCCCTTGCTTGGTTATGTGCTAGTTGTTATTGCATCATATAGGTTGCTCACGTAGTTGCATATCTAGACAACCTATTTTGTTGCAAAGTTTAAATTGGTAAAGAAAAGCTTAAAAATTGTTAGTTGCCTATTCACCCCCCCCTCTAGTCAACCATATCGATCCTTTCAATTCGTATCAGAGCCTCATCTCTTTATTAAGGACTTTGCCATCCGAAGAGTATGGTTGACACCACAGACGGTGCGGAGGAGCACTCCGGTGTGAATCCCGTCTCGTCTACGGCCGATGGGGGAACCTCCATCTCTCGTGAGGAATTCATTGTGGCTCTAGACACATTGAAAGACTCCATGACGACCAAGGTTGAAAGCATGCTTACTAAATTTCTGGAAGGGCTTAAACTGTCCACCTCGCCGATGAAAGTGGGTGATCCCACTAACAAGGTGACGGATGCTACCTCCGACAAGGGGGAAGCTAACAGTGAAAAGAGTCCTTCTACTAGTGGTAGAATTGGCACCGACATCTTTGCCCATGTGGAACCCCCAATTTATGGAGGACCGATTCCCTCTACTCATTTGAATCATGCCGGTCCTCCTCCTAAGTATGAGAAAAATGAAGATTTTGATTCTTGGGTTTATCGCTTCAAGTGTCATTTAAAACATGTGAATACTAACCTTTGGAGAATCATTGAAGAAGGTTTCTATCCTCATGACCCAAGCAACTTCACCCTTCAGGAAGCCGTGGATAATCAATTCAATGAGAGTGCTCTCTTCATCATCCAAGATGCAATCCTTCCCGAAGATCTCCCTCATCTTCGACCTCATGCCATGGCTAAAGACGCATGGAAATGTGTTGTGTCTCTCTATCGAGGAAGTGCTAGCATTCAACGCTCCAACTATGAAGTGGTGCAAGATGAAGCCGATGAGTTTGCAATGAAAGAAGATGAAGAAACTCGTGAGCTCTTTCGAAGAGTGACCAAACTCGCGGTCTCACTCCGAGATCATGGAAGCAAGGACAAGGATGACAATTGGATCAAGCGCAAGTTCCTCAAGGCCATGATGCCCTACAACAAGGCCATGTCCTCCATCATCCGTCAAAGACCGGACTTCCACTCCATGACCTCAAGTGAAGTGTTGGATGAGTTCGTTGCAATGAGCATCTTGGACAAGACCACCGACAATGCGGTACTCCGTTCTCAAAGGGCAAAGAAGCCCAACCTAGCTTTGAAGGCCAAGGTTATTATGGAAGAAGAGGAAGAAGTGGAAGATGAGGAGAGCAACCCCGAAGACACCAAATATGATTATCATGAGCACATGGCTCTTGCTTCAAGACAATTTTGGAGCAAGAAGAATACAAGACCCAACTTCAACAAGAATAACTCAAGTGGCGTCAAGGGCAAGCAACGAGTTAGAACTTGCTTCAACTGTGGCAATGTGAGATAGTTCGTTGCGGATTGTCCTTACGAGAAGCGGGAAGACAATGGTGGCAAGTTCATCCGAAAAGACAAAGCCAAGTCCTTCCCCAACAAGAACAACTTCGCCAAGAAGACTCCCACTCGTGGGTTGGTGGTTCAAGAAGAATACCAAGAGGATGACGATGATGATGAGAATGGAGAAGCAATGGCCATGGCATCCGTTGCCATTGCTACTACTCCCCAGGTGTCTCTCTTTGATTCACCCAACGAGAACATCACCGCCAAGTGCCTCATGGCTAAAGCTTCAAACAAGGTAACCCCCAACATCACAACCACCATCATTACTAATCCCTCCTTGGAGGATTGCATTGATGAACATGATGGGCCTAATGATGAAGTGAATGAATTGGAGTCTTTTATGAGTAAGCTCAAGGGAAAGTCCAAGAAGCACTTTGTTGCTCTCTTGGAACAACTTGGTGAGGCCAATGACATGATCGAGGCTCACGAAGAAACCATCTCTAAGATGGAAGGTCATAGTCGTGACTATGCCGATGAGATATCGGATCTCTCTAATGCTCTTGAGGAAGAGCGTGTGCATCGTTTGACTTTTGAGGAGTCACACAACGATGACCATGCTAAGTTAAAGAAAGATCTTGATCATGCTCTTGTTGTGTCTCGTGTGCTAACTTCCGAGAAGGCTAAACTTGGGGTTGATCATGCTAGACTCAAAGAGGAGTTTGAGATACTTGACAAGGCCCACAAGGTCTTGAAGGGTGCTCACGCTAACCTCAAGGAGTCTCATGCTCAACTCCAAGTTAAGCTAACCAAGGAAAAGGCCACCTTCCCTCATATGGTATTAATTGATAATGCATGTGCTACTAACCCGTGTTGTGAGCATGTGCACCTTGTGGAGGAGAATGCCAAGTTGAAGGATCAACTTGAGAAAGGGCTTGTGTCTTGCATTCAAGGTGAGAAGAACCTCAACAACCTTTTGAGCAATCAAAAGGAAGTTGTGGCCAAGGAAGGAATTGGGTTTGCACCCAAGTCCAAGAGCAAGAAGAAGAACGACAAGGCCAAACGTCCTCCTCCTCTCAAGCAAACCTTTGTGAAAGAGGGAGAGGGTGCTCCTAATGAGAAGAAGAAAAAAGTGAAGGGAGTTGATGTCCAAAAGGGCAAAAGCATTTCCTCCAACAAAGCCGGCGACTTTAACCCATCATATGTGTTGTGCCATGCTAGTGATGGACATGTTTATGCTAAATTTATGGGTTCTCCTTATGAGTACATTGAATGGTCTATTTGGGTTCCTAAGACCCTTGTTACTAACATCAAAGGACCCATTACTAAATGGGTACCTAAAACCAAGCATTGATCTCTTGTAGGTGTTTGCTTCCGGTGGGGGATCATGGTTGCTCAATAGTGGAGCAACAAATCATATGACCGGGAGCAAGGACTTGGTGGTGGACGTACAAAAGATTCCATCTATGCCCACCAATGTTGAGTGGGGTGATGCCTCACATTCTAAGGTATTGGGTCTCGGCAAGGTTGTCATTTCTCATGATCTAACGATCGAGAAAGTCATGCTTGTTGAGTCCCTTGCATACAATTTGCTTTCCGTTCGTCAACTTGCACTCATGGGTTTTGCTACTTTCTTTCACATTGATACCGTGGCCCTCTTGTGGAGCAAGACTCTTAAAGTAGCCTTTGTTGGGCATGTCGAGAACGGTCTCTATGTGATTAACTTTTCGGAGCGACCCACTAAGACCGCGACATGCCTAATGGCTAAAGTTGACGTGGGATGGCTTTGGCATCACCGTTTCGCCCATGTCAATATGAGATCTTTGCAAAGTCTTCTCAAGGGGGACCATGTCCGTGGACTAACAAATGTTAGTTTTGCCAAATATCGTGCTTGCAGTGCTTGTATTGAAGGAAAGCTTCATGAGAAGGCTCACCCTCCCACGACCATCATCTACTCGAAGAGACCCTTGGAGCTCCTTCACATGGATCTCTTTGGGCCTCCATCTTTTGATAGTCTTGGAGGTAGAAAGTATTGCTTGGTGATTGTGGATGATTATTCAAGATACACTTGGGTATACTTCTTCAAGAGGAAGAGTGAGACTCAACAAACAGTCATCGACTTTGCAAATGAAGCTCAACGTCAACATAATGCAAAGATCTTGACAATCAGAAGTGACAATGGCACCGAGTTCAAGAACTACACCTTGGATGAGTTTCTTAGTGATGAGGGGATCAAGCACCAATATGCTGCTCCATATACCCCTCAACAAAATGGTGTTGTGGAGAGGAAGAACCGGACGTTGATGGATGCGGCAAGGACCATGATGGCGGAGTTCAAGTCTCCATACAACTTTTGGGCTGAAGCCATCAACACCGCATGTCATGCATCCAATCGGCTCTATCTCCACAAAGGCTTGAACAAGACTCCTTATGAGATACTCACGGGCAACAAGCCCAACCTCAAGTAGTTCCGGGTGTTCGGTTTGGAGCAAAGTGGTACTTGTGATGTAGGTGATGAAATTCCTCCCCAAGCCATAAGAAGAATGGGTATTGGTCATATTCTACCCATTGAGGAACCCCTTGTGGCCGAAGGAGAAGGACAATGCTCTACTCAAGTGGAGCCATCACCTCCCCAAGACCCACACGCTTCCGAAGAACAAAGTGAAGGCCCTCAACCTCGTGAACAAGACCAAGGGCAAGATCAATCTCAAGATGGTGGCGAACCTCTAAATGATGCCCAAGGTCAAGTTCTCCCCCTCGAGCAAGTTCAAGATCATGAGCAAGCTCAAGACGGTGCTCAAGATAATCAAGTTAACCCTCCTCCTTCCACATTCGAGGAGGAATTGGAGCGTCGTGCCGTGAAGATTGCTTCCAAGCTCACCACCCAAGGCCATCTCATGGAAAATGTGGTTGGAAGCCTAAGAAAGGGGGTAAGCACTCGTAGACAATTAGCAAACTATTGTAAACATCACACGTTTGTCTCTTGTGTTGAACCCCAAAAGGTCTATGAGGCGCTCGAAGACTCGGATTGGCTCATTGCCATGCATGAAGAACTCAACAACTTCGAGTACAACAAGGTGTGGAGATTGGTGCCAAGGCCATCGGGGGACCACAACGTCATTGGAACCAAGTGGATTTTCAAGAACAAGCAAGATGCTCATGGGAACATCGTTCGCAACAAGGCAAGATTGGTAGCACAAGGCTACTCCCAAGTCGAGGGTATCGACTATGGTCAAACCTTTGCTCCCGTTGCTCGTCTTGAATCCATACGTTTGTTGATTGCTTATGCTTCCCATCACAACTTTAAGTTGCAACAAATGGATGTGAAAAGTGCTTTTCTTAATGGTCCTATTAATGAGTTGGTCTATGTCAAGCAACCCCCCGGGTTCGAGGATCCCTACTTCCCGGATCATGTGTATCAACTCGATAAGGCACTCTATGGCCTTAAACAAGCCCCACGTGCGTGGTATGACCACCTTACCGAGTTGTTACAAGATCATGGATTTGAGGTGGGGCTAATCGATCCCACTCTTTTTACTAAGAAGGTCAAAGGGGAGTTGTTTGTATGCCAACTATATGTTGATGATATTATCTTTGGTTCACCTAACAAAGCTTTCAATGAGGAATTTGACGCTCTCATGACCTCCAAGTTCAAGATGTCTTCGATGGGAGAGTTGAAGTTCTTCCTTGGTTTTGATATCAAACAAAGAAGAGAAGGAACCTTCATCAACCAAGCCAAATACACTCAAGACATGCTAAAAAGATTCAAGCTAAGTGATGTCAAGCCGGCTACTACACCAATGCCCACCAAGTGTCAACTTGACATTGATCCCAATGGTAAAGCGGTGGATCAAAAGGTATATCGCTCCATGATTGGATCCTTACTTTACCTTTGTGCATCTAGACCGGATATCATGTTGAGTGTGGGGATGTGTGCACGGTTTCAAGCCGCATCGAAGGAAAGTCACTATGTGGTGGTCAAGCGAATCTTCCGATATTTGGCTCATACCCCAAACTTTGGCTTATGGTACCCAAGAGGGGCAAACTTCAAGCTTGAAGGATTTATGGATTCCGATTGGGCGGGAGACAAAGTGGATAGGAAGTCCACTTCCGGAGGGTGCCAGTTTCTTGGGTGCTCTTTGGTGAGTTGGTCTTCCAAGAAGCAAAGTTGTGTGTCTCTCTCGTCCACCGAAGCGGAATATGTGGCGGCCGGTAGTTGTTGTGCACAACTCTTATGGATGAGGGAAACTTTAAAGGAATACGGTGTCATTTGTGACAAAGTGCCTCTTTGGTGTGACAACGAAAGTGCCATCAAGATCTCTCTCAACCCGGTGCAACACTTCAAGACGAAGCATATTGAGATTCGGTATCATTTCATCCGGGATCACATTAGCCGAGGGGAGATCGAGCTCAAGTATGTCAACACTCATGATAACTTGCAGATATTTTCACGAAGCCCTTGGATGAAGCAAGATTTCACGAGTTAAGGCATGAGCTAAATATCATTGATTCGAGCAATGTTACTTGAACCCTTGCACACCCCACCTCACTCAACTTGTTGTCTAGTTTAGATGTAGGCATGGACATAGGGGGAGTTTTGTTCTCTCAATGAACTCTCCCTCCCCCCATTATGCATAAAACGATCAACTCTTTCACATTAGCCATTTTTGATGGTACTTGTGCTTCAAAGACGAGTTTTGGTCATGGGCCCAAGGATAATTCTTCGCGGTGCCATACCAATTGACTCAAACATAGGTGGCTCCAGCCACCGCCCTCTCTTGAGAGAGGCCAGAGCTCGCTGTGCTTTCTTGTGGTTGTTTTGAATAAGTGGGTTCTGGACCGGTGTCAGTGTGTTTGTGGTCGTGTTGGTTTTTCCTCTTTCTTGGCTGTGTTTGTCGTTCCTTTTGAGCTTTTGCCGTGTGTCTGGAGGCCTTTCGGTTGCTGAGCGATACTACCGCTGGTGGTGAGCGGTACTACCGCTCTAAGCGGTACTACCGCCCTCCAGCACGGTACTACCGCTACGAGGCGGGGCAGGGGGTTATATCGGGGGCAGGGGAGTTTTCTTCTCCCCCATACCCATTCGCTCGCCCCCTCGCTCTTTCGTCTCTCCAGCAACCGGCGCTGCGGGAGGGCCCCGGCGGATCTCCCTCTCCGGGGCGTTTCTCTCCATTTCCTTCGGTGGAGATGATCCCCACCTTGTCCTCTTGCCATGGATGCCGGTATTGCCCTCGTTCCCTCTCTCTTCTTGTCTAGATTTCCAATCTAGCATCTTAGGGGCAATAGTGGTTGCATCTCTAGATTTTTGGCCAAATCTAGGCTTGAGTAGGATGGAGAAGGCATCTAGGCAGTTTGGATTGGTGATTGGTAGGAATATTTTTGAATTTGGTAGGACGGTAGTGCCGAATCTGACCACGGCAGTAGGAAACTGCTGTTTCCCCGTCTCGAGCAGTACTACCACTTGGAGCGGTACTACCGCTCTCTGTGGAGTGGTACTATCGCTTGGAACGGTACTGCCGCTCACAGGTCGCGGTACTACCGCCCTCTACCAGTTTCCACCATACTCTTACCTCTCAGTGATCCTTTTGCTCGTGTTTTGTGGCTTATGCTCGTTCTTTCTGGTTGTTTGCGTGTTCTTGTGTGTGGTTCCAGGTGATGAGCTTCCTGAGCATCAGGCTCGGCGTATCAACCCCGGTCGTGCCACGTCCAAGCGTTACTGCACAACTGAGTCTGCACGAGGTTCCTCAAGTGCTCCACCTCCACCTCAACTCCAAAAGAAGTCTGGTGTCAAGCTGAAGCCCTCTGGCAAAACCGTGCCAGAAATGCAACCCAAGGAGTTTTGGGCAAGGTGTCGCTGCAACCCCTATGAGGCAGACCAAGATCCCACTTTGGTCACCGTCCGTTCTGGAACAGGTTTCAGTTTGCCATCTTCTTTGATGTCCTCAAAGCCAAGAAGAACCTTTTTGTCAACGTGCACTCCATCGACACCGACCATATGGAGAAGAATCCTGAATACTTTGGTGAAGCTCTTCAGATGTGCACTCAACTGAACATCCTTGGGGTCATGTAATTCAACAAGGATTATGATGCTGATATTGTGGCCCAATTCTATGCCATGGTGCATCTCGGGACTGATGAGGACAGGACACTGACTTGGATGACCAATGGCAAGTTGCTTTCAGTCAAGTGGAAAGCATTCATGGAGTTGATTAGGGTGGAAGATCAAGGACTTGAGTCTCCCGTCGGCTTTCGCCCACACCGCAACACCACCTCAACTCACAAGCAAGCTGTATGGCCCTACTGCACTTTGAAGATCAACCCTGAGACGAAGAAGGAAACGTATGAGCTGCCTGCCTTTCTGGATATCCTTCACCGTGTCTTCCGAGAGACTCTTTTCCCTCGTATCGAGAATCTGGATATGGTCCATTCTTATCTCGTGGACATGCTTCTCTTCTGCCAGCGTCAGAAGGAACAGAACACCGAAGAGTCCCTGGATATCTCTCATGTTATGTGGTCTGAGATGTTATCTGCTATCTCCGATTTATGGTCCGTTCATCATGCTGCTTATTGAGAAGGCCTGGGCTCGTGTCTATCCCAAGGTGATGCTGGAGACTGGAGAGCTGGTTTCTCACGACATCAAGCGTCTGAGGAAGAAGGACAACTGGGGCACTCAGGTCCCTAAATCTGGAGTTCCTTTGTCTGCTACTGCCATGGAGACCGAGGAGGAGACTGGGACTGAGGCTGAGGATGATGATGATGACTACGTGCCTTCTGAGGCAGAGCCCTCTTGGGCAAAGAAGCTCAAGCTCAAGATGAAGAAGCTGTTCTGCATGGAGTCTCACGGTCAGTACTTGACTCATGTGGCTGAGAAGAAGGCCCGAGGTCGCCACAAGGATCTCATACGTCAGTTGGGTGCCACAGTTAACACTGGATCTGAGGACCATCTTACTGAGGAGGAGTGGATTCAGCAGCACTGCCCGTGGACCGATTCTGATGCCGAGCACTTCCCGACCGACGACGGTGGCACAGATGATCCCGCTGAGATCTGATGTTTGTGTCCCTCTATTGCTATCATCTGGAGCCGTAGCAACACTCCCTCTCCTTTTTGGTGTCTCGATGCCAAAGGGGGAGAGAGTTTAGGGATTTGTGCTTTGTGTCTTCCGTCTTCTGTGTTTGTGTTTTCCTCGCAGTTTGCTTTGTTTGGTTTGTGTCAGTGAGACCTAAGTTCCAGTCATATGGTGTGAGACATATGCTACCTTATCTTTCAAGTATCATTATCTATGTCACTATCTCGCTTATGAGTTGCATGCTTATCCTGTTATCTATGCTACTCTCATATACCCTGCTTAGGTGGTTGGTCTCTAAAATGTAGGGGGAGCGTTGATCCTAGTATGTGTGCCGTGCAGTCCAAAGCACTTATCTAGATAGCACACATCTAGGGGGAGCCCATCTACATTTTAGGACGGTGGGGTTTTTGCACTTGTCCTATATCTCTCATGTTTGTGCAAATCCCGTATTGTCATCAATCCACCAAAAAGGGGGAGATTGTCAGGGCATATTTATCCCCAAGATGTTTTGGTGATTGATGACAATGCTTTTGCGGACTAATCGTGTGCGTTAAGTTCTTTCAGAGATTCATCCATTGGCTTGAGACGATTACCTCCCCTCGGTGTTTTATTCAAGACGGTGTAGCTCCTTCGTTTCTCTGTTGGTGGACTAGTTTCATAGGAGTCACCGTACTATCAAGAGGGGATCCGCTTTGGTAAGGCTAGGGTGGAATCAACACGTACACATCCGTTTCACACCCGATGTTTTCCTTCCGCTTCATTGGAGCTGCCTTTTCCTCCGTGCCTGCCCCGTCCTGTCCCAGCGGTAGTACCGCGGTCCTCAGCGGTAGTACCGCCGAAGCTCGTCAAGCGGTAGTACCGCTTCCCAGCGGTAGTACCGCTCCCAGAGCAGTAGTATCACTTGTGGTCTTCGGCCGTAGTACCGCAGTGGTTCCGGGCTACTACCGCCTCGACTCGAGACCGATGTTTTTCGTGTCGGGTTTTACGATACTAGGAGCGGCAGTAGTGGCGGTAGTACCGCTCTTACTCCCGCGGTAGTACCGCTCAGGGGCCAGGACCCTGCCTTCCTCGTCAGCGTGGCAGTACCGCTGGGTGGGAGCGGTAGTACCGCTCTTCAGCGGTAGTACCGCCCTGCCCAAGCGGTAGTACCGCTCTGTGCGTGGCTGTTCAGTGGGGTAACGGTTGGATTGTTTCCCCCACTATATAAAGGTGTCTTCTTCCCCAAAGTTGACCTACCTCTTTCCCCCAAAGCTCCATTGTTGCTCCAAGCTCCATTTTCGCCCGATCTCTCTCCCTTGCCAATCAAACTTGTTGATTTGCTCGGGATTGGTTGAGAAGGCCCCGATCTACACTTCCACCAAGAGAAATTTGATTCCCTCTCTTATCCCTAGCGGATCTTGTTACTCTTGGGTGTTTGAGCACCCTAGACGGTTGAGGTCACCTCGAAGCCATACTCCATTGTGGTGAAGCTTCGTGGTGTTGTTGGGAGCCTCCAATTGCTGTGGAGATTGCCCCAACCTTGTTTGTAAAGGTTCGGTCGCTGCCTTCAAGGGCACCAATAGTGGAATCACGGCATCTCGCATTGTGTGAGGGCATGAGGAGAATACGGTGGCCCTAGTGGCTTCTTGGGGAGCATTGTGCCTCCACACCGCTCTAATGGAGACGTACTTCCCCTTAAAAGGAAGGAACTTCGGTAACACATCCTCGTCTCCACCGGCTCCACTCTTGGTTATTTCGTGCCTTTACTTTTGCAAGCCTACTTGTGTTGTATCCCTTGCTTTGTTATGTGCTAGTTGTTATTGCATCATATAGGTTGCTCACGTAGTTGCATATCTAGACAACCTATTTTGTTGCAAAGTTTAAATTGGTAAAGAAAAGCTTAAAAATTGTTAGTTGCCTATTCACCCCCCCCCTCTAGTCAACCATATCGATCCTTTCAGTTGTGCCAAAAGCTTCAAGACAAATCTTCAACGCGGCTGCTCGCTGGACTCTAGGGGATGGAAATGCAGCACTTTTTTTGGGAAGATAGATGGCTCGAAGGACACCGGATCAGGGAGATTGCACCCTTGACCTATGGGCGAGTCAGGAAGAGAATAAGAAGCACATGCGCCATTTCCCAGGCGCTTCTGAACAACTGTTGGGTCACCCAAGTGAGCCCGGAGGTAACTGCTGAATCGTTACGTGAGTACCTGCAGTTGTGGACCATGATCCAAAGGGTCGAACTTGACCCAACACAGCGCGATGCCATCTCTTGGTCATGGGAAGCAAGCGGATGCTATTCAGCGCGGACTGCCTATGCAGCCAAGTTCTGGGGCCGGCAGGTTGTCCCCACGGCCGAATTCACATGGAAATCAAAGGCACCAGCGCCCTGTCGCTTCTTCACATGGCTCGCAATCCAAGACAGGTGCTGGACGCCCGATCGGCTAGCAAGGCATGGACTAGATCATCAAGACTGCTGCCCAATGTGCAACCAAGAAGAGGAGAGCATAAACCACATTCTACTTCAGTGTGTCGTTGCACGGGAAGTGTGGACGGTGATCTGCCATCCCTTGCGCAAGCCGGAGTGGGTACCTACTACGACCGAAACCCTCGGGGCATGGTGTCAAGGCAAGGGAGGAAGAGGACATGCCGAGAGGGATGCAAATGCAATCATCATTCTAGGGCTATGGCAGATATGGAAGCACCGCAACTCTATCGTTTTTGACGGAGCCACACCTTCAAAGAACAAGATCATACAAGCAGTCGTCCGAGAGGGCCGTGTATGGAAGCAAGCGGGCATACTACAAGGATACATGGACACTTTCTTTGCAGAAGTGGAGGAGTGGGCAGTAGAGCGTAGGTAGACATAGGAGAGAAAGGTGGGGGTGGAGTTAGTGTGCAGTGTATATATGTAATCTGTAACGCTAACGTGGACGGGCTCTCTACCCCGATTCCTTCTTTATAATATAGTACGCACACTCGTGCGTATTAGAGAAAAAGATGTATTCACATCTTGTTGAGTTTCTTTGACCCATGACTTGGGGTAAATCTTCTCTAAGATGGAATAACATACCTTGGGTGGTGGTGTTGATCTTGATCATGTAGTTGAACTTGTGTGGGAAGCTTAATGTCGATGTAGTTCATTTGGAGCACCACTTGTAATTGGAGTTCATCTACCTACATGGATTAGATTTGCAAGGAAAATCACTTGTGTATCCAAAATGACAATCATGAAATTTGATATAGGAATTTGTCAAAGGATATATTTGAAGGGTTTCGTGCTTCCTTGTCTTCAACTACCGTAAGGTAGAGACTTGGTGATGTAGAGATTGCTCAAGATGTGAATGAGTTACAATCTCATAGATTTAGATCCATCCAAGTACCTACATGGGTTAGATAACATGCAATGGTGCAAATATATCCAAGATATGTAATCATCATCATGAGAGAAATATCAAGGATAAATCATAGGCTCATGTCTTGCATGTATCCCAATGGGAGTTTGAGGCATCAATGATGTTCAATTCACCTCTCAACCTGCAAAACACTTTCTCATCAAGTGGTTTGGTGAATATATCTGCCATTTGCTTGTCGGTGTGAACATGCTTAAGGTTAATATCACCCTTAGCAACATGATCTCGAATGAAATGATGACGAACTTCAATGTGCTTAGTTCGAGAGTGTTGCACGGGATTGTGAGCAATCTTAATAGCACTTTCATTGTCACAAAGCAAAGGAACATGTTTCACATATATCCCATAATCTTTAAGAGTTTGGGTCATCCAAAGTAATTGAGCACAACATGAACCAACGACAATGTATTCCGCTTCGGCGGTGGATAAGGTACAGAGTTTTGTTTCTTGGAGGACCAAGACACAAGAGATCTACCAAGAAATTCACAAGTACCCAAAGTGGACTTTCTATCAACCTTGTCACTGGCATAGTTTGAGTCGGAGTAGCCACCAAGATTTAAAGAGGCCCTCTTTGGATACCAAATGCCAAAGTTTGGTGTATGAATTAAGTATCTCACTATCCTTTTCACGGCCTTAAGATGACACTTTTTAGGGGCCACTTGATATCGTGCACACATGCACACACTTAGCATAATATCGGGACGAGAGGCACATAGATATAATAATGAACCAATCATAGAGCGGTAATTTTTTTGATCAACGGGTTCACCATCTTTGGTCAAGTCAAGATGTCCACTAGTAGGCATGGGTGTACTCATACCTTTGCATTCTTGCATATTGGACTTCTTGAACAAGTCTTTGGTGTACTTCGTTTGAGAGACGAAGGTGCCTTCCTTAGTTTGCTTGATTTGCAAACCAAGAAAGAACTTGAGTTCACTCATCATAGACATCTCAAACTTCTCCGACATAAGCTTCCCAAACTTCTCACTAAAATGAGGGTTAGTTGATCCAAATATAATATCATCAACATAAATTTGGCACACAAATAATTCTCCATTAACCCTTTTACTGAAAAGAGTAGAATCAATTTTTCCAATCTCAAAGCATTTTTCAATAAGGAACTTGGTCAAGCATTTATACCATGCTCTAGGAGCATGTTTAAGACCATAAAGAGCTTTGTGAAGCTTGTAAACATGATTGGGTTTCTTAGGATTAACGAAGCCGGGAGGTTGTTTAACATAGACTTCCTCCTCAATTTCACCATTTAGAAAAGCGCTTTTAATGTCCATTTGGTATAAGGTGATATCATGGTGATTAGCATATGCAAGTAAGATGCGAATGGACTCAAGTCTAGCAACGGGGGCATATGTCTCACCATAGTCCATACCTTCGACTTGAGTGTAGCCTTGGGCGACGAGATGTGCTTTGTTGTGAACCACTTGTCCATCTTCATCTTTCTTGTTGTGAAACACCCATTTGGTACCAATTATGTTGTGGTTGTTGTCGGGCTTCTCGACCAATGTCCACACTTGGTTTCTCTCAAAGTTGTGTAGTTCTTCATGCATGGCGTTTATCCAATCCAGATCTTCCAATGCTTCTTCAACCTTCATAGGTTCAATGCTAGAGATGAATGAATAATGTTCACAAAAGTTAGCCAAACGAGATTTAGAGCGAGTGATTCTCCCAGTTTGGATATCATTGTAGATTTGCTCAACGGGATGATCTCTAGCAACTCTTGCTTGAACTCGTGAGAGCTTTTGCTTTGATCGGGGTGGAACATCTTCTTCATCATCTCATTCTTCTTCTTGGCCTTCATCATTGTTGACGTTGTCGTTCTCTCATCGTGGTGGAGAAGGAGGTTGATGAGGTTCATCTTGGTGTACTTCCTCGTTTTCTTCATCTTGGTGTGTCCCACTTGTGGATGCTTCCATATCAACTCTTAGTTCACCTTGTCGTGAGGTAGAAGCTTCCACTTGGACAGACGAGGTACTCTCCTTCACCTCCGTTGGACAAACCTTGCCAATAGACAAGTCTTGGATTGCTTCCAAAGGATCTTTATCTCCTACATCAATTAGCAATTGCTCTACTTGCGAGCTGTTAGATTCATCAAACTTCACATCTACCGTCTCTTCAACCTTTCGGGTGAAATTGTTGTAGACACGGTATGTGTGAGAGTTTGAGCCATAACCAAGTAGAAATCCCTCATGAGATTTAGGAGCAAATTTAGAACGACGATGCTTATCAAGAATGTAGCACTTTGATCTGAATACTCGAAAGTATCCAACTTGGGGTTTGTTACCAGTGAGGAGCTCGTATGCCGTCTTGCCGAGTAGCTTGTGAAGATACAAGCGATTTGCCGCATGACAAGCTGTCTCAACCGCTTCCGCCCAAAAGTGCTTTGGTGCCTTGTACTCATCAAGCATCGTTTGCGCCATTTCGATGAGCGTCCGGTTCTTCCTCTCAACAACTCCATTTTGTTGAGGTGTGTACGCAGCTGAGAACTCATGTGAAATCCCTTCTTCATCAAGAAAGGTGTCCACATTGGCGTTCTTGAACTCCGTTCCGTTGTTGCTGCGAACCTTCTTGATCTTCACTTCAAATTGATTTTGGGCCTTCCTAGCGAAGGTTTTGAAGATCTTTTGGACCTGCGATTTATCATCGAGAAAGAACACCCACGTAAATCTTGAAAAATCATCAACTATAACTAGACCAAATGAGTTTCCCCCGAGACTTTTGTAAGCATTAGGATCGAAAAGATCCATGTGAAGCAGCTCGAGCGGCCTCCTTGTGGTCATGATGTTCTTCACGGGGTAGCTTCCTCCAACCTATTTACCTGCTTGACAAGCACTGCAAAGTCTATCCTTATCAAATATGACATCTTTAACACCAAGGATATGATCTCCTTTAATAAGTTTGTCAAGGTTTCACATGCCCACGTGACCTAACCGTCTATGCCACAACCAGCCTTTAGAGGATTTAGCAATTAAGCAAGTTCTAGGTTGAGCCTTTTTAGTGAAATCAACAATGTATAGATCACCTTTGCGTATACCGGTAAAGACCATTTTATGATTATCTCTACGAAACACTTGGCAATCTACTTTGGTAAATAGAACATTGAAGCCAATGTCAGCTAGTCTAGAAACGGAAAGCAGATTATAGCCAAGAGATTCAACGAGCATGACATTTTGTATGGAGCTATCATGTGAGATGGCCACCTTACCGAGGCCAACCACCTTACCCTTTGAGTTATCACCAAAAGTGACATACTTTCGAGGGTCGTCGTTTTCAGCAAGCTCATGAAACATATCTTTATCTCCGGTCATGTGATCAGTACATCCACTATCAAGAACCCATTCCTTTCCTCCTGCCATGTATCCCCGAAGATTTGCCATAAGACTAAAGTGTCTCATTGCATCATCAAGATCAAAGTCACTATCATCATCCTCATCATACTATCCATGTTCAACATCGTCATGTGGTGGATCAATTCCTAGAGAGGGTGATTCATTAGAATGAGTTTGACAATGATCTTCTTTATGAATTCTAATAGCTTCGGAAAAAATATTGCTAATAATTCCAACATCTCCTTTGGCACGCATAAGATTTGTAAGCTCAAATAGACAATCACCAAACTTAGGATCATTGGAATTCATCTTATCAAGGCAATAGACTTATGGAGAATTTCATCTAGATTTTGCAAGGAATAATTTGGAAATCGTTCCTCAAGAAATTTCCATATGGTGTAGGCACACTTAAGAGTAGGCAAACAACCTATCAAGTTTCTAGGCAAACCTCTAGTGATAAGATTAACAGTTCTAAGATTGCGAATCATGTCAATTGACTCGTCAAGAGTAGGATGCATACGATCAACATGAGGTACACAAGGGCTAGTAATGTACTTGTTCAAATGATATTCATTGAAAATCAGAAGCATCTCATTTTTCCACTCATGAAAGTACTCTCCATCAAGTATAGGCACTCTATGTTTAAGACTCCCCAAAGTAGACCCATCCATCTTCCTCCAATGATGTTTAAACCAAGGCAATGGAGACTGAGGGAGTCCTTGACTAGGGGGTGTCCGGATAGCCGAACTATCATCATTGGCCGGACTCCAAGACTATGAAGATACAAGATTGAAGACTTCGTCCCGTGTCCGGATGGGACTTTCCTTGGCGTGGAAGGCAAGCTTGGCGATACAGATATGTAGATCTCCTACCATTGTAACCGACTCTGTGTAACCCTAGCCCTCTCCGGTGTCTATATAAACCGGAGGGTTTTAGTCCATAGGACGAACAACAATCATACCATAGGCTAGCTTCTAGGGTTTAGCCTCCTTGATCTCGTGGTAGATCTACTCTTGTACTACCCATATCATCAATATTAATCAAGCAGGAGTAGGGTTTTACCTCCACCGAGAGGGCCCAAACCTGGGTAAAAACATCGTGTCCCTTGTCTCCTGTTACCATCCGCCTAGACGCACAGTTCGGGACCCCCTACCCGAGATCCGCCGGTTTTGACACCAACATTGGTGCTTTCATTGAGAGTTCCTCTATGTCGTCACCCATAGGCCCGATGGCTCCTTCGACCATCAACAACGACGCGGTCCAGGGTGAGACTTTTCTCCCCGGACAGATCTTTGTATTCGGCGGCTTTGCACTGCGGGCCAATTCGCTTGGCCATCTGGAGTAGATCGAAAGCTATGCCCCTGGCCATCAGGTCAGATTTGGAAGTTTAAACTATACGGCCGACATCCGTGGAGACTTGATCTTCGGCGGATTCGAGCCACAGCCGAGCACGCCACACTGTCACGATGGGCATGAGTTAGCTCTACTGCCGGACAGTGCCCTGGAGGCCGCACAAGAGTCCGCTTCGACCCTTAACTCGGAGCCGACTGCGCCGATCGAGGATGGGTGGCTAGACACCGCCTCGGGGGCTGCTACCGCTATGGCGGTGGAGCCGAATACCGACCCTGTCCCTTGTGAAGCTCGTGACTCCAAGGTGCCGGACTCTTCTCCGGACCCCGAAACTTCCGCGCACCTGCCAATCGAACCCGATTGGGTGCCAATCATGGAGTTCACCGCTGCGGACATCTTTCAGCACTCGCCTTTCGGCGACATCCTGAATTCGCTAAAATGTCTCTCTTTATCAGGAGAGCCTTGGCCGGATTACGGCCAGGACGGTTGGGATGCAGACGACGAAGAAATTCAAAGCCCACCCACCACCCACTTCGTAGCCACTGTCGATGACTTAACCGACATGCTAGATTTCGACTCTGAAGATATCGAAGGTATGGACGACGATGCCGGAGACGACCAAGAACCAGCACCCACAGGGCACTGGAAAGCCACCTCAACTCACGATTATATATGGTGGATACACCTAAAGGAAGCGATAACGAGGAACAACAGGACGCTGCGAAGGATAATTCCCCCGAAAAACAGCCGAAACGGCGACGCAAGCGCCGCCCAAAGTCCCGCCTCGACAACGACAGCACCCATACAGACCCAGCCATAGAGCAGGGCAAACCAGTGGATGACGAACATGCTCCCAAGCAACCATCCGAACAGGATGAATTGGATAGGTAACCCATCCCCGGCGAAAACAATAGTCCGGATGATCTCACGCCGGACACATCGTTGGAGCAGAAGAACCTCCACAAAAGGCTCGTCGCCACTGCACGAAGTCTGAAGAAGCAAAAGCGGAAGCTCAAAATAGCGAAAGACATACTCAGAATGAGATGGAGCAAAGTACTCAAGACCGCAGACAAATACGGCGATAGTCGCCAAGCAAAGAGCTACCCGAAGCGCAAACTATTGCCCGAATTTGATGAGGAGGCTGTAGAGCTCCCACAATCAAAAGACAAAGAGGCCGCCCGGTCGGATAGACGACCACATGACAAACAAAGAGCGGCAAGCGGCGCCGCATACAAGCCGGCACGTGATCCACACAAGGATCCTCGCAAAAAGGATGGCCCGCTCAGGTCCATCTACGGGCCAAGAAAGCAAGCTCCAGAAAGCAACACAACACGTCGAGTATTCAAAAATCACGGCACACCCAAATATAGGGGCTCCGCACACCCCCTATGTTTCACTGATGAGGTGCTGGATCATGAATTTCCAACGGGATTCAAGCCCGTAAATATAGAGGCATACGACGGAACAACAGACCCCGGAGTCTGGATTGAGGATTATATCCTGCACATACATATGGCTAGAGGAGATGACCTCCATGCCATAAAATACTTACCCTCAAGCTCAAAGGGCCAGCCCGGCATTGGCTCAAAAGCCTCCCAGAAAATACCATTGGAAGTTGGGAAGAGCTCGAGGATGCGTTGCGGGCAAATTTTCAAGGGACTTATGTCCGCCCTCTGGATGCAAACGATTTAAGTCACATAACTCAACAGCCCGAAGAGTCAGCCCGCAAATTCTGGAACAGGTTCCTCACCAAAAAGAACCAAATAGTCGACTGTCCGGACACCTAAGCCTTAGCAGCTTTCAAACATAACGTCCGAGACGAATGGCTCGCCAGACACCTCGGCCAGGAAAAGCCAAGAACAATGGCCGCACTAACAAGCCTCATGACCCGCTTTTGCGCGGGAGAAGATAGCTGGCTGGCAAGATGCAGCACCAGCGACCCAAGTACATCCGAGGTCAGGGATAGAAATGGGAAACCACGACGCAGAAAGGACCAGCACCGGAGTAAGGAAAATGGCCCAAAGAGCACGGCAGTCAACGCCGGGTTCAAAAGCTCTCGGCAGAACAACAAAACACTGCCTCTCAAGGACAACAGCGATGATCTATCTAACCTAAACAAAATCTTGGACAAGATATGCCAAATCCACAGTACCCCCGGGAAGCCTGCAAACCATACCCACAGAGATTGTTGGGTCTTCAAGCAGTCCGGCCGACTTAACGCCGAACACAAGGGGCTCGACACACCAAGTGAGGACGATGACGAACCCCACAAGCAGAGCAACGGAAAACAAAATAATTTCCCACAAGAGGTCAAAACAGTAAATTCACTTCAAGTGATAACAGGGAAAAATAGAGCGGCGCCCACTAAAGTACGCGCCGCACAATCCACCCCAGCAGAGTCCTGAAACTGGATGTCAAAACCAATAACTTTCGACCATCAGGATTACTCCGGAAGTATCCGAAACGCAGGATGGACTGCTTTGATATTGGATCCTATAATCGAAGAACTACAATTTACACAAGTCCTAATGGACGGCGGCAGTGATCTAAACCTGCTATACCGGCACACAATCCGCAGAATGGGGATAGACCCAACCAAAATTCTCCATAGCAACACTTCCTTTAAAGAAGTGACGCCACCATATGCCAATTGTACGGGCTCTCTACTACTAGAAGTTGTGTTCGGTTCATCCGACAACTTCCCTCGCGAAAAGTTAATCTTCCACATCGCCCCATTTAAAAGTAGCTATCAAGCACTATTGGGACGCGAAGCTTTCGCCCGCTTTAATGCAATACCGCATTACGCGTCTCTTACACTTAAAATGCCCGGTCCACGTGGCATCATCTCATTAAAGGGTAACTTCGAGTGTTCCTCGACTACGGAAGAACGTGAGACTGCCTTGACAGCCACACACTAATCCGGCTTTGCTGATCAAAGCCCCTAAACAAGTCATTCAGACCCCGGACACGGTTAGGCGAGTCCGGTATAAATAAACAAGGGGCTTACTAGCCGCGTACCCCTTTACAAGGGGCTCCACGCATACACAAAAAGAGACAATAAAGCTCAATTTTATTCATTCTTTGAATCATACTCTGTTTATTTCAAAATACATCTTTCGCACGAACTCTCTTTCCAACTAAGTTCTTCTCTTTTACAGATGAACACCGTGCTACACCCGTCCAGGATACGAGACAACGAAGACACACGCGCAGACGTGCAGTAGGGACCCGATGCAAGGATTCTTTTCAGATTAAGACCCTGCGTAAACCTTTTTTACTGTCTCTTGTTGATACACATCCCCCGGTTTTTGCTATAACCGAGGAGGAATCTGGCGTTTTGGCATCGGCCACGTCAGAAATTTTTGCGCGTACCTGGACACCAGGGGCTTAGGGCATTGTTCTGCCCGTTTTCATAAAGACCGAATACCTTAGGGAGTGTTCGTGTCTCGAGTTAGGCCTTATATGCATCAGCTCCGAATCATGTCTTTGGTCAAATGTTGGGTTTGCCTGGCTCCTATGTTTTGCTGCCTTACGTTCCGCTCTATCGGCTAACGCGGCACCAGGAGAACTACTGCGATTGTGCCCCGGTTCGCCCAGGTGAGCACCTCTGTAGAGAAAGCCGAAAACTAAATGTCATGATATAGCGAGAGACTGTTCAACCACTCGATCGACCACCGGAATGTTTAGAATTCCTCCGCTTTAACGAAGGACCGCTTCCCGGTCAGGCACATACGCGCCCCGAAATTCGGAGAGCGCAGTGCCCCCAAGGGCTATATAGTAACCCCACCATCGAACTCCTATGGCTAAGTGAAAGTGATAAAGCATTATAGTCCGGTTGCCTAGTTTGCTACGCTATCACCTCCTTCACAGGATCAAGACGTTGGATTAAGTGTGAAAATGCACTTTTTTTGCAAACACCCCCGCACTATGTGCGTGGGGGCTGAAGCCGAAGACTGCCATCTTTCAGGTTATATACACATATACATTAACGGCCGCACAGGAGGTATTTCAACACTTGAACGCCCAAGTATAAAAAGCCCTTATATTATATTTGAAACATGGTTTCACAAATCATACATGTCATTTGAACATAACGTTTTTCGAGCACCGCGACTCTATTAAACGAGCGCCTTGCAGGATTTCCTCAAAATAGTGCTCGGCTGGTAATTGGCTTCTGTCCGAATCCCGGGATGCAACATCGGTGGCCTCCATCTCTGCCCAGTATGTTTTGACATGGGCGAGAGCCATCCGTGCACCCTCTATGCACGCCGACGGCTTCATCGCCTTGATATGCGGCACCGCATCAAGGAACCGCTGCACCAAGCCAAAATAACTCTTCGGCTCGGGCCTTTTCGGCCACAGATGAGCCACGACATCCTTCATGGCAAGTTCAGACAACCTATTCATGTCAGCCCACTCGGCTAACTGGTCGGTTAATGAAAGTGGACACTCCGGACTATGGAATTGCGACCAAAAAAGCTCTTCCATTCCGTGATCCTTTTGGCCCCGAAAGTGTGCGACTGCGTCTGCGGCACTCGCCGCCAAATTCAGATAATCATCCTCCACACCCCACAACTGGCCCAACTGAGCATACTTCGGATCCGTGAATTTCCTACGCAGCAGAAAAGGCTTTCCAGCCGCAATATCCCCGGCCTGACGTAGCTCCTCCTTTATAGCCCTCGTCGCGGAGCGGGCATCCTTGGCTTCGGCGGTGGCCTTCTTCATGTCCTCTTGCTCCGCTCGGCGTTCTCTTTCAAGAAACTCATAGCGGTCGGTAGCATCCTTCAGCCTCACGGCCATTTCGGCCATTTCCTCCCTGCTTCGGCAGTGAGCAGCCTGTTCAACTTTTAGCTCTTCGGCCGCCTTCAAGGCAGCCGCATTACTTTTTCTGGCTTGCTCCTTGGCTCGGGCAAGCTCCGCCTGAAGGTCCTCCATAGCAGCGGCGCCATCTGCATTAAGCATACATGTTGTAAGGCACGGGCGTCAAGCTCCCTTACAAGGTGTCCGCGGAGAAGCCACATACCTTGTGACTCGTCAAGTCGTTTATTGACCAGCGCGATGTCTGCATCTGCAACGTCAAGTTGCCGCTTCAGTTCGGCAACTCTATCAGTCCGGCTGGCCACCGAACGCTCCGCCACCTGAATAGGAAGGGCGACATCTTATAACTGAGATTATGATCCTCGGCACGCTGTCGCTTTTGACAACGTACCGAGTCTCAGGGGCTACTATCTATACAGGGCGCATTCTATGTGCAAAACTGTCAAAAGGTATATCATTTTCGCATACCTCAAACCCCGTCAGTACACTTCTGACGGCCTCATGCAACCCGCTCTCAGCGGAGGAAATCCTTTCAATCACCATACTCATTAACGTACGGTGATCTTCTGAGATAGACGCCCGCCCGAGCAGATCCTTCAGTTCCTCTGGCCGTACACCAGTTGGTGCCAAACTCTCCGGCCCCGCCGGACTCGGGGAGACCCTCCGCGACGACACCTCAGGGTCGTCCGCCCCGCCTGACGGTGCGGCAGATGGAGGCGTTTCGCTCTCCATCATCTCCGGACGAAGATCCCTCGAAGATGAGCTCTGCTGAGAAGGGCTGAGATCCGAACTACAAGGTAAAACTTCGGTTATCTTCAGAAATAAAAACAGGGATGTCCCTTATTACAAGACTCCCCTTTCTACTTACGGCTCGTTGGAGGGCTGATTCCCTTGGGGAAATAGTGCGGTCGGGGCTTCTCCTGGCGCAGGGCCCTCTGGTGAAGATTTCTTCCCCCATTTTGAGGCCTTGGCCTCCGGATCTTTAGAAGCGGTCCTCATCTCCCCCTGGAAGGAGGGATTCTCGATCCCCCCTTTCTTGAGAGCCTCCTTAGCGGAGGCGGTAGTTTTCCTGTTTTCCCCTTCGCCCTCTTCCGAAGGCGCAGCCTCCAGCATCTTGATTAACACATGCTCCAGCGTGGTCTCAGGGAGGGGGGGCGGACACCGTATCAGTTTTGCTTTTGCTATCCACTCCTGTTCAAGGGATAGCTTGTTAAAGGGCAAGTTTATGATAAATGTATGGACAGCATCTCCGGGCACAGGACTACTTACTTGAGTATCCGGGCGATTGCAGCTCAGGCTTGCGTCCTCGGTCAAGTCCGGACACATCTCTTGTGATCCGAAGAACATATTATACATCTCCATGGGAGTCGCACCCATGAAGTGTTGGAGAGCTCGCGGTCCCTCCGGATTGAATTCCCACAGGCGGAGGGGGCGACGTTTGCAGGGCAGAAGACGCCAAATCAGCATGACCTGCGCCACTACAACCAGATTGATCTCCCTCTCCTGGAGGTCTCGAATACGACCCTGCAATAATGGCACATCCTTGGATGGCCCCCAGTCAAGCCCTTTGTTGACCCATGACGCCAGACATTGTGGAGGGCCCGAGCGAAAGGCATGCGGTGCCACCCATCTGGTGCCCCTGGGAGCGGTGATGTAGAACCACTCCTGTTGCCACAAACCGAGCTCCTTTTGAAAAAAGCCCTCGGGCCATGGAGCGTCAGCTCTCTTGCTTATAACTGCCCCTCCGCACTCTGCCTGCCGCTCCTCGATCATCTTCGGCTCCATGTTGAAGGTCTTAAGCCACAATCCGAAGTGAGGAGTGGTGTGTAGGAAGGCTTCGCATACGACAATGAACGATGAGATGTGGAGGATGGACTCCGGATCCAAGTCATGGAATTCCAGCCCATAATAAAACATGAGCCCCCTCACGAAGGGGTCCATCGGGAAGCCTAAACCCCGACGGAAGTGAGACACGAACACCACGCTCTCACCAGGCTCGGGAGTGGGAATGACTTGCCCTTGGGCGGGCAGCCTATGCGAATTTTCGCCGGTTAGATACCTGGCGTCTCTCAGCTTTAGCACATCTTCTTCCGTGATGGAAGAGGGCATCCATCGGCCCTGTAGGTCGGAGCCGGACATTGTCAAAGGTCTGAAGCGCCTGAATCTGGAGCCTTGGGTGTTGGAACTCGGGGCGAGGGGCGGATTCGATTGAAGATTGAAGAAAAGGAACAGGCCTTGGTCTCGTTATAAAGGGGTTGAATACCAAGAGCCGTCCCCGTAACCGTTTGGGACTTGCCTTCGATGGAGGGGGCGTGCCAACGGGCGCGGTTGGGTTACCCACGTCCGTATTGATGAGAATCCCGGAATAAGGGGACACGGTCCCTGCTTTGACAAGACGTGCCAAGGAAACCGCTTCGCTAAACGCGCTAAGGTGGGACAATAAAAACGATTCGAGTAAAGGCTTGGCCGTGGTGTGACGTCATGCCGCGAAATACGTCAGCGGATTGAACTTGTGTGAATATTATTCTCTCTACAGTGGAATGTGGAATTTATTTTGCAGAGCCGGACACTATCCTGGTGTTCAAAATCTTCTATGAATTATTCGGAGGAGGAACCCGCCTTGCAATGCCGAAGACAATATGCGCGCCGGACTCGTCGTCATTGAAGCCTGGTTCAGGGGCCACTGAGGGAGTCCTGGACTAGGGGGTGTCCGGATAGCCGAACTATCATCGTTGGTCGGACTCCAAGACTATGAAGATACAAGATTGAAGACTTGGTCCTGTGTCCGGATGGGACTTTCCTTGGCGTGGAAGGCAAGCTTGGCGATACAGATATGTAGATCTCCTACCATTGTAACCGACTCTGTGTAACCCTGGCCCTCTCCGATGTCTATATAAACCAGAGGGTTTTAGTCCATAGGACGAACAACAATCATACCATAGGCTAGCTTCTAGGGTTTAGCCTCCTTGATCTCGTGGTAGATCTACTCTTGTACTACCCATATCATCAATATTAATCAAGCAGGAGTAGGGTTTTACCTCCACCGAGAGGGACCGAACCTGGGTAAAAACATCGTGTCCCTTGTCTCCTGTTACCATCCGCCTAGACGCACAGTTCGGGACCCCCTACCCGAGATCCGCCGGTTTTGACACCGACAGAGACCAAAGCTCTGATACCAATTGAAAGGATCGAGAAGAGGTGTCTAGAGGGGGGGTGATTAGACACTCAACAAACAAAGTTGGCAGTTTTTAAGTTTTTCAAGTTTGGGTGGAGTTTAAGCATAAGTTTAACCATTCACAATACAAATCAAGCAAGCATGCAAAGAGTATATGAGCAGCGGAAAGTAAAGCATGCAACTTGCAAGAAAGTAAAGGGATGGGATTGGAGTGTGCAAACGCAATTGGAGACACGAATATTATTGGCGTGGTTCCGATAGGTGGTGCTATCGTACATCCACGTTGATGGAGACTTCAACCCACGAAGGGTAACGACTGCATGAGTCCACGGAGGGCTCCACCCACGAAGGGTCCACGAAGAAGCAACCTTGTCTATCCCACCATGTCCATCGCCCATGAAGGACTTGCCTCACTAGGGTAGATCTTCACAAAGTAGGCGATCTCCTTGCCCTTACAAACTCCTTGGTTCACTCCACAATCTTGTCGGAGGCTCCCAAGTGACACCTAACCAATCTAGGAGACACCACTCTCCAAAAGGTAATAGATGGTGTGTTGATGATGAACTCCTTGCTCTTGTGCTTCAAACGATAGTCTCCCCAACACTCAACTCACTCTCATAGAATTGTATTTGATGGAAAGATGATTTGAGTGGAAAGCACCTTGGGGAAGGCTAGAGATCAAGATTCATATTGTTGGATTGGAATATATTGGTATCAACACATGAGTAGGTGGCTCTCTCTCAAAAAATGGGTAATGGAAGTGTAGGCATGATCTGATGGCTTCCCTCACGAATGAGGAGAGGGTGGAGGGGTATATATAGCCTCCACACAAAATCTAACCATTACACACATTATACCAAACTCGGTTGGACCGAATCAGAAAACTCGGTCGGACCAACTCAGTACATATGTGACCGTTAGGCAATTCGGTGGGACCAATATGATCAACTTGGTGGGACTTATGTGCAAGGGTTAGGGTAAAACCTCATCTTGGTTTGACCGATTACACAACTCGGTGGGACCGATTTGGTAATAAGCAAAACAGAGAGTTGGTCAAGCAAACTCGGTGTGACCGATTACATCTTCTCGGTGCGACCGAAAATATTGCAATAGACAACAGAGAGTTTGCAAGCCCATCTCGGTGAGACCAAGATCCCATCGGTGTGACCGAACTGATTAGGGTTTCTGGCAATGGCTATGTCAAATGAACTCGGTGGCGCCGGATGGATCAAATCGGTGGGGCTGAGTTTGACTTTTGGTTTGGGACATATGTGGATATGAGGAAGTGGTTGAGGGCTTTTGGAGCATATCACTAAGCATTTTGAGCAAGCAAGCTATTAAGCAACACCTCATCCCCTTTTAATAGTATTAGCTTTCCTATAGACTCAATGTGATCTTGGATCACTAAAATAGAAAATGTAGAGTCCTGAGCTTTGAGCTTGAGCCAATCCTTTGTCCTTAGCTTCTTGAAGGGGTTCCACATCCTTTTGTCCATGCCACTCCACTGTTGAACTTATCTGAAATATACTAGATGAAAGCATTAGTCCAACAAGAGATATGTTGACATTAATTACCAAAATCACCCAGGGAGCACTTGTGCTTTCAAAAGGTTGAGGAGGAGGAGGAGGTGGAAGAGGAGGACGAGGAGGATGTGGGGATGCCGGGGACGTGGATATATAGGCGAAATAGCTTGCCATCCTCGATTCCCTCTGCTTGGAGTTGGATGCGGAGGCGAGACAGCGTCACCGGCAGGAGATGGAGGTGCATCACGCCGCGGAGGAGGAGGAGATGTTCACCTACATGGATGAGGTCGAGCAGGAGGAGGAGGAACCGGAGCCCTCCTAAGCGCCCGTCCACTCGGCGTCCGACACTGACGTCGTAAACATCTCCGATGATGAAGATTAGCTAGGCTAGTACGTAGGATTTCTTTTGCATGCTCTGTATGATCTAGCGTTGGAATATAAAAGACTCGGGTGCAGAGTGGCTAATTTGAGGCCTGGCCGGTCACTATCCGCGGACGCGTCCAGTTGCATTCGCAAGCGTTTGAGGGACCGGATTTGCAAAGTCCGGCTGTAGATGCTCTAAGCTAGCTTGTCGTTTTTCATATACTATTGGTTGTTTGCTTTGTGACTATAGCTGCCTTAGATTGTCACATCTTTTTAGATTGGACAAGTTTGACCAATTTAGAATAAAGGTAAGATTCTTTTCCGCATTAGGGACCCACATAACATACACATAAAAAATTGTGGCAAATTTTCTTTAGGCTTGCCAACTTGTGTAAGTGCATCTAGTGCCCCTTAGTGATTTTGGTGTATTGAAGACTTATAGGTTAAGGGACTGATGTGTTTGTGAGTGTACATAGGTCTATAAGTGTATGAGGAGTTTGATATTTACAGAGAAAGTCGACCCCTAAAAATGAAGTTCTTCGTCTGAAGACTTTGGATATCTGAAGACTTTCTGAAGACTTTGAAAGTGAAGAAATTGGTGTGACCTTGAAGACTTGGTATTCATTCGAGCAATATGAAGTGTGAAGACTTTTGTTTTCATAGTTTCATTTTCTCTTTCTTGAGTCATAGGAAACACCGTACTGTTAAAGGGGTCGAGGAAATACTAAGGAAAAATTTCCATGTGATGCTCAACTCAAAATCCTACACCTACCAATCCCTTCGAGTGAAGCCATTGGAAATCTCATACAGTTCAGTCATATTCTTCAGTGACAGAGACGAAGTTCTTCTGGTCTCTGAGGAATTTGTTCTGACTGAGGAGTTAGGAATTCACCAGTGTGAATTGCCTACACAGTGAGGAACATGATAGCCCTGAGGATTTTGATAGTCAAAATTCCAACCGTTGTTGTGCTATGCGCCAGCGGTTCCAAAATATCTACCCACCTAACGGTCATATCAGACAAGGGCATTTATGTCTTATCATGTCGGGCTGCTCCCTAGGCTATAAATAGCCGCCCCCTTCAACCACTAGCTGGTTGGCTGCTCCGAGAGAAACTGACACTTGTCAATTGAGAGCATCCCATCCTCCGAGGACTTTGAGCGAAAATCATCAAGTGAGGAAAACCCAAAACCCAACACCTACAAACCCAAAGTGATTGAGCATCACTGAAGAGATTGATCCTGCGTGGATCCGACGCTTGTTACCTTTGAAGACTGTGCTTCTTCCAGACGGTTAGGCGTCAAGGTCTAGAGCATCCAAGAGGAATTGTGGATCGCCGAGTGACCGAGTTTGTGAAGGTTCGGAAGTCACCTGAAGACTTACCACGAGTGATTGGGCAAGGTCTGTGTGACCTTAGCTCAAGGAGAATACGGTGAGGACTGTGTGTCCGGGACTGGGTGTCCTCGAGTTTAAATACTCAGCCGCTCCAACCAGATGTACAACTGAGACAGCAGTTGGAACTGGTCTACCAAATCATTGTCTTCACCAAGCCTCCTGGTTCTATTTCCTCAACTCTTTCATTTCCTCATGTCTGTTGTTGTGTGCCTGTTCATATCTGTTTGAAGACTTTGACTGAAGACTTTCTCAATTTCCTCAGTTCAATTTCTTCAGTCTGTCCGTCTTCTTTCTTGTGTTATCCTGTGTTTACGCTTTCTGTACTCTGTGTTTGTCTTCATCTCGCCATGATGACTATGCTTGTATTCTGTTATGTTTACTTCTGAGTACTTATTCCGCTGCTAGTAGTTCTTCATTTAGGAATTTCCTCACCAGCAAATTCCTCAGTGAAGAATTCGTAAAAATCGCCTATTCACCCCCCTCTAGTCGATATAACGCACTTTCAATTGGTATCAGAGCAAGGTACTCCCTTATTCTGTGTGATTTTCGTTTAGCCGCCTGGAGTTTTAGTTATGTCGGCCGCAGGTATGATCAAGGTCTCTGCTGGGTGTCCTACCTTCGATGGAACGGACTACCCCTACTGGAAGAACAAGATGCGAATGCATCTTGAGGCAATTAACAACGATCTCTGGTATGTTGTGGAAAATGGTGTTCCCATAGTCTCACCCTCTCTGAACGCTACTGATGTGAAGAGATTCAAGCAACTCGATTCTCAAGCGAAGAATATCATATGTGGTCATCTGAGCAAAGGACAGTATGGAAGAGTGAGTGCTTTGGAAACTGCTAAGCTTATCTGGGATAGGCTGTCCAAAGTAAATGAAGGAGTCTCAACTCAACGTGACTCTCGTGTTGACGTTCTTCGCAATCTCTTCAACCGCTTCAAAAGACTCGACAATGAAAATGTTCAGCAAACCTTCGATCGCCTCACTGACATCTCAAATGAGCTTCAAGCGCTTGGCGCCACTGACATCACCGACCATGAGGTGGTGAAGAAATTGCTGAGATCGCTAGATTCCTCATTTGACACTCTGGCACTGATGATTCAAGAGCGTGCTGACTACAAGTCACTTGATCCCGCTGATATCCTCGAGAGGCTAAACACTCATGAGTTCCAGCTTGCTGAGAAGAGAGATCTCTACGGTTCGAGCTATGGCAGATCACGTGCTTTGAAGGCCAAGGCAGTCTCTGAGTCTGAAGATGAAGACTCTGCTAGCAGCCTTGGTGACCCTGAAGAACTGAGCCAGGAACTTGCACTGCTCGTGAAGAAATTTCAGAAGTTCTCAAGACGTGGTCGCTTTGGAAAACCCTCAAGGAGCAATGATTCCTCATCCAGTGACTACAAGAAGAGGCTATGCCACAAATGCAAGAAACCTGGTCACTACATCCAAGATTGTCCTCAGTGGGATAAGGAATCAAAGAAGAAGAAATACAAGGATTACAGTTCTGATGACGCAAAGAAGAAGAAGAAATCTTCAAAGTCTTCATCATCAAAATCCTCGAGGTCTTCATCTCACAAGAAGAGCAGCTCCAAGAAGGCTCGGGCATTCATTGGCAAGGAAATGGACTCTGAGGCTGAATCTGAGGAACATGAGGTCGAGGAGGCATCTGAGGAGTCAGAGTCTGGTGTGGCGAGCCTAGCTCTCGCTACTGCATTCGTCAGCAAGTCTATCTTCAACTCTGAAGAAAACGACTCCACCAACAAGGCTGATGAAGGCAATGATGACTACGCTCCCACCTATTGCTTCATGGCAAAGGGTGCCAAGGTAACTAAATACGCCTCCTCTGACTCAAGTGAGGATGAATCTGATGAAAATCTCAAACCCAGCTACTCTAAACTTGCTAAAATTGCTGTGAAATAACAAAAGGCTTTTGAAAAGGTTCAAAACATGCTAGACAAAAGTGATGATATGTTGGGTGAAGAAATGGATCGCACTAAAACCTTGACTGAAAATCTTCAGAGACTTCAGTCCAGGTTTGACAATCTTCAAGGTCATCATAACACTCTCTTATCTGATCACGAGAAGCTTTCTTATGAATTTCTTCAAAGAAAGCAAGATCTTGAAAAGCTAAGAGTGGATTATGAAGATCTTCAGAAGGAGCGCGATTCATTACTTGCTCAACAAATCAGCGCTACCCAGGAAGAATTTGTTCCTCCATGTCTGAAGTGCATTGAACGTGAAACTGCTAATTCTTCACCTGAATGTTCAAATGCTTCTAATGCTACAAATTCTTCATATGTCTCTGCTGTCACTAATTCCTCATCTGAGGACAATGCAAGTATCACTGATGATGCAGGGCTGAAGGAATTGTACATGACAGGCATGTACAAAAGCCTCAAAGGGCATCACACTCTTTGTGATGTGCTCAAAAAGCAGATCCTCAACAGAAACCCTAGGAAAGAGGGTATTGCCTTTGAGAGGAAACTCAATGCTGATGGAACATATTGGAAGCCTGAGCAGTACCTCAAAACCTCATGGGTTGCTGCAAAGGGACCTCCAGTTGATCCATTCAACTTATCTGGCTTTACATGTGAATCTCCTCATTCTTCTGATGAGTCATTTGACTCCAACTATAAACTGTTCAAAAATTAGAATGATGAAGTATTTGCTAGATATGTTGGCACTAACTGCAGGAACGGTTCCCCTATGAAGAAAATCTGGGTTCCCAAAAGTTGCCTTGAAAGTCTTCAGGTGAATGTCCTCATTACACCACCTATGAAGAATAGGAAGTCCAAATCAAATTCTTCATATGGACTAAATTCTTCATATGGATCCAAGTCCTCATACGGACAAAATTCCTCAAAAGGATCAAAGTCCTCATATGATCATTATCGTGCTAACCCTTTTGTTTTGCAGGGTAGAGCCAAGGGCTATGATTATGTGCATTATTCTTCAAATCATTATGTTCATAAGTCCTCGAAGAATTTCTCTGCTTATTCATATGCTTACCCTAACCCATCTTATGTGAAACAAAGTGGACTGGCGTCCATGCCACCTTTCTCATATGGTGCTCGCAGAGTGATGAATCCTTTGCCACCCCTCTAGATGTGGATGGTGAAGAAAAAGAACTAATCTCTTATGAAGGGTCAGGTCTCCAGTTGTGCTCAAAACGACTGAAGAACTTGTTGGAGACCTGAACAGTGCCTGATAGGACGCAGGCTAATCATGACGAAATGAACCTTCATTTCACACGTCCTCCTACTGATTATCTGTTTACATTGCTTGATTAAGTTGACCTGATGATAATGATGTCATATTCTTCACTGATGAAGTATATGATTTTGTAAGCTGCACTAATTCATCTGCAGGATGATCAACCCAAAGCAAATGAGTGGGTCCTCGATAGTGGATGTACAAATCACATGACTGGTGACAAGAATCTCTTGATGGATGCTCCCTTATCACCGGCACATCTGAAGCATATCATCTTCGTTGATAAAGGCAAAAGTCAGGTATTGGGTCTAGGTAAGGTTGCGATCTCTAAGGACATACACATGGACAAAGTCATGCTTGTTGAGTCCTTAGGATACAACCTCATGTCTGTCTCAATGCTTTGTGATCTTGATATGGTTGTTGTCTTTGGCAAGTATCGTTGTGTTGTGATCATGGAAGCTGACAATTCCAAAGTCTTCTAAGGCTTTAGGAGAGGAGACTTGTACATTGTTGATTTCTCTACAGGACCACAACCTGCCGTGTGCTTACTTGCAAAAGCTTCAGAAGGCTGGCTATGGCATCGACGACTTGGTCATGCTGGCATGAGGAATCTGCACACGCTCGCGAAGAAGAAGCATGTCATTGGCATTGAGAATGTCAAATTCCTCAAGGATCATTTATGCGGAGCCTGTGAAGCTGGGAAGATGACAAAGGCCAAGCATCCAGCGAAGACTATCATGACTACCACTCGACCATTTGAATTGCTTCACATGGATCTTTTCGGTCCTAATCATTATTCTGCTGTGACAAATGATGCATCTCTATATGGCTTTATTATTGTTGATGATTATTCTTGTTACACATGGGTACACATTGTTACCTACAAACATGAACTGCAGGAAGTCTTCAAACGATTTTCCTCGAGGGCTTCAACCAACTTTGGTGTGAAGATCAAGCACATCAGAAGTGACAATGGAACTGAGTTCAAGAATTCCGGTCTTGATGACTATCTTGATGAACTTGGTATTACTCATGAGTTATCTGCTCCTTATACTCCTCAACAGAATGGCGTCGTGGAGCGCAAAAACAGAACCCTCGCTGAAATGGCATGCACTATGCTTGATGAATACAAGACACCTCGTCGGTTCTGGATTGATGCAATTGATACAGCTTGCCACATCATCAACAGAGTATATCTTCACAAATTCTTCAAGAAGACTGCCTATGAACTCCTCACTAACAAGAAACCCAATGTAAGTTACTTCAAAGTCTTCGGTGCTAAATGCTGGATTAGAGATCCTCATCACAATTCTAAGTTTGCACCGAAAGCACATGAGGGTTTCATGCTTGGTTACGGAAAGGACTCGCACACCTACAGAGTCTTCAACAACGTTCTTCACAAGGTTGTTGAAACTGTAGATGTGCGGTTCGATGAAACTAATGGCTCGCAAAGAGAGCACCTACCTTCTGTGATAGATGAACCAGCACCTGAGGATTCTATCAAGTTCAAAGCCACTGAGGATGTGATTCCTACTAAAGAATCTGCTGAAGAATTCATTCCAGAACGTGATGAACGTCGAGCTGGCGCACCTGAAGAAAATGGTGCTGAGGAAAATGCTCCTGAAGAAAATGCGGATCAAATTCCCCGAAGACAACCCGCTCATCCTCGTATTGCAAATGAAGTGCAAATCGAGAAGATCATCGATGACATTGAAGCACCAGGTCCTCTCACACGCTCAAAAGCTTCACACTTATCTAACTTTTGTGGGCACTTTGCTTTGTCTCTATCACAGAGCCCACTAAGGTAGATGAAGCATTTCTGGAGCCTGAGTGGATTCAAGCTATGCAAGAAGAATTACATCAGTTCGAGCTCAACAACGTCTGGGAACTGGTCAAACGTCCAGATCCTCGCAAGCACAACATTATTGGCACAAAGTGGATCTACCGCAACAAGCAAGATGAAAATGGCCTTGTGGTGAGGAATAAGGCACGGCTTGTAGCTCAAGGCTACACACAGGTTGAAGGAATTGACTTCGATGAAACTTTTGCACCTGTTGCTAGACTTGAGGCTATTCGCATATTACTTGCTTATGCTAACCATCATGATATTATCTTACAACAAATGGATGTGAAAAGTGCATTCCTCAATGGTAAGATTGAGGAAGAAGTATATGTTGCTCAACCCCCAGGTTTTGAAGATCCAAAGAATCCTGATAAAGTCTTCAAGCTCAACAAGGCCCTGTATGGCCTCAAGCAAGCCCCTCGGGCGTGGTATGATACCTTGAAGGAATTCTTCGTGAAGAATGGCTTCAAACCCGGTTCACTCGACCCAACTCTTTTCACTAAGTCTTATGATGGTGAATTGTTTGTGTGCCAAATATATGTTGATGATATCATTTTCGGCTGTACTGACCAACGATATAGTGATGAATTTGCCTATATGATGAGTGAAGAATATCAAATGTCTATGATGGGAGAGTTGAAATTCTTCTTAGGTCTTCAAATTCGTCAACAGCGCAATGGAATATTCATATCTCAGGAGAAATACCTCAAGGACGTATTGAGGAAATTCGGCATGCAAGATTGCAAAGGGGTCAAAATTCCAATGCCCACAAATGGCCATCTATGCACTGATGAAAATGGTAAAGACTTCGATCAAAAGGTATACCGCTCCATGATTGGCTCTTTATTGTACCTATGTGCATCTAGGCCGGATATTATGCTTAGTGTTTGCATGTGTGCCCGATTTCAAGCTACACCGAAGGAATCACACCATAAGGCTGTGAAGCATATTCTTCGATACTTAGCTCACACACCAACACTTGGATTATGGTATCCCAAGGGCTCCACTTTTGATCTCATTGGATATTCAGACTCTGACTATGCTGGCGATCGCGTGGACCGCAAGTCAACATCTGGTACATGTCATTTCCTCGGACGATCTTTGGTCTGTTGGTCCTCGAAGAAACAGAACTGTGTATCTCTCTCCACTGCAGAAGCTGAGTACATTGCTGCTGGATCGTGCTGTGCTCAACTACTATGGATGAAGCAAACACTCAAGGACTATGGCGTCAACGTGAAGAATGTGCCTCTCTACTGTGACAATGAGAGTGCCATCAAGATTGCTCATAACCCAGTTCAGCACTCGAAGACCAAGCACATCCAAATTCGTCATCATTTTCTTCATGATCATGTGTTGAAGGGCGACATCTCCATCGACCACGTCAGCACTGAAGATCAATTGGCCGATATCTTCACAAAGCCCTTGGATGAGAAGAGATTTAGCAAGTTGCGGTGTGAGCTAAATATCCTAGAATCTTCGAATGTTCTCTGAAATGGACACACATCCTAACACTTATGCTGACTTGATGACTTAGATGCGCAACACACGAAGTAACGTTTTTCTTCAATCAATGAAGACTAACCCTCTAAGTGTGAAGAAATTAATGAAGAAATTGATTCTCAGAGCCCTACGACAATTGTACGCGGTGTCTGAAATCAGCTTTCTTATACGGTGGGTTACGCCACCAACCAAAGTTGAAAATCTTCAATTTGAGTTTTTCTTCGTTTTTGAAATTCCTCAGTTTTTCAAATTCTTCAACTGTGCATTGTCTTCACTATTCCCGGTTTTGTTCTTCATTCGAATATATATATATATATATATATATATATATATATATATATATATATATATATATATATATATATATATATATATATATATATATATATATATGAGTTTTAAGTCCTCTACAGCATTCACTTATTGCTATTTTTCAAAGTTGATTTCTTATGCTAAGTGAATGTGATCGGACCCTTTCCCCCTCTATGCTAAACTCAACCAGGTCTATTCACAAATTCTTCATATGTGTTCTATTTGAAACTCGTTCAAATTCTTCACTGTGTCCTGACAGCTGAAGAAATTGCGAACGGGACTTTAAAACTTAGCTTATCTGAATTTTCGGCTTTGCCGCTCAAACCGTTCTGCATCCCACGATATATTTATCTATTCACCCACGATCTTACACGATCTCCACCTCACAGTACATGGGTGACACATGTCATGCGAATGAGAAGGGCCAGGGGCATGTTCGACCAAAATCTTCGGGCGAACTATTTTTCATTGCGACTATAAATACCCCCTCACCCCTTCCTCACTTGCTTTACTCCGCTCGATCTCTCTCTCCCGCTCGAGCTTCTCAAACCCTAGCGCCACCGCTACTCCATCGTCGCTGGTGAGGAAGAGCTTCACTGCCTCGACCTCATCGCCGTCGTACTCGCGCCGGCCGCGGAAATCTTCCCTCCGCCGCCGCCGTAGTCGTCTTCCTCCGCCAAGTTAGGGCGTGGAAGATCTGAACTGACGAACTTCACATCTGTTCTTCTCAGTTCGTCGTGTTCTTCACTTCGGGTAATTAAAAGTTACTTTTAACTGCTCGCTTTGATTCTCAAGTTTTCCTGAAAATCTTCAAAGGTGTTTATTCTTCAATTCTTCACACACATAAACACCTCACTTGTCATCTGTTCTTAATTCGTTTCTCTAAGCTACGATTTTCTTCAAGATTCCTCAATTGTGTGGATTTTCAATCTATACAACTCTGGAACCTAAGACAAAGAACGCTTAGTGAAATTCCTCAAGACTCATCTGGTCAAATTCCTCAAACCTGTTCTTTTTGAAAAACCCTCTGAGAACGCATATGACCTCTCCAAATTCCTCGCAACTACACTCTGTTCACAGGTACAAATGTCCGCTGCTGAATCACTAGGTTCTCATCAACTTAACTCATTTGCAGCGTTCCTCGAAGAAAAGTTGCATACTTCTTTAGAGAATTCGATTGTTCAAATTCCTCAACTGAAGAAAATGGCAGATGGTAAGAAGCCACAGAAGGGAGGAAAAAATCCTGAGGTCATGACTGCGTTTGAGATCCCTGAGGACATTTACGCAGGCTATTGCACATCTGATGAAGCCAAGTTGGGCAAGGAGAACAAAAATCAGCGCAAGGTGCGCCTACAGAGGATTGAAAGGAGATGGGCACGGGAATGGAGGGAGTACAGGTATGTAACTCCCAAGTACATGAAGAAATTCGCACTCAACCCTCCATGCCCAAGACCTCCATTGGCACCAGGTCAGTTGGCGGATTATCCTGATGAATGGGCGAAGCTCCAAGCCAAACTGGCCAAGCAAGCAAAGGAAGCAGTGAGGAAATTCAACGCTGACTCTGCTGCTGCTGCCTCAGCTGAGGCCTCTGCCAGTCAGCCCAAGAAGGCTATGCCCAAGAAGCCTGCACACAAGTCCAGTGCTTCACCTTCAATGCCCTCACGGCCAAGCTCCTCTGCTATGCCATCAAGGCCAGATTCCTCAAGGCCCTCACAGCAAACTCCTCAGCCTGCCCCGTCAAAGTCCTCAGCTCCTCCGACAAAGTCTTCAGCTGCTCCCACAAAATCCTCGGCACCTGTGCATCTCGCACGTGCCAAAGGACTCAATGCTTCTCTATTGCCTCAGGAGCATCTACAAGCTCCTCTGCTGCTCGAAATTCCTCAGCTGGTCCTTCTCTGCTGAAGAAAAAGGCCACTGCTGGAAGAGGCACTCGCCCAAGTCCTCACAAGAAGCAGGTAGCCTTCCATGTACCTTCTGATGATGATGAGGCTGATGATGAAGAACTTGCCAAAATCATCAAAAACAGGCAAGCCAGGGCCGCTAGAGCCAAAGGCAGCAATGTGCCACTGATGTTGGATCCCAAGCTAATCCTTGATTTCATTGACTTATGGCTCAAGGACCCCAACACGCCTTTGCCGGAGTTGAATCTCACTCCTGGTCAAAGCCATGTCCTCACTGCCTTCATTGAGGAAGAGAAATGGAAATTTGAACAAGGCAGAAGTCTGAAGAAAGCGCAGTACAAGAAACAGCGCTACCTCAAGGACAATGTCCTCACTCTCACCCATGGTCAGCTTCTTGCCTTGCAAGCTGAAATCAAGCAACTGAGTGATGAATTTGATCGTTGTTATGCTGACTGGAAGGGCGCCAAGGTGCATTTCGTCAATCTGACGAAGAGATTCACTTCAAGTGCTGCTCCACCTGTGCACGTTGAAGTTACTCAGGCTGAGGCATCTGCTCAGCCTACTGAAGAAAATGCCAGCACCACTGATGACAATCAGGCTGCTGAAGAAAATGAGAGTGCCAGGGCTGATGACTCCATTCCAGCCGCTGAAGAAACTGCCAGGGCATCCACTAGTGGTGCGCCTGAAGAAAGTGAACAAGTCAGGGCAACTGCATCAGTTGCGCCTGAAGAAATTGAACCAATGTCCTCTGCACCTCGTGCGCCTACACCAACTCCAATCCTTCCATCTGCATCAGATGCGAAGAAGACCAAGGCTGCAGAACGTGCAGCTGTGAAGAAAAGGAAGGCATCAGCTTCATCAAATTCTTCAGCTCCGAAGAAGATGAAGACTCTGATCAGTTCAATTGACAATCCAATTGATGTCGTTCCAGTTTCATCAATGCCATCAAAGGACCTTGTTCCCTTTTGGTGAAGACTATGTGATTCCTGATGAATCCGATGAAGAAACTCCTTCTGCTGCTTCTTCAGAGCAGTTGGACAAAGAAATTGAAGTGGATGAGATCCCTTCAACCCCAATCATTTCCTCACCTTTGCCTCAGTTTACTGCTGAAGAGGCAGGTGTTGAAGAAATTGAAGAGGAGGATGTGGACATTGGATTTACCACTCCGGTCCTCAATGATGAATTTTGGGACAATCAGCATCCAAACTCCCCAATGTTCACTCCTCTCCAAGCTATTCCCCAGTCCCCTGCTACCACTGAAGTACAAATGGGATCTGAAGAACCTCATGCAACCCCAAGTGTTCATGAAGAAATTCCAGCCACTAGTGCTGAAGAAATGGTCAATGAAGAATTGGCAACCCAGGCTGAAGCTGCTGAAGAGCCTGATATCCCTCAGCCTGAGGAACCTGAGATTGTGATTCCTGAGGTGGTGCTGCAATTGACTGACACTCCTCAGCCCAAGCCAAAGGATCCCTCCTCTAAGAAGCAAAAATTCAGGGCTGATGATTTCTTCGGCGAGCACGTGTCCTTCACTGACTTCAGCCCCTATGACAATGCTCGTCTTAGAAGGAAGCTTTCTGGACTGCCAGCCAGGCCAACTTCTATTCCTCAGTGCTTTTCAACAAGGACAAAATCTTCGATCATGAGCATATTCCTCATGTGGACATGGAATCCATGCCTTGCTTCTCTCAAGTCCTCAGCATGATTCATGATGCTGGCTTGCTAAATTTCTGCTTTGACATAGTTGATTGGAACGAAGAGCTTATTCTTCAGTTCTACGCAACTTTGCACATCACAGGCGATGCTGCTGACGTCAACTCATGGGTGTTGGACTGGATGACTGAAAACATGCACTACAAGGCACCAGCCACTGAATTGCTTCGTGCCCTCCCAATCAGTCCTCCACTTGACGGTGCTCGTTGTCTGTAAGCCTGAACTCACTGATCATTATATGCAAGTGCTCATGAAGCCGCTGAAGCCAGGACAAGCTCCAAGGACCAAATTCCTCGTGAAGGAATTACTCTATGTGCCAAGGACAATCTATTGCATTCTGACGAAGACTATCAGTCCCATCAAAGGCCATGACTCTTCCGATGAAGAAATTATTGGAATGATGAAGAACATGCTTTTCAACATCATGCGTGGCATCCCCATCAACTATCATGATTTCTTCACGAGGACTTTGGCAAATATTGCACTTTCTCCATTTGAGCTGAAGCCTTACGCGTCGTGGATCATGAGATTCCTCAGAATAAGGTCTTCACTCAACTACAAGGCTGACACTCTCAACCATGGCAGCTACTTGCCTCCGATTGAAGTCCTCAAACAGACATATTCTTCAGGTGAAGAAAAGGGCAAGGCACCTGCTGTGATCGATGAAGGCATTCATCCATTGGATGGTCAGTTCCGCAAAGCTGCATCTTACTCCACCAATGATGACTCTGCCACTCATGATACTGCTGCCAATGCTACCAAGACAAGTCCTCAAGCTACTGCTCCTCGTGTGCTGACTGATCGTGAACTGATGATAAGTCTTCACCAGAAGGTGGATCGCAACCACAAATGGGTTAAGTGTCAGTTTGGTTCTATTCTTCACAACATGACTTCCACACATAATGCAGTGAAGAAAAACCACTACTACCTCCATGAAGTGTTTGATCACACCTGGGCTATTCTGTCACATCTCTATGGTGAAGAAGATCTGAAGCAAATGGGCTTCAAAGAAGATTTTGACTGGGCTGCACCTCCACCGAAGAAATTCAAGAGGGTCAAGGTTCCTCCCTTGGTGGCCAGCTCATACTCTTCATCACGCGCCACGGACGAGCATGAAGACTTGGATGACACTGCAGCAGGCCCTACATCGACTCAAGACCCTAACAACGCTGGCACTCCTCCATCTTCATGATATTCTTCAGGGGCGTTAGTCCTCAATTTCAACCCTTTTGGTCATTCGATGACAAAGGGGGAGAAATTTGAGTTAGTCTTCAAGCGGGTCTATCTTATATGGGCGTTTTTTGCTAAGTTACAACTCTCGTTCTTTTGATGACTTTGCTGGATCGAGTTGTAATCTTAAACTCTATGGTGACCTGATACTTCTGTTATGTTCTTCTGCATGCTTATTCCTCATTAATGTTAATGCACGCATGCTGAATTACATCAGTCACCATATTTCATCATGCATTTCAAATTCTTCATATTATATATCAAATGCGTGTATGAATTACAAGATATAGGGGGAGATCTCCATGATTATACTCTTCAAGTGTGCATCGCTTCAAAAGAAAATTCCTCACTATGCACATCCTCAGGGGGAGTTCTTCTATATTTTGCAATCAAATTCCTCAATACCAATATTTACACTTCACATGTTTATCCCCGTTGAAAACTTAACCTATATTGTCATCAATCACCAAAAGGGGGGAGATTGTAAGTGCATCTAGTGCCCCTTAGTGATTTCGGTGTATTGAAGACTTATAGGTTAAGGGACTGATGCGTTTGTGAGTGTACACGGGTCTATAAGTCTATGAGGAGTTTGATATTTACAGAGAAAGTCGACCCCTAAAAATGAAGTTCTTCGTCTGAAGACTTTGGATATCTGAAGACTTTCTGAAGACTTTGAAAGTGAAGAAATTGGTGTGACCTTGAAGACTTGGTATTCATTCGAGGAATATGAAGCGTGAAGACTTTTGTTTTCATAGTTTCATTTTCTATTTCTTGAGTCATAGGAAACACCGTACTGTTAAAGGGGGTCGAAGAAATACTAAGGAAAAATTACCATGTGATGCTCAACTCAAAATCCTATACCTACCAATCCCTTCGAGTGAAGCCATTGGAAATCTCATACAGTTCAGTCATATTCTTCAATGACAGAGACGAAGTTCTTCTGGTCTCTGAGGAATTTGTTATAACTGAGGAGTTAGGAATTCACCAGTATGGATTGCCTACACAGTGAGGAACATGATAGCCCTGAGGATTTTGATAGTCAAAATTCCGACCGTTGATGTGCTATGCGCCAGCGGTTTCAAAATATCTACCCACCTAACGGTCATACAGACAAGGGCATTTATGTCTTATCATGTAGGGCTGCTCCCGAGGCTATAAATAGCCGCCCCCTACAGCCACTAGCTGGTTGGCTGCTCCGAGAGAAACTGACACTTGTCATTTGAGAGCATCCCATCCTCCGAGGACTTTGAGCGAAAATCATCAAGTGAGGAAAACCCAAAACCCAACACCTACAAACCCAAAGTGATTGAGCATCACTGAAGAGATTGATCCTGCGTGGATCCGACGCTTGTTACCTTTGAAGATTGTGCTTCTTCCAGACGGTTAGGCGTCAAGGTCTAGAGCATCCAAGAGAAATTGTGGATCGCCGAGTGACCGAGTTTGTGAAGGTTCGGAAGTCACCTGAAGACTTACCACGAGTGATTGGGCGAGGTCTGTGTGACCTTAGCTCAAGGAGAATACGATGAGGACTGTGTGTCCGGGACTGGTGTCCTCGAGTTTAAATACTCAACCACTTCAACCAGATGTACAACTTAGACAGTAGTTGGAACTGGTCTACCAAATCATTGTCTTCACCAAGCCTCCTGGTTCTATTTCCTCAACTCTTCCATTTCCTCATGTCTGTTGTTGTGTGCTTGTTCATATCTGTTTGAAGACTTTGACTGAAGATTTTCTCAATTTCCTCAGTTCAATTTCTTCAGTCTGTCCGTCTTCTTTCTTGTGTTATCCTGTGTTTACGCTTTCTGTACTCTGTGTTTGTCTTCATCTCGCTATGATGACTATGCTTGTATTCTGTTATGTTTACTTCTGAGTACTTATTCCGCTGCTAGTAGTTCTTCAGTTAGGAATTTCCTCACCAGCAAATTCCTCAGTGAAAAAATCATGAAAATCGCCTATTCACCCCCCCTCTAGTCGATATAACGCACTTTCAACGTGTGACCTTTATTTTATGGAACTAACCTTAGATAACTTTGCCAAAAAAAGTGTGAGAAAGTGTGGCATGGCAAGGCCTATTCCAAACGGGCCCTATATTGAACTTAATAGAGTAATGGTGAGATACATTTATAGTAGTACTATTTTCTCTTGACCCTGAATTTTTATGTTTCTCTTATGTAGATAAAAGGAGTCAAAATGACAGTTTAAACATATAGGTTGGTTCAAATAAATGGGGGTCTACATTTTAAATAAATCTATTCTTTTTTGGAAAAAATATCTATTGTAAAAGTCACTGGAAGTACAAAGCATCTCAAACATAATAAAATTTCATCAAGATTTTGAGACCACCGAACAACCACTACCACCATTAGAATGAGCCGCCGATGCCGCGCTGTAGCCAGTCCCCTATTGGAACCGGCTTGACCTTGTCGATGACACCCGGGAAGTTTTCCTGCACGTGCCCCTGAGAATCAGCACCCGAAGCCACAGGAACCTTGCATAGATCTGAAGTACCTTACACCAAATCTCGCCATATGACGCGAAACAGTAACCTCATGCCCCCAAGGAGACGACAAGAATCTACGCTGCCACTCCGTCGTCTAGGTCTAGACGGGTGAACTCGGGGAGAATTAGAGACCGAAAGACCGACTTGAAGAAGAAGCGCCGCCATCCGTCCGAGCGGCGCACTTGCAAAGACTAAAAACCCAACCTAAACTGCTAATAGAACCCCTCCTTGCTATTGGCCGCCAGTGGCATGCAGAGGGGGGAGGGGGTGTTATCCACGGGTTACTTGATGAAGTCTGGAGGAATGAGTTTATCCTAACCGTCTAGAATTTATCTAGTAGTACTTCTTTGAAGGGAGGACTTCATAAGGCAATTGGCTTTGACCATGTTAGGTTAGGGTTCACACATTCGTTTGACCATGCACGAACCTGTCTAGATACTTGTGTCCCTTACGTGTCCATGGTTTTAAGTTGGTGCCAGTGACTCTAGAAGAAACGAAGAGGGTGTCAAAGCACTTGGAGGATGGCGACGTCTGCTGAATCAAGCTAATCGTTGTTACTCACAAGCTGGCTCATTATTTAAGCCAAGGTGCATTCTAGGTAACCCCGCAAAAGAAAAATGCGGATTCTAGGTTGAATCCATGTTTTGTTTTGACAATGAACTGAATACTCCCTTTATCTGCAAAATAAAAATAAAATGCCTCACACATTTTTCAAGATTTTATTTGATCAACATTTTGTACAATGTCTTGATTGCATATACAAAATTGATCAAGATCGCTAAATTCATATTCCAAAACGCTTTGATAGTAGCAATTTGCTATGAAATGTTTGGCATATATTTAAACAAATAGTTGGTTAAAGTAAAATATTGGAAACTGTGCACCTTATATTTTCGGATGAAGCAACTACTGAATCATAAACATATTACATGAACTAATCAAAACAAATACATTTGTCTCCTGCACTATGAGAATGATGGGAAGAGATACATGTAACATGTCATAGGGGATAATTGTTGGGGAACACAGTAATTTCAAAAATTTCGTACGATCACGCAAGATCTATCTAGATTATGCATAGCAACGAGAGGGGAGAGTATTGTCTACGTACCCTCGTAGACTGAAAGCGGAAGCGTTATGACAATGCGGTTGATGTAGTCGTACGTTCTCACGGTCCGACCGATCCTAGCACCGAAGGTACGGCACCTCCGCGATCTGCACACGTTTAGCTCGGTAACGTCCCACGAACTCTAGATCCAGCTGAGGTCGAGGAAGAGTTTTGTCAGCACGACGGCGTGATAACGGTGATGGTGAAGTTATCGACGTAGGGCTTCGCCTAAGCACTACAACGATATGACTGAGGTGGATATCTGTGGATAGGGGGCACCGCACTCGGAGATGCATTTGTCAATCAAAATATTTATACCTCAAATGTTTCGCCCCGGCTAAGTTCAATTCTTGGATCCGCCACTGACTCCATGCCATGCCCAAAAGGCACTAGCACATTGGTGAGAATTCTTCCCACCTTAGACCATCGTCACGGTCACGTTTGAATATTTTCACTCTTCGATGACTTGTTATGCCGTTAGTTTGAGCTCATCACGAACTTTAAAAAAAACATAAGCGGACATTTAAAGGACATGATAGGATAGTCAGCTCCATATCAATGTCCGCGAACGAGTCCGGACCTGTCCGGGATAAATACAGACCGTTTTTGGGCCGATGTTGAAGATACCTTAGAAACTGGGTGTAGTACGTGAGGCGTATTGTGAATTTCCGAAAACGAGAAGCACATGACACGTGTTCCAGCAAAAAGAAAAGGAATATGACTGATGGAATGCATCGCTCTCTGTCTCAATCTCTAGCATGAACATCACTTTTCCAACAATAGCACCAGCACTCATCCTAATAGCGGCTACGTGTCACAAGGAGATGGCATTGGATCACTACTAGAAAGGGATGATGCACCGTTCACATTGTGTGTTTTGACCAAACTTCGCTCTCGCTTTTGATCACATCAAATGTAAGCCATCGAGACATTTAACCTTTTATCTTGCATACACGTGTCGTGCCACAATCACGCACGTGCAAACGAAAACAATGTGAGCGACACATAAAGAAACGGACCTCCATTTAATCACGGTAGTAGTAGTAGCTTGCAACATGTCTTCACCAATATTCTAAGGTATACAAGTTTGAAACAAGATGATGATAAAGAAATCATCAGGGAAGCAAAGATGCCTCAACTCAACTAGACATCCCTTCACAAAGTATTGATAAAAAATCATGAAGGCATGAAGCTTTACCGACATACTACCACACAAGACGAGAACGATTCACTCCTTTTGGTCGGTTTCTGCTTGCGGTTTCAGCTGGGTTAGTTAGACGAAATGACAATAGTGTCAGCAGGAGCTAATGAATCTGCCCCTCTTTGCGTCGAGGTTGAGGTCAGAACATTGCGCCGTACGGCAAGGACATCCGGTCAAACAAGCTTTGACGGCTATGCTCCTACGGATGGGTTGCATTTAGACACGCGACGTCATTCCTGAACGGGGTGGGTGTGAAGCCATGGAATGCGCCATTCTTTCTTTTTCTCCGCTCCTCCCCATCTTAGGAGGCAGCAAAGATGATATTTGCATTGTTAGTGTCGTGCTGGTTTGGACAAAAAAACCAAATGTGTGCAAATTGAATGCCATTAAAAAGGACAGGTTTCTGTTTCCCGGCCAAGACGACCGGATCATTCCTAGTAGCTCCATGTTTTGGTAATTTCATCCGAGTTGTTGCGTCGAAGTTGAATTCCGTTGCGGCGAAGATTGTGTCTATGTTGGAGTTGCCATTAAGTCGGGCAGAACCAGAACTGGGGTCAAAGTGTCAACCACATCAAGCCGTCAAAACAAGCAGGACGGCAGAAACCGGTACACGACATAGGTCGTACGGGGAAAACGGCAACACCACCAGAAACTGATGTGTGGGTGGCAAAAACTCTAGTGGTGCAAACGGTTTGCTGGACTGAAAATTGCAGGTCAGAGCTGTCAGCATCGCAAGACAGGGTTCTGGCACCGGCAGACGATGGATCGCCATGCCAGGGAAGGAAGAGCAGGTCTGACCGGTCAAATGAACAAGACACCTAACCTGAGGGCACGTCAAAATCTGATAAAGCTGCTCAACCAGGACGGACACCTGAGGAGAAGAGTTGTTACATGTAGTCTTTTCTACACCATCAGCAGAGCAGCACAATGCTACTCGGTTTTCTACTGTTTCCTGACCATCCAAACATCAGGTTAAACTAGCGAGCCTCTGTGACAAGGGGCAAGGCGGTGTCAAGTCAGTAAAACGAGATGTAGTATGTGAGCTTCCGCTTGTGCTGCTTCTCGAATGCAGCAATCAGGTCATCGATTATTTCCTCCCAATCACCAGCCACTGCTTCAAGCTGAAAAAACGAGAGCAGAGCACGCAAGTTAGCTTCTCCTTTGTTTCACACAACATGAATAATAACTTCACCATCACGTTTCAAACTTGTAAACCATGCGCAGACTAACATGAGAAACACAAGCTTGTGAGCAAAATCATGATAAAGACAAATACATCTAATTTTTATATATTCCGCATTGACTGCGACCTATTAACTCCTGTTGAAGATGCTCTGGTCGCGCATGGTGGAGCAAATGGCGTGTGGACCATGTCCAGGATTCACATGTGGCCGCGGGTTCTACTGTGGCCTAGTCTGCTTGCGGCTGCTTTGCTGAGTTCGCCTAGTCCGCATGTTAGAAGATCCTACCAAGACATGTGTGTTGTGCCCCGGTTTTAGTTCGCAGCTGGGCTTGATGCTGCTGTTTGCTAATGGCCTAGTTGTATTAGAGTGTCATTTTGTTCCTGCTGTACTGGGGAAGACTGCTTCATGAAAGTTGTGTGCTGCTCTCTTATGCAATCTGTTCGATCCCAAAAATTTGGTTCACTACCGTCTGCCTCCTTTGTCCCGCATGCTGATGGCTGCTGCCGAATTGCCTTCATGGGGCTGGTTGATGAGTAGGCTTAAGTTCCAACATGCGTAGCCCAAACATAATAAACATACCAAGTTAGAATGTGTGGGGATTGAACCGCAAGTTCACTTGGTCCAATGAGAGGCTCAATCCCACATTATGCAAGCTGACATCATGTTCAGAAACCACATTCTGCATGCTTCGTCATCGTTCCTATCCAACCATTGCCCACTCGTTTTGGCTCATGACCAGGGTCCGAAGCGGCCAAGATCCTTCAAATTCAAGAACTTGTCAAGATTCCGGGGTTTAAGGAGGTGGTTGAAAAAGTCTTGGGCGAAGCCGCATGGGCATGTAGAGCCGTGTCAAATCCTCTATCACAAGCTCCAGCTGGTGGCCTCCTGTCTCGGTCGTGGAGCAAGCCCCTCTTCTCCAACGCTAAACTCCAGTTGCACATGGCCTTGGAGGTGATCCTCCATTTTGGTGTCGCCATGGAGCACCATTCTTTATCCGCAGAGGAGGCCGACATTAGACAACAGCTACAGAAAAGAGTTGTTGCCTCGGTGGTTCTTGAATATACAAGGAAAAAGCTATGTGCCCGCATCTCTCATCTGGGTGGGGGGGATGCAAACACCTGATTCTTCCACCTGCCTGTTAATGGCGTAGACGCGTAAACTTTATTCATCAGGTAAGGCACAACCACGGATGGGTCACGAGCCATGACGAGAAGGAGGCCATCGTTCACTCGCATTTCTCCAACACTCTGGGCCATCCTATTCAGCGCCCTTATGACTTCAACTGGCCGGACTTGCGTATCACTGCCTCCAATCTTGAGGGTATCGACGCACCTTATTCGGAGGAAGAGGTCAAGGTGGCCATCATGGGAATGTCTGGTGACAAGGCCCCCGGTCCGGATGGGTTTACTGGCACGTTCTTCACATCCTGTTGGGAAGTGATTGCGCTCGACATCATGGCGGTCGTCAACCTTTTCTCCAATCTCCACACGACCATTTTTTATCAGCTCAACTACGTGAATATTGCTCTTCTTCCCAAGGACGACACCAAGGAGATTAGTGACTTCCGCCCGATCAGTCTGATCCATGCCATTGCTAAGATCATGGTGAAAATTTCGGCAAACAGATTGTCTCTGCACATGAGCACCTTGGTCTTCAACGCCCAAAGTGTGTTCATCAAGGGACGAAGCATCCATGACAACTTTCTTTTTGTCCACAATTATGCTAGAAGACTCCACCGCAACAAGAGATCGATGTTGCTGCTCAAGCTTGACACTAAAAAGGCCTTTGACTCCGTCCCTTGGGACTATATCTTCGATGTGCTCGCGCAGTCGCGCGCCGGGGTTTTCCTCCTAGGTTCCGGGATTGGGTGGCCGCCTTGTTCGCTTCCTCCTCCTCGCCCATCCTGCTTCATGGTGTGCATGGAAACCCTATAGGGCATGGTTGTGGGCTCAGACAGGGCGACCCTCTATCACCTCTCTTATTCGTGATTGCCATTGACCCTCTTCAAAGCATTCTTGAGAAGGCCACTATTCAGGGCTGGTTGCAACGTGACCAACGTCTGGCTGGGCAAGGACCGAGATTCAGAACCTCCATGTATGCCGATGATGAGGCCATTTTTGTTGCTCCTACTGAGGACGTGACAGCCCTCTCTCGGATTCTTATCAAGTTTGGCCACATCACTGGCCTAGTGACTAATTTACAAAAAGCCTTGTTGCACCAATTAGATGCAATGGTATCATGTTGGATGACGACATCCTAGAAAGGATCCCGGCGAGGCTCTCCTCATACCCTATCACATATCTCAGCCTCCCGCTCACTGTCAAGAACCTCAAGTGCATTGATCACCTTCAAAGTTCAAACCTAGGTATACGTGGAGGTTGTTAATATGCTGATGCTGGCCCAGTAGGAATTCACGGCACTAGATGGTGTCTGCATGCCAAGGTTGGCAGCTGATTTCAGATCAAAGAAAATTAAGCCCCAGAACTTCAGCTTCAAAGCCCTCACCCTAAACCCTACCTTCATTGCTGCATGACTTTTTATTAACAGTTTCAACCTTCATTGCTGCATGGATTTTCATCAACAGTGTCGACCTTCATTGCTGCATGGATTTTTTCCTTAAGTGAAAAATATATATATGCTCACAATAGGATGCCGAGCTTGCTGATGAGATAGGACTAAGTGACTAATTTTAAAATGAGACAGGAATACGTGAATAACATTAGAAGTGCCATCACCAGCTCTCTTGAGGCAAGTTGTACACCCACTCTTAAATAATGGGTTGAGGCATATTCGTCCTACTTGAGTGTCTTATTAATTTTGTATAAAGTATCATATTGTGAAATATGCAAGTGATAACATGAAAAACCGTGTGCATTACATAGTGGAGGGAGTTGCAATTCGTGAATCCTTCAAGGACAGGGTACCCTGAAGAGGCATGTTTGGGGGAAAAGAAGGGCAACGTTAAAGACAATGCTTAGGAGTCACAGGCACAGAATCATACTAGGTGAATTTACATGAAACGAATGGTTGTGTATACAGAGGGATCCCTGCAGGTATAATTGACCAACGCAGCAACGCAACCTCATTGGTGTGATTTGATGTGGCAATTTGGCAGGCACAGGAGATACTATTCCCATACAGTATCAATAAAATTGTCAGCGAAAGTCACCAGAACACTTAGGTTGGCCGATTGGGTGTATTATCAGGTTTGCAATAATGAATCCATGCTATACCATAACATAATCTTTTTAGGGTATGGAACTACAATCATGTCACGTTTCAAGGTAGGCTTCCCACTGACATGAGAAAAGGAGTGGTGTATCCTGAAACACGAATCTTTGGATTGGCATTTCCTGAAGATTTCTACGTATCAAGTACATTCACTTGCATGGTGATTGAGACGCTAGACTTGATCACTAGTATTTATTTACTGATGGTCATTTTTCTGTTTCATCAAAAATGCACGTAGCCTGCTGTCCAAGTGGTAAATTACCAAAACCTTTCTATTCGTTGCTACCTGTGGATTGGCTATACAACTAGGATCTCAAAGGATAATTTAAGTGGTGCACTTATTAAGTACTTGTTCATGAGGACAGAAGAGGATTGAGGATGGAGCTATGAAGTGGAGACCTAAGAGGATGATGTCGGCAATAATATGCCAATTGCGATGGATGATTCGTTTCTGTTTTTTTTTATTCACTGCACTAGCTTGTTGAACTAGTAAACTTGCACTAAGATTTAGCTGTTCTAGAGCTTCCATCATCATTTAGCTATTTATTTACTTTAAGTAACACTCCTTTTCTATAATTTAAGATTTAAAGTAGTACATGGGCCCAATCCAATTTAGCATGTATTGTCCCTAGTGTGCGGGAGCACAGTTAGTTCGTCACTATCATTAGCATTCACACAATTTGTACAAAATACATATCGAAAATAAACACAAAGATATATTTTTCTTGGTGATTAGAAAATCATTGGAAGGAATAACTTTGCACACTGTATATGTTATGCTGTTTGGATACCTTGTGGCATAAATCCAAAGCAAGCTTTGCCCCAATAGCAGCTTCTTCATGGTTATCTTTCACGTCCATATTGATTATCAGCACGCTCTTCAATAACCTCTGCTCACGGTTATTCATATCTGCACACGACCAAATCCCAACCTTGGTGAATGCCAACAAAACCATGCAATCCTAAAGGTTTCTAGCGATTAGTCCCCGAAGTGCTTTGTAGACCAAAATTGCCACCCCCCCTGTCAGTTGATTACCTTCAACGACTAAGTCGAAGACCCTCTCCTCAAAGGTGAGTATCATATCAAACACCCCATCGCCGGCGTTATCCTGCCACCTCTGCGGCGCCAGCTTCACCGAGATGTTCCTCTTCAGCATTGGCAGTAGGCCGTTCCTCTTGTACCTGTATGGGTCACAAAAAATCCATACTCAGCACAAGAATGCATTGACAAAGTGCTAGGGGAATCCACAGACAAAAATATCCGGAGTTAAGTTATCTCAGTGTTTTTTCTTAGAACGAAGGCTCAAGTCGATTTGCCGCATTTGCCCCCTCGAATCATTAACGATTACATGTCTCTGAATCAGAACTAATCGACAGGCGCTTCAAACAAAATCGGGGGAGCTGAATCTAATAGTGAGAAAAGGGGATACAATGGGTACGAAGGAACCCCAGATATCGCAAAACATTTGCACGATTTATCTACGTTTCCTCCAAACCACCATAATTTTTTTTATAAACCATATCCAAAATCCTCAAACGGCCAGGCCGTAACAGCCTCCCGTTTGTTTCAAATAAACCCAAGAACAGCCTCCCCGAGCACCAGATCACCGAAAGAAGGAAAGGGAAGAGATTAGAATAGTACGGACAGGTCGGGATCCTTGCGGCGGAGGTCGTCGTAGATGCCGCCGTAAGGGGTGCCGAAGTCGTAGACGTTGGGCTCGTGCATCGACGGGCCTGGGAGCTTCACCTGGGAGCCGGTGCCGTAGGACTCGACGTCGAGCGCCGCGCGGCCCAGCACCGCGTGCGCCTCCATGCTCCGGTTCATGTTCGACGAGCAGACCATCGCGAACCTCCACCTCCTCGGCGCCGTCATCCTTGCTCCTCGCCGACGGCAGGGTAGGGTCGGGCCGTCCGGACTCTATCTGACAGAGCCCTTACACGCGAGAGGAAACTTTTTTTCTGAGTCTAGAGAGGAAACTTTCTTGGCCCTGACTTTGGTAGGCTGCATTATTCTCAATCAGGTTCGTCTTGAATGAAATCGAGTTATTTGGTTGTCTGGGCTGTATCTGTTTTCCAGCCCATATATACGAAGCTTAAAGCAGCTCTGTCCCATACGGGAATTGCCGAATCGTCCGTCTTCTGCAAGTTAGAGCATTACTATTAGAGCCCTCAAACCCTCAAACCCCTAAAAATAACCGCTTTTTTACAGTTTTCGCCGAAAAAACGCCGTAGACTAGAACCTCTAAACCCTCAAACCCGTAAAAAAATTTAAAGGTCCAACCCTTAAACGACTTTGCAATCTGTAGAAGTAGGGGTTGAGGGGAAAATCTCCCCCCAACCCGCACTCCTCCTCGTCGCAGTCCTCCTCGCTCGCGCGGGAGCCAACCGCTCGTCCGCTCCCGCCGCCTCCCGCTGCCTCCCGCCCCGCCGGCCATGGAAGGCCCCGCCGCGGCCGCGCCCCCGCCCGCCGCGCCTGCCGCTCCCGCCACGCCCGCCCCGGCGCCTGTCCCCGCCCCCGCCCCCGCCCCCGCCCGCCCGGCCGTCGCCGACGTGGTGGCGGCGACCCACGTCGGGGCGAAGCGGCGGCGGGCGGGCCTCGCCGCGCCTCCTCCCGCCTCCCAGCCTCCCGCCCCGGCCCCCGTCCCCGCCCCGGCGCCTGCCCACGCCACGGCCCCGGCGCCCGCCCCCAAGAAGAGCCGCCCGAAGGCGGCCGGCCGTGGGCCTCGAGGGGCCGCCAAGGTCGTCGGCTCGTCCCCGGCCGTGAAGAAGCCGCGGAAGAAGCCCCCTGCCGCGGCCGCGCCCCCGCCCGCCACCGTCGCCGAACCTTCTCCCGCCGCGCACGAGGTGCTCGAGGAAATGGCAACCCCATCCTCATTCATGGACCTCCTCCAAAACGCGGAGGTGGACCTCGGAGCTCCGCCTCTAGACCCCTTTAGGGTTGGAGACGACTTGGAGGAAAAGGAGGAAGATGAGGAGGATGAAGGGGATGACAAGGAGGAGGTGGCCGAGATAGGGGTGGAGGCATTCACCGCCGCTTCCCGCCCACACGCTCGGTCGACAAACTACACTGAGGCGGAAGATGTCCTCTTGGTTCGTGCTTGGGCAGCTGTGGGAATGGATGCTACCACCGGCACCGATCAAACCGGTAAACTCTATTGGCAAAGGATCGAGGACGTCTATTGCAGGATCAAGCCGAAGAATAGTGGGTTCATCCATCGCACATTCCGGTCGCTTCAAGGCCGTTGGGAGTTGATCAAGCCCGCTTGTTCTCGTTGGAGTGCGGCCATGGACCAAGTGAGGGATGCACCACCTAGTGGAACCGTGGAGAGTGACTATGTAAGTACATATTTCTTCACTTTTTTGATTATGTGTGTGCACTATGCTATTGGTGGGTTCTTATGTGATTTATGTGTGGTTGATAGGAGACAATTGCCGGCTTGAGGTACAAGGAGATGGCCGCTTCCAAGGGCAAGCCATTCCCATTTAAGCATGTTTGGTCAATTCTTCAAACCTTTGACAAGTGGAAGTTGAGGGATCAAGAGACCGCACCCAAGAAGTCGGCAATGCTAAGGATGGACGATAGTGAAGATGAGGAGGAGAGGAACGTGGGCAAGCCCGAGGGAAACAAGAAGGGCAAGCTAAGGGTGAAGATGGAAGAAGAGGCGTCAAGCCTAAGGGAGAAGATGGACCACATGATAAAGGCAAGAGAGGAATTGACAACGAAGACATTGGAGATGAAGCTTCTTATCACCGAGAAGAAGAAAGAGGTCAAGCTTGCACAAGTTGAAGCAAAACATGAAGAAGCAAAGCGCAAGGCCGAGTTGGAGGAGAGGATGATCAAGCTCAAAGAGGCAAAGGTATGGAAGGAACTCATGGTGGAAGAGAAAGAGCACATGATGATGTCCAAGAAGGACATGGATCAAGACCAATTGCAATGGTGGAAGGACTACAAGGAGGACATCGCGGAGAGGAAGAGGATGTTTCATGTTGCGTCCTCTACTTTTCGAGGTGACACTCCGATGAGTAGTTGTGGTGATGGCGGTGTGTACGACTCCATTGGTGGTGATGGACATGCTTGATGGAGCCCGCTTGTGGTCTAGGAGATGGCGCCGAGGTGCAACTTTTGGTGATGGTGCCGATGAGAGGAGGAAGATGATGATTTTGTGATGTAAACTATTAAACCATGCATCAATGATTGTCATTTGGTAGTTTGTTTGGAAGTTGATTGTGTTCTTGTTGTCATAAATTGTGAGATGCCAAATGATAGATTTAAAGGTTGGGGTTGAGGCAAAGACTAGAACCCTCAAATCCAACCCTTAAAGCAGTTTACGGGTTGGGTTTGAGGGTTCTAGTATTTGCCCCTGTTTTTCAACCCTTAAAAGTGTCAAAAAGTGGCACTTCTCAACCCTTAAAAGTGCTTTGAGGATTTGAGGGTTTGAGGGTTCTACTAGTAATGCTCTTAGTCTCGCTCAATCCATGCGTGGGAATCGCACGAGACGACGGTGTCGAGAAACGTTGTATGGAAAATAAAAAAAATTCTACGCACACGTAGATCTATCTATGGAGATGCGTAGCAACGAGGGAAAGAGTGTGTACCTCTAGACCGTAAGCGAAATGCGTTTGACAACACGGTTAATGTAGTCGAACTTCTTCTAGCTCCGACCGATCAAGTACCGAACGTACGACACCTCCGAGTTCTGCACACGTTCAGCTCGGTGACGTCCCCCGCCTTCTTGATCCAGCAAGACATCGAGGTAGTAGATAAGTTCTGTCAGCACGACAGCGTGGTGAAGGTGATGGTGAAGTGATACTCGCAGGGTTTCGCCTAAGCACTACAAAGATATGACCGAAGGTGTAAATTATGGAGAGAGGCGCCGCACACGGCTAAAACTATTATCTGGTGTGTGCTAGGGGCGCCCCTCCCACATATATATAGGTGGGAGGGAGGAGGGACGCAGCCAGGAGCCGCCCAAGTAGGCCGAATCCACTTGGGGTCTCCTAATGGCCGCCCCCTGCCTTATTTGCCGGAGGAGGGAGGAGGGAAGGAAGGGGGAGGCTGAATCCCCCCTTTCCTTCTTCCTTCCCCTCTTTCCTTCTCCTCTGGTTCGTCCCATGTGGGGGGCGCACCAGCCCTTGGTGGTTGGTGCGTTTCCCCTCTTGGCCCATAAGGCCCGTATCTTTTGCAGGGGTGCCTGGAACCCCTTCCGGTGACCCAATATGTACCTGGTATCCTTCGGAACACTTTTGGTGTCCGAATACTATCGTCATATATATCAGTATTTACCTCTCGACCATTTCGAGACTCCTCGTCATGTTTGTGATCTCATCCGGGACTCCGAACAACATTCGGTCACCAAAATCACATAACTCGTATAATACTATATCGTCATCGGACGTTAAGCGTGCGGACCCTGCGGGTTCGAGAACTATATAGACACGACCGAGACACCTCTCCGGTCAATAACCAATAGCGGAACCTGGATGCTCATATTGGCTCCTACATATTTTACGAAGATTTTTATCGGTCGAACCGTTATGACAACATACGTTATTCCCTTTGTCTATCGGTATATTACTTGCCCGAGATTCGATTGTCGGTATCTTCATACCTAGTTCAATCTCGTTACCGGCAAGTCTCTTTACTCGTTCCATAATACATCACCTCGTGACTAACTCCTTAGTCATTTACTTGCAAGTTTACGATGTGTATTACCGAGAGGGCCCAAAGATACCTCTCCGATACTCGGAGTGACAAAGCCTAATCTCGATCTATGCCAACTCAACAAACACCTTTGGAGATACATGTAGAGCATCTTTATGATCACCCAATTACGTTGTGATGTTTGATAGCACACAAGGCATTCCTTTGGTATCCGAGAATTGCATAATCTCATAGTCTAAAGAATATGTATTTGACATGAAGAAAGCAATAGCAGTAAAACTAAATGATCATTATGCTAAGCTAACAGGTGGGTCTTGTCCATCACATCATTCTCTTAATGATGTGATCCTGTTATCAAATTACAACACACGTCCATGGTTAGGAAACCTTAACCATCTTTGATCGACGAGCTAGTCTAGTAGAGGCTTACTAGGGACACGGTATTTGTTTATGTATTCACACATGTATTTAGGTTTCCGATCAATACAATTCTAACATGAATAATAAACCTTTATCATGAATAAGGAAATATAAAATAACAACTTTATTGTTGCCTCTAGGGCATATTTCCTTCAGTCTCCCACTTGCACTAGAGTTAATAATCTAGTCCACATCGCCATGTGATTAACACCAATAGTTCACATTGTCATGTGATTAACACCCATAGTTCACATCGCCATGTGACTAACACCCAAAGAGTTTACTAGATTCAATAATCTAGTTCACATCGCCATGTGATTAACACCCAAAGAGTACTAAGGTGTGATCATGTTTTGTTTGTGAGAGAGGTTTAGTCAACGGGTCTGCCACATTCATATCCGTATGTATTTTGCATTTTTCTATGTCTACAATGCTCTGCATGAAGCTACTCTAGCTAATTGCTCCCACTTTCAATATGTATCTAGATTGAGACTCGGAGTCATCTAGATTAGTGTTAAATCTTGCATCGACGTAACCCTTTACGACGAACCCTTTATTACCTCCATAACCGAGAAACATTTCCTTAGTCCACCAAGGATAATTTTGACCGTTGTCCAGTGATCTACTCCTAGATCACTATTGTACCCCCTTGCCAAACTCATGGCAAGGTACACAACAAGTTTGGTACACGGCTTGGCATACTTTATAAAACCTATGGCCGAGGCATAGGGAATGACTTTCATTCTCTCTCTATCTTCTGCCATGGTCGGGTTTTGAGTCTTACTCAACTTCACACCTTGCAACACAGGCAACAACCCTTTCTTTGACTGATTCATTTTGAACTTCTTCAAAATCTTGTCAAGGTATGTGCTTTATGAAAGTCCAATTAAGCGTCTCGATCTATCCCTATAGATCTTGATGCTCAATATATAAGTAGCTTCACCGAGGTCTTTCATTGAAAAATTCTTATTCAAGTATCCTTTTTATGCTATTCAGAAATTCTATATCATTTCCAATCAATAATATGCCATTCACATATAATATCAGCAATGCTACAGAGCTCCCACTCACTTTCTTGTAAATACAACCTTCACCATAGGCTGTATAAAACCGTATGCTTTGATCACCTTATCAAAGCGTATATTCCAACTCTGAGATGCTTGCACCAGTCCATAGATGGATCGCTAGAGCTTGCACACTTTGTTAGCACCTTTAGGATCGACAAAAACTTTTGGTTGCATCATATACAACTCTTCTTTAATATCCATTAAGGAATCTAGTTTTTGACATCCATTTGCCAGATTTCATAATTATAAAAGGCGGCAATTGCTAACATGATTTGGACGGACTTAAGCATCGCTACGGGTGAGAAAGTCTCATTGTAGTCAACCCCTTGAACTTGTCGAAAACACTTTTGTGACAAGTCGAGCTTTGTAGATAGTAACATTACCATCAGCGTCAATCTTCTTCTTGAATATTCATTTATTCTTTATGGCTTGCCGATCATCGGGCAAGTCCACCAAAGTCCACACTTTGTTCTCGTACATGGATCCTATCTCAGATTTCATGGCATCAAGCCGTTTGTCGGAATTTGGGCTCATCATAGCTTCTTCATAGTTTGTAGGTTCACCTTGGTCTAATTACATGACTTCCAGAACAGGATTACCGTACCGCCCTGGTGCGGATCGTGCTCTAGTTGACCTACGAGGTTCAGTAGTAACTTGATATGAAGTTTCATGATCATCATCATTAGCTTCCTCTCTAGTTGGTGTAGGCATTACGGGAACGGATTTCTTTGATGTGTTACTTTCCAAATTGAGAGAAGGTACAACTACCTCATCAAGTTCTACTTCCTCCTACTCACTTCTTTCGAGAGAAACTACTTCTCTAGAAAGGACCCATTCTTAGCAACAAAGATCTTGCTGTCGGATCAGTGGTTGAAGGTGTATCCAATTGTTTCCTTAGGGTATCCTATGAAGACGCACTTCTCCGATTTAGGTTCGAGCTTATCAGGCTGAACCTTTTGACATAGGCGTCGCATCCGAAAACTTTAAGAAACGACGGCTTAGGTTTCTTGCCAAACCAGAGTTCATACGGTGTCGTCTCAATGGATTTAGATGATGCCCTATTTAACGTGAATGCAGTTGTCTCTAATGCATAACCCCAAAACGATAGTGGTAAATCGGTAAGTGACATCATAGAACGCACCAAATCTAATAAAGTACGGTTACGACATTCGGACACACCATTACACTGTGGTGTTCCAGGTGGCGTGAGTTGTGAAACTATTCCACATTGTTTAAAATGAAGGCCAAACTCGTAATTCAAATATTCGCCTCCACGATCAGATCGTAGAAACTTTATTTTCTTGCTATGATGATTCTCCACTTGTCTCTGAAATTCTTTGAACTTTTCAAATGTTTCATACTTGTGTTTCATTAAGTAGATATACCCATATCTACTCAAATCATTTGTGAAGGTCAGAAAATGACGATACCCGCCGCGTGCCTCAATACTCATCGGACCGCATACATCGATATGTATTGTATCCAATAAGTCATCAGCTCTTGTTCTGGAGAATGGAGTTTTAGTCATCTTGCCTATGAGGCATGGTTCGTAAGTATCAAATGATTCATAATCAAGTGATTCCAAAAGTCCATCTGCATGGAGTTTCTTCATGCACTTTACACCAATATGACCAAAACGGCAGTGTCACAAGTATGTTGTACTATCATTATCAACTTTGCATCTTTTGGCATCAATATTATGAATATGTGTATTACTATGATCAAGATTCAATAAACCATTTACATTGGGTGTATGACCATAGAAGGTTTTATTCATGTAAACAGAACAACAATTATTCTCTGACTTAAATGAATAAGCATATTGCAATAAACATGATCCAATCATATTCATGCTCAACGCGAACACCAAATAACATTTATTTAGGTTCAACACTAATACCGAAGGTAGAGGGAGTATGCGATGGTGATCTTATCAACCTTAGAATCACTTCCAACACATCGTCACCTCACCCTCAACTAGTCTGTGTTCATTTTGTAACTCCTGTTTCGAGTTACTAATCTTAGCAACTAAACCGGTATCGAATACCGAGGTGCTACTACGAACACTAGTAAGGTACACATCAATAACATGTATATCAAATATACTTTTGTTCACTTTGCCATCCTTCTTATCTGCTAAGTATTGGGGCAGTTCCGCTTCGAGTGACCATTTCCTTTGCAGCAGAAGCACTTAGTTTCAGGCTTGGGTCCAGCTTTGGGCTTCTTCATGGGAGCAACGACTTGCTTTCCATTCTCCTTGAAGTTCCCTTTCTTTCCCTCGCCCTTTCTGTTGAAACTAGTGGTCTTGTTAACCATCAACACTTAATGCTCTTTCTTGATTTCTACCTTCGCTGATTTCAGCATCACGAAGAGCTCGGGAACCGTTTTCGACATCCCTTGCATATTATAGTTCATCATGAAGTTCTAGTAGCTTGGTGATAGTGACTAGAGAACTCTGTCAATCCCTATCTTATCTGGAAGATTAACTCCCACTTGATTCAAGTGATTGTAGTACCTAGACATTCTGAGTACATGCTCACTGGCTGAGCTATTCTCCTCCATCTTGTGGGCAAAGTACTTGTCAGAGGTCTCATACCTCTCAACACGGGCATAAGTCTGAAATACCAATTTCAGCTCTTGGAACATCTCATATGTTCCATGGCGTTCAAAACGTCTCCCAATTCTAAGCCATAAAGCATGGCGCACTAAACTATCAAGTAGTCATCATATCGAGCTTGTCAAACGTTCATAACATCTGTATCAGCTCCTACAACAGGCATGTCACCTAGCCGTGCATCAAAGACATAATACTTCTGTGCAGTAATGAGGATAATCCTCAGACCATGGACCCAGTCTGCACTATTGTCTTTCAACTTAGTTTTCTCTAGGAACATATCAAAAAAATAGGGGAGCTATATCACGAGCTATTGATCCACAACATAGATATGCAAAATTATCGAGACTAAGTTCATGATAAATTAAGTATAGTTAATCAAATTACTTAAGAACTCCCACTTAAATAGATCCCTCAAGTCATCTAAGTGATACGTGATCCAAATCAACTAACCCATGTCCGATCATCACGTGAGATGGGGTAGTATTCAATGGTGAACATCTCTATGTTGATCATATCTACTATATGATTCATGTTCGACCTTTCGGTCTCCAGTGTTCCGAGGCCATGTCTGTACATGCTAGGCTCGTCAAGTTTAACCCAAGTATTCTGCATGTGCAAAACTGTCTTACACCCATTGTATGTGAACGTAGAGTCTATCACACCCGATCATCACGTGGTGTCTCGAAACGACAAACTGTAGCAATGGTGCATACTCAGGGAGAACACTTTTACCTTGAAATTTAGTGAAGGGATCATCTTATAATGCTACCGTTGTACTAGGCAAAATAAGATGCATAAAAGATAAACATCACATGCAATCAAAATATGTGACATGATATGGCCATCATCATCTTGAGCTTTTGATCTCCATCTCCAAAGCGTCGTCATGATTTCCATCGTCACTGGCTCGACACCTTTATCTCCATCATTGCGTCGTGGTCATCTCGCCAACTATTGCTTCTACAACTATCGCTAACGCATAGTGATAAAGTAAAGCAATTACATGGCGTTTGCATTTCATACAATAAAGAGACGATCATAAGGCTCCTGTCAGTTGCCGATAGCTTACAAAACATGATCATATCATACAATAATGTTTATTACATCATGTCTTGACCATATCACATCACAACATGCCCTGCAGAAACAAGTTAGACGTCCTCTATTTTGTTGTTGCAAGTTTACGTGGCTGCTACGGGCTTCTAGCAAGAACTGTTCTTACCTACGCACAAAACCACAATGGTGTTTTGTCAAGTTTGCTGTATTAACCTTCTTCAAGGACCGGCCGCAGTCAAATTCGATTCAACTAAAGTAGGAGAAATAGACAACCTCCAGCAACCTTTATGCAAAACTAGTTGCATGTCTGTCGGTGGAACCGGTCTCATGTATGTGGACATGTAAGGTTGGTCTGGGCCGCTTCATCCTACAATACCGCCGAATCAAAATAATATGTTGGTGGTAAGCAGTATGACTATCACCAGCCACAACTCTTTGTGTTCGACTCATGTATATCATCTACGCATAGACCTGGCTCTGATACCAGTGTTGAGAAATGTTGCATGGAAAACAAAAAAATTCTATGCACACGCAATGATCGATCCATGGAGATGCATAGCAACGAGGGGGAGAGTGTGTTTACGTACCCTCATAGACCGTAAGCGGAAGTGTTTGACAATGCAGTTGATGTAGTCGAACTTCTTCTATCTCCAACTGATTAAGTACCGAGCGTATGGCACCTCCGAGTTCTGCACACGTTCAGCTCAGTGACGTCCATCGCCTTCTTGATCCAACAAGACGTCAAGGTAGTAGATGAGTTCCTTCAGCACAACGGCATGGTGACTGTGATGGTGAAGTGATCCTCGCATGGCTTCGCCTAAGCACTACAACGATATGATCGGAGGTGTAAACTGTGGAGGGGGCACCGCACACGGCTAAAACTACTGTCTGGTGTGTGCTGGGGGCGCCCTTCCCACATATATATAGGTGGGAGGCAGCCAGGAGCCGCCCAAGTAGGCCAAATCCTACTTGGGGTCTCCCCATGGCTGGCGCCCCCCTTTCCTTATTTGTTGGAGGGGGAGGAAAGAGGAGGGAGGAGGGAAGGAAGGGGGAGGCTGAATCCCCCCCTCTCCTTCTCCCTTCCCCTGCTTCCTTCTCTTCTCGTTCGGCCCATATGGGGGGCGCACCAGCCCCTGGTGGCTTGTATGTTTCCCCTCTTGGCCCATAAGGCCCATATCTTTTGCCGGGGGTGCCCGGGACCCCTTTCGTGCCCCGATATGTACCCGGCACCCTCCGGAACACTTCCAATGTCCAAATACTATCGTCCTTTATATCAATCTTTACCTCTCGACCATTTCGAGACTCCTCGTCATGTCCATGATCTCATCCGGGACTCCTAACAACATTCGGTCACCAAAATCGCATAACTCATATAATACTATATCTTCATCGAATGTTAAGCGTGCGAACCCTACGGGTTCGAGAACTATGTATACATGATCGAGACACCTCTTCGGTCAATAACCAATAGAGGAACCTGGATGCTCATATTGGCTCCTACATACTCTACAAAGATCTTTATCATTGAAATGTTATGACAACATACGTTATTCTGTTTGTCTATCGGTATGTTACTTGCCCGAGATTCGATAGTCGGTATCTTCATACCTAGTTCAATCTCGTTACCAGCAAGTCTCTTTACTTGTTCCTTAATACATCAACTTGTGACTAACTCCTTAGTCGTTTACTTGCAAGTTTATGATGTGTACTATCGAGAGGGCCCAAAGATACATCTCCGATACTCGGAGTGACAAATCCTAATCTCGATCTATGGCAACTCAACAAACACCTTTGGAGATACCTGTAGAGCATATTTATAATCACCCAATTACGTTGTGACGTTTGATAGCACACAAGGCATTCCTCCAGTATCCGGGAGTTGCATAATCTCATAGTTGAAAGAATATGTATTTGACATGAAGAAAGCAATAGCAATAAAACTGAATGATCATTATGCTAAGCTAACGGATGGGTCTTGTCCATCACATCATTCTCCTAATGATGTGATCCCGTTATCAAATGACAACACCAGTCCATCGTTAGGAAACCTTATGTAAGTGCATCTAGTGCCCCGTAGTGATTTTGGTGTATAGAAGACTTATAGGTTAAGGGACTAATATGTTTGTGAGTGTACACAGGCTCTATAAGTCGATGAGGAGTTTGATATTTACGATGAAAGTCGACCCCTAAAAATGTATGTCTTCAGCCGAAGACTTTGGTTCTCCTGAAGATTTTGAAAGTGAAGAAATTGGTGTGACCTTGAAGACTTGGATATTCATGCGAGGATTATGAAGCATGAAGACTTTTCTTTTTGTAGTTTCATTTTCTCTTTCTCGAGTCATAGGAAAACATCGTACTGTTAAAGGGGGTCGAGGTAATACTAAGGAAATTGATTTCCAAGTGATGCTCATCTCAAATCCTACACCTACCCAATCCTTTCGAGTGAATCCATTGGAAATCTCATATCAGTTCAGTCCATTTCTTCAGTGACAGAGACGAAGATCTTATGGTCTCTGAGGAATTTGTTCTGACCGAGGAGTTAGGAATTTGCCAGTGCGGATTGCCTACACAGTGAGGAACATGATAAAACTGAGGAATTCAAACCTCAAATATCCGACCGTTGCTATGCTACGCGCCAGCTGTCGGTGTCAAAACCGGCGGATCTCGGGTAGGGGGTCCCGATCTGTGCGTCAAGGCTGATGGTAACAGGAAGCAAGGGACACAGATGTTTACCTAGGTTCGAGCCCTCTCAATGGAGGTAAAACCCTACTTCCGGCTTGATTAATATTGATGATATGGGTAGTACAAGAGTAGATCTACCACGAGATCATAGAGGCT